>NC_143012.1:326738501-327038501 GCF_055824585.1 Amblyomma mixtum
AAATAAATACAAGTCTGCAAACGCACTGGTTGCGAACGAAACCGCCAAAGAAAAGTGACAGGAAGTTTCTTCGTGACCCGTATTCGAGCACGAGCTGAATGAGATATTTATCGCCCGCACACAATAGATGCAAGTGTATTAAACACCGCGCACTCTTGCGTGCGGACAAGAAGGGCTTGAAGCGTGGCCCATTTATTTCTGCGCTAGGTAAGTTCACTGCGCTAAGTTTAGAACACCTGTTTTAAAGGAATATTTAGCCGTTAAAAATAGGTGCATTCCAACTAGTACTCGAATTACAACGCATTCAAACGCGCCCCACGAACTGTGCCAAAGACGCTGTTGATGTTAGGTTTGTGTTTCAATGCTTGTGCAACGGCGTCTGTAGTATAAAACAAATAACTTGAGAAATACTGACAACAGCCCAATGTTTCGGAACTCCCTCGGTCCCTTCTTCAGGTGCGACTGGGAGATGAACAAACAGCAGCAGGAAGCGGCCGTCGCTTCCCCTTTATTGTCATTTGGCAGAGGCCATTCACATATGCGGAGGGGAGCGTTCCCGGGAACCTTTGTGAGTTCCTCGACTCGACATGACACCTCATGAAGGGATTATATTCCAAGGCCAACACGCTTACTTCTTCGAAGGCGATATTGGGGTCAGCACGCTCGCAGTGCTCGGCGAGGGGTTTGAGTATTGTAATCATACACCTGACGCCATTTTTGTGTTGCCCGATTCTCTCAAGGCATCCCTCAAGTATGGAAAACCTACTCAATAGAAAACGGATTGGGGGGCTTTAGTATGGAAACAAACGCAAGTGCGTTTCTTTGCTTCGGTGACGACTAGATTCCCTGTACTTCTTAGTGACGGCGAGAAATGCACTGAATAATTCCACGAGTGCAGCCATTCTTGTGTAGATCGGCGAACACGGTGGCTTCCTTTTTTTTCTCTCCGCTTCGGAGGAGCAGGTGGACTTAGCTCTGGTCAAAAGAGTTAAAGAAACAGAGGCCTTGTGGTTAATGGGATGATTAGAATTCAAATTTAAAGCTGAAGGGATATGTCGGCCTCCTCCACACACGGAACGTTAGGCCTCCCCTTGACTTCTTACGAGGACGTCAAGGAGCGGAAAGGCGTTGTCCTTTTATCTTCCATTGCGAAATGGACAAAGGGTTTGACCGAGTACAGATAGCCAAGGAAGTTTTCCATCTCTGTTCTACTTAGGATGCAGAAGCAGTCGCCAATGTAGCGAATGAAAACTTTTGGCATTCTTAAAACGGCTGCGGTGATTTTTGTTCATTAGCCTCCATCGTCAAATCGGCAGCAGTCACCGATATCGCAGTGTCCATGGCAGTGCCCCTGGTTAGTCTGTAGAATTCCCCTTCGATGGATAAAGATGCACCGTTCAGTGCAGTTCCGTACAGTACAGTACAGTTGTACACTTCCTCCGAGTTCAGGCTTGTCCTGGCACCGAGGTCATCGTCAAGGACAGGGTAAAGGACAAGGTTAATTCGGGACACAACATATGGCCGAGGCCTTTGCCCAGGGGTGGGCATAGTCAGGCTTATGATGATGATGATGAAATAGCGTGAGCGCTCCGTCCAGCGGCACTGCCCGCTCGTCGTCGTATTCTAAGTAGCAGAAAAAAAACTTGCTTTCGCGTTGATTCAAATGTAGCAAACATTCTCTGTAGTTTTCCATCGTATGATTTCTTCGTAACTGTGGATGGTAACAAAACCACGTTACAAGCTGTTCATACATGTGGCGCATGTTGTGCAGTGCAGAGGGCATGTTCCAGCCTTTGATCATCGTAGTAATTACAATATCCGGTAACTGTCTTTATGACCGCCTCGAGCAATCTTCCCCCTGCGGCGGCCTACCGAAACCACTTTTATATCCTCGTGTCTTTTTTTTGGTTCATTTAGGCGATGACTCCTGATACTCACCTCGTGGTCGCGGGTGTATTCCAATGCAGACTAAACAGAAAAATGCCGGCACACTGCTATTTTGGCGTGAGTTAAAGAGACATAAATAGTCGAAATTAATACGGAGCCCTCCACTACAGCGTGCCTTGTTGGCGCTCTGTGTTGTGGCACGTCGATCCTTTGTACAACCGTGTTACAACGAATACCAAAACAAAGTGTGCGAAATTGCACTGCCAGCCTCAAAACTTGCCCAGCTGACATCAGTGATGTTCCATTCTCTTTTTCATGAAATTTTAGGAGTAGAATTTTGCTAAGAGGGAGATCTTCATCGGTTTTCAAGGAAATTTCAGGAACATAAACTTTTTCTCTTTTTCCAAACAGGTGACTTTTCCAAACTGCTGTATGAAACTTTTGCTGTATGAAACATTTACCACACATATGGAATTTGGTCTATTTAAGGGGAACGTTCGCTTAAGGTAAGCAACGTCACAGGCTGATACAAAATCTCCTCCAGAACAGTGAGCTAGACCACATAGGGTGCCATTAAAATTTTCTAGAGCTCACTTGAAAACTAAAAACTGCGAACGGCAAGAGCACTGGCTTAACTCACCAGCCACATGAAAAAGGACTTCATAGAGTAAATACGTGGGAGAGTGAAATAGGACTGGTTCTGAAAATTTAGTGCTTTCGAAAGAAGACTTTGAAACAATTTCTGGCGTTTGAAATTGGGAGGAGAAATTCTCCATCGAGCTTTGTTTTATTCGTTTCCCCACAGTAGCAAGCAAAAACACTGATTTTACTCTATAATACGCCTGACCAGATGGATTCGTATAAAAACCCCATTCCCAAGCTTGTCAGATACGTGGCGCACCTTTTCTTGCGATAAACATGGCTCCAACTCGCTTGACTGAATGTACCTAACTTTTCTCCACTTGCAAGGAGTTTTCCAAAACAGCTTGCGTTGTTCGATGCCGCTCTCCTGTTAGCAGCCACGTTTCGTCTGCAAATTTCAGAAAAACTTCCTGAAAAAGGGACAACACTGGATGGGGATGGAGCTTCTGTGGAGAGGGGCCCGAGGTAAGGGAAAACCGGCGGAATGTGTCTATTGTTATGAAACCAATCTCAGTGCTTGCAGGTGTGGTGGTTAGGGGTCGTTGAACGCGGTGGGTATAACTCGGAGTGGGAAGGGAGCCCTACTACCCTACCCTACTCACGCTAATACCTACCCTACTCACGCTAATAGAGTATGCGCGCCGATAGTGTCAGACGTGTTTTCTGCAGTAGAGCTGCTAGAAGGTTGTCCAGGTTCACCTGAAAAGTCAGCCTTGGAGAAGGCCTGGACACTGACCGCAGTAACGAGGCACCTTATGGATTCCTGCGCATGCAGAATCTGGGAGCGGCATGTACAGGTGGCTGCAATATCAAAGGGAACAGTCAGTTTTCACACTTGAACCAATTTTAACGTTATTTCGGCACTGAAGTTGTAAATACCTGCGTGGTTTCGCCTGTCCGAAGGAGCATTATTGAGAAAAAAATTACGGTGCTTGCCATACTTCACGCTTACGAATTAATCATGTGTACCCTTACATGATTTATCATGTGTACCCTTACATGATTAATCATGTGTACCCTTACATGATGTGTACCCTTACACGACTTACCAGCACCTTTTCATTAGCAGAGGCAGTGGTTTACTCAAAGAAAAATACGAAAAGGAAAGAAACGCCTCCTTCTACCCAGAGGTTGCAACAACCTCCACAACTGCTTGCTGCTTCTCATGTTGTTCTGAGTGGTGGCTGCTGTATGTTCCGGGTAACTACGGTGATAGTGTCCGCGGCGGTTAACGCCGCTTCCGTGCAGTAAACGTGTACGGGGCGGGTGCCTTGTTCTTAGTGGCCTTGTCTCGATAGGTTTCATGCTCACCCTGAATTCCGTAGGCAGCCAAAATCTCTTGCAGTAGGCGAGAGTGCTGCTGCCTAAAGGCCGTTGTACGATCGCTTTTAAGCGGATCCGCCAGGCAGGCGGACTGGCGGACCGAACGACCAGACAATAGGCATTCGCCCCGTTCGGCAGGCGGAAGGAAAGTTGGTGAACTTCAACTTTGGGGCGGACGAGCGAACCGCCCGGCGACCGAATTGCAGCGATTGGCTGCTTTTTACGTGACGTAGGCATCCGCTCCTGCCGGGCAAGATGGCCGTCCGTCGACTGAACTGGGGAGCGAGGCATAGGTCAAGGCTGTAGTGGTGGCACCTATGCCGCGAGGCATACTATATTGGCCACATGTTGATATTACGAGTGTTCAGAGCGACTGCGAACTTCTCCGCGTGCAGCAGCGGCGAGCAGCGACAGTTTCCCGAGTTGAAATCGACGCTGATGTAGTTGACAGAGCGCCTCTTCAAACCGACGCAAGACCTACGCGTTGGCTGTGTCACGAAGTGTTTATATGGAGCTGTTTGTGGTTGCTGCAAGGGTTCCTAATTCCTGCGAGGATCATCACGCACAGCGGCGAACAACAGCTGCTCACGGTGAACTTTTGTGCGTGCATGAGCTGCGTAGCACAGTGACTAGTGTCCGCGTAGTGAAAGTGATTGCGATCGAAGCGAGTGCTTTTACGTCAAGGCAGTGAAATGTGCGCCTTCGAGAGCTCACTACGCACGCCGTGCTTTCCGAATGCTGAAATGAGCGTGGCGTTGTGCAGCTAGTCGCATTCGTTGCGATGGTTGCAGTGATCGCGACCGAAGCGTGCACATGACGTTGTTGCTGGCTACGCATTCGTTACCATTTTGTTCGCGATTCGTGTTGGCACTGTGCTTGAGAATTGCCGTGTGTGCGACGTGACGCGACGCGAGCTTGGCTGCATGGCCGTAGGACTGTTTTGCGGCGACAACAGCGATGTCGCCATCCTCTGCGCTTTGGTGCTCCATTCAGTACGTTTTGTGATGATGGGTGCTCGGGTTACGACTCGCCGGAGAAACTGTGTAACCTGTGTTAAAACATCGGTGCAGTGCAGATGTATCTTCGGGAGCGTCATTTCTTTTTATTTCCTGCCGGCTGTGCGCACATTTGCCTGCAATAAACATATCGGCGTGATGAATGGGTGACTGAACACTTCCGCTAGCCATTTCGGTTTAGGTTGTAACAACATGGAAACAAGAATCATTGCCGCTTTTGAATCACAACTGATTGACAGTGTACAAATCTCTAATATGTGCCAACTCATAAGTCTGTTTTTCATGAGCATTTCAATTGATGTAGCGCAGAAAAAAAAAAGTGTGGCAGCAGCTTATGCAATCAAAACTGACCACAGAGCAAGTTGAGCATAACGAGTCTTGATGAAAAAGAAAAAATATTGAGAAAACCTTTGCCATTGCTTTTTTTCTCTTTTTGCATAGCAGTGTTAAGTCAATATTGACAAATGCTTGGCAGTATTCAGTTCAAGTGGGATGTTGGTTTCCACTGCAATCAGAAAAATACAGTGGTCTTGAAGCACCTCATAGGCAATGACAGTGTCTGTTGTTGATTTTGCTCATGGTCCTTTTCGGTCCGGGGATCAGTGGTACGAAACTGGATGTGTTCGCAATGCTATTGTTGCAGAGCTGCTTGCAAAATCGGCCTTATTGGTGTTAAGTGGTTGTTCAGCGGTGCTTCTTGGGTCAGCCGCAGCACTTTGTTTAACAAGCCATTCTCAAAGCTTTGAGAAGATCTCGTCGATGCACTTGCATATGTCTGTCTGCTACCACCTTCATTTGCCTGTGACTGCTTGCTACAGACATGACTACTTGCAGACTGCAAAATAAGCCCTGTGGAGCTGGTAAAGCTACGCTAGGAACAAAGACGATGGTAACAACATCACTGCACAGGGTAGCAATTCTTGCTCTGTCGTCGTCCCTTAGCACAGTTTCGACATGCCAACTTGCCACCGGTGCACCCCACAGTACGCTATGATCAAGTTCTGTGAAATTTACAGAAAGCAACAACGGGAGAGGAAGTAGGTTGTATAGGCATATCTAGTGCATGCTGTACAGATAGCTTCCTGCCTTATTATAGCCTGGCCCCTCTGTTTATAATCCTTCATCACCCAGCACCTATGGCCCTATTTGTGTTATTGGCATGTGCTGCAAATCACCAAACACATTTCATACTCTTGACCCTGCTAGATTGTTTTGGCCCATTAAGTTGTTTGATTCAAATCGGCAAGCTTTTAGAAGACATTTCTGCAATAGCCAACTTTTTCTTGTTCTTCACGACATGCACCGTGACTGCAACATCCCCCTATGATGCTTTTGTTCTTTGCTTTGAAAAAGCATGCATTTCCCCTATTTATGTGAGGCTGGTTTTCTCGTGCTTTAACTTGCATCCAATAGCTCTAAACTGGATCCAAGCTTAAACAGCCAGCCTTCGGCAAATTTCCCTTGCCAATTCTTATGTATCTTGCCTTTTCCTGCAATCTCGGACGTCCGCCAAGGCACTCCTTTGGGCCTCAGCTTTTCATTACTTGCATTATTACCGTCCCTTCAGTGTTTTGTCATATGCCTTCACTGACAGCCATATGGTGTGTGCCATATTGCAATCAATACCAGCATTTCAGTTGTTCAAAACAACAATTAGCATGCCCTGGATTGTCCTGTTTGCTAATGTTACTAAGAATGCAGTAATATTGTTTTTTATTGTCAGCATTACATTTTGCCAACTTATAAGGCCTTCCGATAAAGGTATATTCACTGTATACTGGTTCAAATACCTAATAATCCTCATACACCCACATAGGATATTTACACCATGACGTGTTGTTAGTATCACCGTCTTCCAAGTTACTTGCATTCAATTCCCCTGTGTGTCATCAACTTGGGTATTCTAATGGCACATGGCACAAATCCAACTTAACTAGAATCCTTGAATTAGTTCAGTCCTGAGCCGCTTGTTTTATTTTCTCAGGCCATTTTTGAAGGTCCAGTGTGACAGCACCAAAAGTGCATATTTGAATGTCTTCATCTTATGCAGGTTTTTTTTGCTCCTTACCAACACGTCCCCAACTAATCAGTCCCAACTTGTAGTCTCTCGTGCACTAGGTGCACTAACACTCTTGTGCCTCGTTTAGCTCATATGCCACTGAATTTCAAGATTCGTTTTTGTTCGTGCCACAGAAGGCTGTAACGGTCTTGCATCCCACAAGGCTGTGTATCTTACTGTCCTGCGAAGTGGTTACTACAGAAATCATGCTATAAATTACGAACTCACTGAGCTCCTACCTGGCACACCATTTTAAAGCTCGCTACTAAAGTAACGTCATTTAGGACCATTGAGGTGTGATAAATATGAAAACAAATAGATCTGATATAGTGCTCAGTCACTCGGTCACCTCGGCAAACCAGTACAATGCTCTCTTATGCATAACGTGTTCATTGAGAACTATCGGGGCAGATTTACACAATAGTAGCATTTGGGCTAACTTTGCGCAAGCTAGCTCTAGCTACCTACATTCGCTCACTGCAAAGCTAAACATGCATTAGTGCACCCACCTGTTGTTGACCGGGCTTCTCTTTGTGCTTGTCTGTTCTGCTCAGCTGAGCAACACACTGACTTCATGATGTGGCTCAGTGAGAATTCTACATCTGTATGCTTATGCATGTAACTTGTATATAGTCACATGTACTAAGGATAGTATTAACTGGGCAATTGGTTCAGCTTAAAAGCTCTCATCATCAGATTGCAGCAAAGAGATAGCAATAAAAGACAAAAGTCATCACTGCCTTTCTGTTTTTCTTCGTCATCCTTCGGCCTGACTTCAACTTGGTTTTTTTCCAACTTCCTTATGACTACTGATGGCTCAGTTAATTTGTTTCCTTGCAACCCAGACTGGCAGTGGAATAAGGATATTTTGCTAAGAAATTGGTAATTAGTAACTAGTACGACATCATTCTATATATAACAAGTGGTGCGGATATCGATTAACAAATACAGATTCTCTCTTTTGCTTGCTGCTTTGGGAATCATAGTTGCCCTTAAAATTTCTCATATTATTTTTTACTGATCAGAAAGGACGTACCTTCAAGATTTGCTGTAGAGCTTTACTGGAGAACTTAAGCATCTATGGCCCACACATACTTCAATGGCTTATTTTTCAATTCATTCTGTCCTGAGACATCATAGCTCTTATTTCTGAAAATTAACTTTTTCGCATTCTGCTTAATATGATTGTGTTTGTTTGAGGTAACTGCAAAATATGAAGCAGTTCCCGTTCCCTTGACTATACAACGCATTCTATCCTAGTCTCCGCCAATATTTGCTATGTAAAC
This sequence comes from Amblyomma mixtum, assembly GCF_055824585.1. NCBI lineage: Eukaryota > Metazoa > Arthropoda > Arachnida > Ixodida > Ixodidae > Amblyomma > Amblyomma mixtum. Next base: position 326,746,715 of record NC_143012.1, read on the forward strand.
TTTCCAAATCGGTTCTTGCATTTCCTTAACCTCTAGGCCAGTGTACTTACTCCCTTATCTAATTATGTATGGATTAATGAGGATGGCACATGTATACTTTTCTGAAATATGAAGCAACCACTTTGTTTTAAATTCATGGGACAGTTATGAATGCTTTGTGGTCGTACGCACAATACGCCACCTTGTTTCTGTGCATGTCAACATTGATTGGCTCTCAACAGAACTTTCCACACTTGTTTACTATGCTGCATACTGGTTTGCACAATGTTCACTGCAATGTCACCTCAGGAAGCACTGGTAAAAGGAAGCGGCCTGCCCACTGTCACTGCAGAACAAAAGCGTGCACTTTAGTACAGTGATGCGCACCATATCCGCTTTGAAGCCACTGAGCGGTATTTCTATTTCGATTTTCGTAATGGTGTGAAAAACATGACGAAAAAAAATCAGAAAAGAAATCAGTATTATTGCGTCGTCATTTTTCTGTGATATTGTAAACACCTGCAGTTAACACTGATCTTCCATATTAGTAAAGGTTGGGAACATTGTAATTTCCTCATGTATAGATGCATTCATATCTGATGGTAACATGCTAAAATATGCTGATTTTTTCATGCATGCATAATACACACATACACATACACCTTTTCTTTAATGAGAGACAGTGGCGTGTTTGATGTCATTTGACCACACATACTATGATGTGGATAGAGTTGAAGTGCGGCGGGAGTGAACAGGGACACAAGAAGAATGATATACAGGTGATGCTGGATTTCCCACAGCTGAAGAACCAAGCTGGGCAGAAATGATCTGGTTTGGTTTGGTTTATGGGGTTTAACGTCCCAAAGCGACTAAGGCTATGAGAGACGCCGTAGTGGAGGGCTCCGGAAATTTCGACCACCTGGGGTTCTTTAACGTGCTATGACAGAGCATTGTTAAAGGCTGTGAACAAGCAGTCCACATCAGCAGCAGCAGATGCCCTCTCTACAGATGCAACAACCAATCTTGTCAAGGTCACCTTGACGTCAGAAGCAGTAGCATGGACTAAGCCTCGGTACTATTCCCTTTTATCTAAGAGCACACAGAGGCATCTGCTCTACGTCACCTCTTGTGTAGGACAGTCCAGCATACACTGTTCGTGATATCGCTTTGGACAGTTGGCAGTATCAGTGAGGTGTTTGTTGCGGGTTGTCTCTTTTTGTTTCATGTTAACTATGCGTATCTATTCCTACAACAAATATTTTTGTTTGCATTGAATTGGCATCTAAGCTCAGTCAACAACCAATGTTCAGTTTTGGTTTTTGGCTGTCAGAACATGTTATCACCGAACACAATAGTCAGATTCAATTTAAGTCTGCAGTGAAGCTCTGCCATCTGGACCGCCACACAGAATTCTTCTGCGCCAAAAAAAGTAGTCCGCTGTCAAAACTTTTATTGTATACTACCATAAGAAGCTTATTACAAGAAAAAATGATAACTTCTAGAATTCTGATACCTGGATTGATTAATAAAGTCAAGCATCGAACAACTAATTTTGTTTACTGTTATTGGTTAGTGGAGTAATACAGGATGCCTCGGGCCATGACCGAGTGCTAACAACTGCTGTTTCTTTTAAGTTTTATCCTACTATACATGAGGTACGCGGTATGTGAACCAGAATCATAAAATTTCAGTCACAGCAATTTCATCTTGCTCAGATGTTTGATGTGTGTTCCACAAGGTCACCATCCTCAAATCCAGCAAACCATTGTCATGAAATGCACCATTATTTTTTTACTTGCAGTTATGTTGTAGGTAGGTAGCCAACGTCTGTGTTAAGGTACTCCACTCAGGATGTCGGTTTGCTTCTGCAAACAATGGAAACTCACTAAAAGCATGTGTTTGATTTCACAGACGGTTACCAGTTGAAAATAATAACAGTCATATTCACCCGACATCACTGCTATCATTCAGCAGCACAGAGAACCCTATGCAACAATTTTGTGGCAACAAACGACAGAGTGCAGGAACCACTGTGTATACGCATGTATGGAGTGCATGCTGCACATACTGTTTCTTACTTCAGAATGCTGGCCTTTGCCAGTTACCACCCAGCAGCTATTGCCCCATTTCCATCACTATGCAAGATCAATGCTCAAATGCATGTGCGGTAATTAGTATCCAACTGTACAGCACTGCATACAAGAATTCCCAGTAAGTGTCAGCAGTTCACCCATGATGGCTATCATTAATCCTGCTTTTCAATTATAACCTCAGGAATGCCTTCAGGTACTTTCCCTGGGCCTTTTCACACCTCTGTCCCATTATGGGGACAGTGCTTCTAATTAGCCCCCTCAGTTCATCCATCAATAACTGATCCCTCTTGAGGCTGTTCACTGGTACATGTTCCTCCATAATGTCATTTTCCACCTGTCTTAGTTGTTTTTTGGGCTTCTCCCAATAAATGCAGACTTCATAATCTCTTTTGTCAGTTAAATTGTTATCCTTTGTCATTGTATGACCGTCGCAGCATTCCTTTCTGAAAATTTGACATCCTTCATTTTAAATACCCCTAGCATGCGGTCTTGACATTGCGCGCATCCATCCCGGCATCCGTGGGATTGGTACGCGTTACAGATTCCGCAAATATGTGCTTCCGAATTCGCTCACGCGGATATGTACAGGTAACAGCCTGCCTTAATTTCGAGTGCTACCATACTGTACATGCGCCCGTTTCTTCGCCCTCCATCACGTGCCCCAGTAGTACGGAAACTCTTTCGCAGCGGCTCAATGCGCGGGCACAGCGGGGAATCAAGGCATCAACCCACGAGACGATTCACTTTGAAACCGGTTCGCATCTCCGTGGTTCGCCGCGTGGCGTCACCTTTGCGTGTGCAAAGTTCTTCGTCCTGTTGCCGGCTGAACTTCGGCACGCCATGGCTATGCCGAAGTTCAGCCTAGGTGCCGGTCGCCGAGGAGCAAAAAAAGACCACGTTTTCGCGCCGTCTAGGTTGCCAACAGGAGCATGCTATTGGACAGACGGCAATCCCGGGCGCGCCAATCGGAACGCTTTAAACCATCCGCCTCGTCCGCCAGCTCCAAAATGATCGTACAACACCCATTCCGCCCCACGCCCGAGCGAAGGCCGAAAGCGAGCGGTTCGCTCGCTGGCGGATCCGCCCAAAAACGATCGTACAACGGCCTTAAGCGCAGTTATGAGACGGAAGAACGGAGTTGTGCAAGTTGGTGCGCGATCGGAGTAGGAAAACCGCTCGGAGGTAGGACGTTGGAAGAGACTAACACTGCATGATTTGTATTTTCCTTCGTCCACGCCCAGCCTTGTTTTCTCATAATTAGCCATCGAGGCGCCTACGCTTCTATTCACCACTTTCGCATCGCTAAGCAACTTGCGCAGGCGATGACCCCGCGCGGTCAAAGGCAACAAGAAGTCAAAAAGCCATGCAAAAGGCAGTAATAGCAGAGGTTCCGGCCAATCGTGTTGGCAAATTTATGCAACGTGCGGCACCTCATCAGCATGTCAGCTATAGCTCGGGTACTGTGCAATCTCAGGGCATATGTTAAAGAACCCCAGGTAGTAGCGTTAATTCAAAGCATTCAGTTATGGCGTTCTAATAGTACACGCGCAGCTTTGGGACGTTAAAGACTACATACCAAACAACAAAGAGGAGCGTTCCCATGCAGCAGCGTGCAATGCTAATTCACTTGAGCAGTCACTGCACAGAGAGTGGTGAATGATAAATTATTTTGACGCGCGCACCATTTGGCCATGACGGATGCAACAGCGGAGTAATGCTGATTAATTTCGACTCCATAACATGGATGTTTTGTTTGTTTGTTTGTTTGTTTGTTTGTTTGCTTGCTTGCTTGCTTGCTTGCTTGCTTCCTTGCTTCAGTACCTAAAGCACCCTTATTTGGGCGTCTGGTAAATGGCAGTTATACTTGCGGAAACAATGAGGAGCATGAACAGCAAGTATCAAGGCAGATAATAATAGCTACACACGCGCACGCACAGACACACACACACTAGTTCAGCTGCAAAAGCTATCAGAAGTAAAACAAATTTGCAAGCGGGAAATTATTGACGGAGACATAGACTAAGGCGCGCTATAACTGCTGCAACAAAATTTTCTAAGAGCAGAAAAGAAATAATGCCAGTGGCGTGCACGGTAACAATATTCGTAGGCAAGTTACTTTTTTCTTGTACGGCGCGAGCGCTGCGAGTGCGAGTTGTACGACAGCTAGTGTGAAAACCAGCTCTCTCCCTCATGGGCGAACGCGCCTTGATAGAAGACGACAACGTGCTACAGCTGAGGGTCGCGCTGCTCTATACGTGACACGAAAGAAGAAGAAGACACGCTCTCGAACACAATCAGCCTGAGGACATCATCATCATCATCATCATCATCATCACGAGGTTGGGCCTCTGTGTGAGCAAGACTGCCGCTATTAAGTTATCGACCCTATATCTTGAACTCTTCGTTAAAAGCTCTTTGATCTTCCCTGAAAACGGAGTCCGTATTCTGCCGAGGGAGAATACGAACCCCGAGAGCACGCGCAGCAGTGCTCTCCACCGCGGTGGAGTTTTTTTATTTATCTTCTCTGAAAGGCGCCTTCGCGCACGAGGGACAGAGCTGGATTTTACACTACTAAACAAAGGAAGTCCGAGATATGTCCTCTTATTGGCAAGGACCGGACTAATACACTACTGCGATCGACAAAGCCTGGACATCTGCGCGCGAGCGGCGCGAATTTGATTACTTTTGTATTTTGTAAATAGTGAGTGTACAAAGCTCTCCCCTGTCCTTTCTTGATATCGCTTCCCTCTATACTTCTCCTGGCTATCCTCTCCCTTTAACCTCCGCCGGCTGCAGCTCCGGCGCTTAATACGTTAGATAGCAATTGTCCCTGCAGGCAACACGCTTTTCCTTTACTTTTTTTATTTTTTAAAAATAAACCACTACCACCACCAACAACAACCACATTGCGGAACAGCTCATTTGCATCTTCTTGACTTTCAAATCGCAGAATTCGGCATAGGCTATTGGTTTATTTTACCGACGGCAGCTCTTTAACAGCATGCAAAGTTGGTCTCACTAATCGCAGTTTTACTAACATAAATTGCAGTTTAAAAGCTCTGCAAACTGGATCAAGTTCTAAGGGAAACTGGGTAAACATCTATCTTCGAAATCTGATTTTTTTTTTTCGTGTATCTTCGCCTATAGCAAAATAAGTTATTTGAAGTTTTGCTACAGTCGAGAGTTTGTCTTGAAAAGACAGCATTTTCACTATCAAAGGTCGCGTTTCTCCCGATAAATAATGCTCCAGCCTGCGACTGTCACAGTAATGTCCTGGTCAAAAGGAATCATTAGTTACTCAGGGCAAAATGAGGTCACCCTGTCGTCTCATTTTCAGGCATAACAGCGTTATCTCAAGGTGCATTTCAAGATAATCCTGACACACTTGCAGCTTGAAGATGTGGAAACAAGTTTTCCGGCAAAAGAAGCATGTTTCTATAGACATCAACTTTTACGTGCAGTAGAGACGACCTATTTTCGTCATCCAGCCAGACATTATACATCAGCAAATTCGGCTATATTTCGGACTATAGAAGCCGCTAGTCGGTTTGAATGGAGCAAATTACATCCGGAGTTTTCGACTGATTCTTCCGCATAGCAGGTATCGTCGTTATTACTTCAAACATTTGGTTGTGTTGTCCAGCAGACACATGCCCTATGTTTTGCGCCATTTAAACGGCAAGCAGAAACAACTTCTGAACAAAATGCGTGGATCCCGACATGTTATGTACAAACGCACATGCACAAATAAGAACGGGATATTGAGCCAGATGTGTGAGCGGCTTTTCATGACCAGGATAGGTAGTTCTTCAGCAAAAACAATGCCTAAGTTGGTGACGGCCACCTCGGCGCTAGACTCGACAGTGACGAAGTGTAGCGCTTTCGTAGTTCTTCGCTACTCTGGAGTGACCAAGATTACTAATTCGTGGCAGTTGACGATTGCCGGCACTGCTCTCAGGCCAAGTGGGGTGTATTGGCGTCAGCCCACCGGAACGAGAGACTTGAGGAAATTTTAGAATAGTGTACCCAATTAGTTAGAATAATAAAGAGAATAAAGAGAATAAAGAGAAAAAAAAAGCTGAGCATGGTGGCGACTACCACCACCCCGTTTCAAAGAGGGCGCGCCTATCCATCCATCCATAGAATGCCTCGATGCCTGCCTGCCCTCCGCGCCGCCGCCGGCGCGGCGGGCAGGCATCAAGGCACCTTATCCATCCATCCATCCATGCGCCCCTCGGGTTACTGCCCAGCGCATGCGCACTGACGCCTCGAGCGAGGTTCGTGGATGGAGATGTGAGCAAAATTTTGAGAGTGAGAACGGACGGTGATAGCCGCACAGGGCATTACCCCCTTACCTTGAGACCAGTGGGCGCCGAACGCACCGAACGCGCCGAACTTCCCCGCACGACAACCTTAGAGGAGATTATATGCCTTTTCTGGGAAAGGGTCGGGACGCTCGCAGTGGGGACAGGGACGGGGGTCAGAGTGTGTGTTAGGAGTGTGTGTTAGGAGTGCTGTGCTGTGTTGTGGACTTGCCGTGGTCGATGATGGAGTGTGCCGCCTTTTCTCATCCATGTAAATGAATGGTGGTTGTCGTGTTGTAGAAAAAGAATGTGTGTGGTGGCGAGTGGTTATAATAACGCCTAGCGGATCACTTCGTTACTACACTAATTTCTGGTGCCGAAACCCGGGAGAACGATTCTGCAACATCAACGGACCACCAAGACCGACTCCTCGAAAGACATGGAGATATCAAAGAGAAAGAGGAAGGCCCTGGGAACTCAAGCAACGCGTCTGGTTGGAGAGGCAGAAGCACTGCTGAAGTCTACCGCACCGAACGCCGAGGATCTAGAGATTATTATCGAGCGTCTGCAATTGACTCAACGTCAACTGAACGAGGTAGACGCTGCCATCGAGCCTCTGATCAGCGAACAGGAAGCCGACGCAGAGTTTGCCACCGTCATCGAATACGGCGACAAGATTGTGACTTCCCTAACCAAGCTGAAGTCTGCAGCGAAACGCACCGCAGAAGGAACGAACGTGGGAAGCACTAACTCGAACGAAGATCGAAGCACAATGAGAGGAACGACTGCCAAGACAAGGCTCCCCAAATTGGAGCTCCTAAAATTTAACGGCGAAAGAAGGAATTGGCAGCCATTTTGGGAGCTATTTGAAACATCGATCCACAAAAATTCGGACCTATCACCAGCAGAGAAATTTCAGTATTTGCGATCTGCACTGACAGGAGACGGAGCATCTGCCATCGAGGGGTTGCAGCTGACGGCAGAGTGCTACAACCATGCCATTGACATCCTAAAGCAGCGATTCGCTAATCAAGCCATCCTCATCCAGGACCAGATGGAGGGCCTCATGGCGGTCGCACAGGTGTCATCGACAGGCAGTGCCCACACTCTGCGGCGCCGGTATGACAGCCTTCAGGCTCACATGCGCGGCCTTAAGGCGTTGGGTGTGGACGAAGAATCTTACTGTGCAATGCTCTACCCTCTTGTGCTCCGGGCGCTTCCGACCGACCTGAGCCTGCTGTACAACAGGATGATGGCCTCGAAGGACGCAGAGGGCTCCAACAACGGCAACGCCTCAACCACCGACACCAGCTCCGAGACAGGAACAGAGTCGGTGCATAAGAAAGAGCTGCGCGCACTTCTGGAATTCCTTCGGATCGAAGTTGAGTGCCGAGAAAGGGCGGGCAGGGAGCTACTCAATGACACAACTGGTAAGTCCATGTCCCGCAATCATGCGCATGAAATGGTGAAAAGTGCAGCATATCCTGGAAGCCTCGACACTCGTCGGCGGCAGCCTTGCATGACACAATGAAGGACGTGGAATTCTTCCTGTGCAAGTCAAAACAGCATGCAACGGAGAATTGCACCACCGCAAGGGAGCTATCGGAGAAAAAGCGCATGTTACGGGAGAACGGCCGATGTTTCCGATGTTTCCGAGGCAGTAATTACTCATTGGCATCCACCCAAGCGCAGCCATACGGCTACAAAGGAAAGCTATACAGCTTTCTCAGAAACTTCGTAGTTAAAGAAAAATTCGTCCTGGTCCGGGGTTCGAACCCGGAACCACCGCCACACCGGAGCAGTCGCTCTACCAATTGAGCTAACCTTGGGGGATTCCCCTAAACATTTGACCGAGACCAAAACATACGGCAAGGATGTGCAAGAGCATGCTATTTTGTAGCAAGTGTCGCGGCAGGCATGCCTCAACGATGTGCGACCCGAGCTTCATTCCCGACCGGCGAGACGCTCGATCGCATGAGACTCAGAAGGGCGTAAACGAAAGCTCTAGTCAAGTCAGCCTACAAGCAACGCAGTGTGGCGCGACACCGGCGGTCCTGCTCCAAACGGTGACAGCATGGGCCGAGAGTCAGAAGAAGAGAAAACTGGCTAGAATTATGTTTGACAATGGTAGCCAGCCCTCCTTTATTACCGAACAGCTATCAAAGGAGCTAAACTGCAAGCTGCTCGGTAGCGAAATCCTAACAGTTGGCGTGTTTGGAGACGATAAACAAGAACGTACCTTTGGACGGGTTCAGCTGACTTTGCGAAGCAGGCAAAATAACCGAAGGTACGAGATCGACGCTCTCGAAACACCGACTATCTGTCAACAGGATCTCCCAAGCCCAGACGAAGGTATCCTGGAGGAATTAGACAACCTTGGCTGAAGTTTAGGCGATGACCTGAACGAGCTAGAACACCGCTCAATTGACATTCTGATCGGATCGGACCATTAGTGGGGAGCTGTGACAGGCCAAATTCGTCGTCTGAAAGGCAGCCTGACCGCGTTAGAGACGATGTTCGGATGGGCGGTGCACGGAAAGAGCAGTTCGTCTTCCCCGGTACTGAGTTGCGCCCAGGCAATCGTTCTGAGGGCCACATAAGAGGAAAACGACACACCGGCAAAAAACCCATGCGAGAACGAAGTTGTACGAAGGTTTGAGAACGGAATCACTGCACACAATGACAGGTGTGAAGTTGGCCTACCATGGAAGCCACGAAAAGAACCCCATCGTCCTCCTGAAGGACTATCGGTATTCCGCTGTCCTGTCGATCGACGCACACCGAAAAATACTGCACGCCGGGGCAAGGGACACACTCGTGCAACTACGCGAGAGGTACTGGGTCCTCCGCGGCAGAGATCTCGTGAAAACGGTGGTGCGTGCTTGCGCCACTTGTTAACGGTTCAGTGCTCCGCCGCTAAGTGCTCCGACGGGACCGTACCATTTATTCGGACAACATGCAGACCTTCAAGCGAGCAGCAAAGGAACTGACCGAACTGTGAAATACGCTGCGCCACCCAGATGTCGTGGACCATTTTGCATGTGCAGAAGTTGAGTGGCGCTTTATTGTTGAGTGGGTGCCATGGTGGGGTTGTTTCTATGAAAGGATGTTGCGCTCAGTGGAGATGGCATTAAGAAATGTGATCGGAAAGAAATGCCTAGAAACTGAACACTTAGCCACTGTCCTTTTCGAAGTTGAAGCCGTTGTAAATTCTCGGCCATTGACTTATGTGTACAACGAGGTCGGAGAGGGCGACCATCTAACCCCATCAAGCTTTCTCCTTGGGAGAGGGCTAACGACTCTGCCGACGGCGGAAGGGGAGCCGCCCGCTTCGACCCCTCAGATGCTTCGTTCGTTTCAACGGCAGGGACAGTCGTACGGTCTTGCGGGCCGGTGCGGCTCCTTTACCCGCTGGAGTTGAAAGAATTGTAGAATGCGCTCCACGCATTCTGGAGGGGGGGGTGGGGGAGGGGGGAATGTTAGAACGGACGGTGGTAGCCGCACAGGGCATTACCCCCTTGCCTTGAGACCAGTGGGCGCCGAACGCGCCGAACCTCCCCGCACGACAACCTCAGAGGGGATTATATGCCCTTTCTGGGAAAGGGACGGGACGGTCGAGGGTGGGGACAGGGACGGGGGTCAGAGTGTGTGTTAGGAGTGTGTGTTAGGAGTGTGTGTTAGGAGTGTGTGTTAGGAGTGCTGTGCTGTGTTGTGGACTTGCCGTGGTCGATGATGGTTTGTCAGATGTTTAGGGGAAATGGTGTGTGCCGCCTTTTCTCATCGATGTAAATAAATGGTGGTTGTTGTGTTGTAGAGAAAGAATGTGTGTGGTGGCGAGTGGTTATAATAACGCCTAGCGGATCACTTCGTAACTGCAGATAGTGTGGTATGGTATGGTATGGTATGGTATGGTATGGTATGGTATGGTATGGTATGGTATGGTATGGTATGGTATGGTATGGTATGGTATGGTATGGTATGGTATGGTTTATGGGGTTTAACGTCCCAAAGCGACTAAGGCTATGAGAGACGCCGTAGTGGAGGGCTCCGGAAATTTCGACCTCCTGGGGTTCTTTCACGTGCACTGACATCGCACAGTACACGGGTCTCTAGAATTTCTCCTCCAAGGAAGTTCAGCCGCCGCGGCCGGGATCGAACCCGCGTCTTTAGGGTCAGCAGCCGAGCACCATAACCACTGAGCCACCGCGGCGGCGGTATGGTATGGTATGGTATGGTATGGTATGGTATGGTATGGTATGGTATGGTATGGTATGGTACGGTATGGTATGGTATGGTATGGTATGGTATGGTATGGTATGGTATGGTATGGTACGGTATGGTATGGTATGGTGCGTTTAAAGTCTCGAAACGATATATGGCTCAGAGGAACTCCGTAGTGGCCAACTGCGGACTAATTTAGGCCACCTGGGGTTCCTTAACGAGCCCTGACGTCGCACAGCTCATGGGCGTGTTTGCATTTCGCCTCCACCGTAATCAGACCTTGCGGCCTTGGGCTCAACAGCAAAGCGCTATAGTCACTGCGCTACTGTGGTGGGTCAAGAATATCATTTCGCTCGGTAATTTATAGCTGCTTGATGCTTAGTTCTACCTCCGGCTGCAGCATAAACAATAATTTTCTTTTTTTTTTTCGCCGTCCCGACCGATTGAGAGAGCTAGGCAATCCATTGCAGAGCTCATGTTTGGGTTTTGGAGGTACAGGAGCCGTAATATGTGTCATCCGTTATAAGAATCACGATTCATAACTTCTAAGGTCGCCACAACCCAGATGTTTAGTACAGAATTCAGTCTGTAAAGTGCGGATACGAGGGTTTAGGTTGAAGGTTAATATATATTTTAATGACGACTGTATATACTTCCGCCTCGTCATATGATCAGCAGGGTACTACGAATCCAGGGCAAAAGCTCACCTGACCTGAAATGAGTCAGGCAAAAGCTGGTTTGGTTTATTGGGGTTTAACGTCCCAAAGCAACTCAGGCTATGAGGGACGCTGTAGTGAAGGGCTCCGGAACTTTCGACCACCTGGGGTTCTTTAACGTGCACTAACATCGCACAGTCAGGCAAAAGCTGACCACACCGAAACGTTGCAGCCTGTTAATAGAATCGTTAATTGTTAGTGCCTACATTTTAACCCTAATATAACCTTTAAAAAAATCTAGCCTAACCTAGCCTTAAACCTGACCTAACACAAAACCAGATTTAATGTAGACTGTCACGACCTTACGCAGTTATTTCTTAATTGTTAAGTAAATGTCTAACACATCTGCGTAAGAACTATCCCTGACTATATTCACAGTAAATTGTTATAAATTTACACTATGATTCGTTAACTATTAATTGTTAACGCCTGTATTTAAACAGTCTAAATCAAAAGGTTATCATACCTTAGCCTAAGAAGAGCTACTGTAAACTGCTATGAATTCACGCATGTTAATAGTTAATTGTAATCAGTTAATTAATAACGGTTCTCTTAAAGCATAAGCTTACTTAAAGTACTCTAATCTTAACCATGCCTAGGCCAAACTGCCATAAATGCACTTCGCGTCTCAAAAGAAAGCGGTGAGCTTTTTGACCGGTGCCCGGTTACTACTGTTAGATGTGATTAAACGTTCATGACATGGACGGTTTTTTATTAGAGAACCTGGTCCTATTACATATATTGTCGTCGCGGTAGCGAGCTCGTTGAGCGACCTGTCATTTAATAGCAATGGTTCTTTGATACGTGAGGTACGTCATGCCAACATCTTTGCGGGTGTAGAACACAGTGTACAGCCCTGTTATTAAGTCCGAATATTCGATCGTAGATCGAGTATCCAGACCGATATTCCACAGCGTCGATACTCGGCAAGCGGTTTTGAGGAAGGTTGGTCAATCGAGCATGAGCATTTAATCAGGTGAAATGCATTCTTTCATTGCAAAAACTTGTCTTTGACGTTCTTGCCCTTGAGCCGTCCTCGTTCGTAACCCGTTGCTTTGGTTGTTTTTGCCGGCCTTCTCGGCACCATAACTAATGTTAATGTAAAGGCTAGCATCAGTCGCACGCGATCCCACCAACCCTTGTTGGACGCGAAAGGTACGCGGACACAGGCGTTGAATCCTTCTTCGATGCGTAGCTGGCCGCAGGTTACGGCGGCCGCTCCCCGATGGGGTATAGTAAGGTGCCTCTTGAGAACTGGAAAGCCAGTGATGTACGCTCTTTTGTCACCCGATGCTCGCCCCTCCAGCGCCGGTCAGTCACCCCCAGTACCGGCGAGGGGCGTTGCACGCTCCCTGGTGGACTGTGCTGAAACGTGGTCCGGTTCGGACGCGTGGGACCTCCGCGGTCCCAACGTACACTCTTAGTCTGGTTCCACCTAAGGATCCACTTAGTAGCTGGAACATTTTTGCAAAAATGTTCCGCCTATATAGCTGGAACTATGCTCCAGATACTCCAAAATATGTGGAACAAATTTCCGAGGTTTTAGCCGGAACAGTGCTGCGCCTATATATCTGAAACAGCGTTCCAGGAATTTAGCAGGAACGCTGCATCATATAGATAGCTGGAACCCCGTTCCAGGTATCTTGTGAACCACATATTTCACTCTAGAGTTCCTTGCACGCAGTGCACTGTTTGTACAAACCATAGTAAAATAATTTTGTCTATATATGAACAAAATTATTCCACAATAGTATTGTATATGCAGTGCACTGCACACAAGGGACTATAGGGTGAAATATAAAGTTCACAAAACACCTGATATGAATGAAATCATCCTGTAGTAATTCTTAACAGATATACTATATGCATATTCCTGTACCCTTAAACCACACTTCTTGCATCAAATTCACAGTATATAATCATGATTTCTGTTGGTTGGACACCTAGTCCATCAGCCAAGCTATACAAATAGAGTCTGATGCACCCCTAAGTTTAAAGCTTGAGGTTGTGGGATGAGAGATATTAAAACTCTTCTTTCATCACTATGCAACCTAGAATCGCCTCCTGCACAGACAAATGGGCAATAATACACAGATATGCTTGCACTTCAGCAGTGTTGTTCATGGTTAATGAACACAAGCATCCATTACATCAAAGCTTTATTTCACTGCCACAAAAAATACAATACTTAATTACTCGGAGGAAATTGAGGCTTTTATTTTCAAATATGACAGCTGTCTCTTAAGATGCTATATTTGATGTGTTAAGCTTTACCTAAACGCTTATCCGAAACCTTCAATCCTTTATTATCAAAACCATGAACTATACAGGAATGGCTGTGTCTAAATAAGTCTGAGGCCTTTAAGCAGACTCTTCCGTTTGAAGGATATCAGCCCTTTATCAAATTTTTCGTTTTGCAGCAGCAATGTCTGAACTAGTCCCAAAGTTTAGCCAAAAGCATGCGGATAAGAAAGGTACAAAATGAAGTAGACAGCTAGGCACAAAATAAGGGCACTCTCCATAGATGAGCCGGGAGCCAAGGCAATGGTGTTCTTCCTGGTGACGATCATTATCAGTCCGTCGTCAGTAATGATACATGGGCCTGGTACGGGCCTGTCAGTGTTGCATCTCCCCTTTAATGCAAAAACAGTCCAGGCTATACGCAACAATTCATTGACTGCCTTGATACGATGATTTGCATGATACATTATTTCAAATGTAAAACAATAAATGCTCATTTAAATTACTCAACGAGGATTCGAAAGACACTACTACATATGAATCAGCATGTAATATTAGCCTAGGCCCCTAAATAATTTATAATTGAACTTTTTCTGTCATGCTAATTCGGCTTCAACAGCTGAACGATAGCTGTAACATCAAAAAGTGCTTTTGTCACGTGAGGCATGGAAAAACGTCCATGTAGTCGCTGCTTCTTTGTTTTGATTTACTGCACTGCTGAAGTCAGCCTTCTTCAAGAACCACAATGACAACAAATGAGGAAGCAGTGGTCATACTGGAGTTTTTTCACGTCTCACATGACCTGCAAACACACACTGACGTCAGAGTCCTAATTTGGCTGTTGAAACCGAAACAGCACGAGAAAGAAATGCAATTATAAATTATTTATTGGTCGTAGGAGAACACCGGGTGGTAATTCATGCATAATAATGCCTCACACATCACCACAAGCAAGAAAACACGAATCAAAATGTTAAGTGTCTATAGTTTCTTAAGCTCAATTTTAACTAAGCATGAAAAACATTAATCACTGCCTATAATGATTTCTATTCTGCATTCTTTTGAATGTATACCAGTAACACTCATTTGAATGGCTAGTTTTTATAGCAGTGGAAGAACTGAATGCTAGCCTCCATACATTCTTTGTCAAGAAAAATTCATCATTTATATTAAACAATAAAATAAACATGCACCACAGGTTCTTGCACATTTTCAGCCAAGTATTACAGACATAACTATTATGCTGCCCAGGGACCCCAAATATTTTATGCATTTTCATTGTTGCTTATGTCTATCAGCAGTAATTACAAAAGGAAGCTGTCTTACCTGTGTGATCACACAGAATTCAGAATTTTTTGGTCGAAGATACCCATCCAGCTCCACAAAATCTGCCCTGTGAAGTGCCTGCTGGACATCTCTTATTATCTTTCCATATCTTGCATTGCTGCCTTAAAAAGAATTTCTGCTTCAAGTGTAAGCTGCAAAAAAAACACCAACTTAAGCACATATTTTACAGAAACTATTATTCGACCTTCGTAAGGAAACTGCCCATAATTTGCAAAGATATCAAAAATATTGACAATTTCATGAGTCTATTGGGACCTCACACAGCAAGACACCAAATGCAGATGCTAGGGCAAATTGCAAAATGCAGAATCTATGCTCTACCTTTCCTATTTTTAAATAAGTAAAGGTAAGGCCACTAAAATGATCCAGATACTGCCGATCATTACCTGTACAGATGACAGTTATGTAATGCACTGCATATATGCTGATTCATTTATGTGCTCCAGGGTTAGTTACATTGAAACCACATCCTTGTTTTCCAATGCAACTTGCAATAGCTCTTTACAGATGAAGGAATATGCAACTAGTGACATGCACTGAGAAAAGTGATCACTACCAGCAACAGAACAGTTTATATTTACTCATAGGGGATGTGCTGAAGTGCTTTGCAGGTTGCATTGTGCTATGAAGCTTGTTCAAAATTCTTGACAAGAACCAAAAGCAAAATAGCATACTCTTACCACGTCTGCATTCAATGAGTAGGCAGGCAGCTGTTGTGGAGTCTCAGCCTTCTGAGCCGCAAATGTTACATGCAGAAGAGCCTTCATTCTTGTCCGGTTCAAGTGTCCAGCATCAAACGCAGCATCCTGTAGTGCCTAAATGTGAACAAAAACTTTTACAAAATTCATTCCAATGAGTATTGTTAGCAAAATCACACGGCAGCCGAAAAATGTGTGCACTGAAATCCCATGATTGTTTCAAGGACATTGCATATCATTGCAATGCCTTTTACGTCACTGCAAGGTCTTGTGATACCAGCGTAACATTTGAAGCTGTGCATTTTCATCATCAGGTATACTACTGAGGTAGAAACCATTTATTATAAGCAAAGAAAGGCTACTGTTACCTTCAATTCAAGCAGGGCATCATTTAGAGAAACAGCTGGCTGAGAAACATCAGCATTGTGAACAATAGATGCAGCAGCTACTTTCTTTGCATGCAGTTCTCTTGTTTTCTTTGCCGAGCTTACAGAGCTAATGAATTTGCACTGTGGGAAAACCATAATATGAAAAGGCTGAGAGCATCAATTTAGTGCTTACATTTCCTACAATAAAACATATTTAAAAAGATATCTTTATTTTCACAAAATAGACCTAACATAAGCTTACATTATATTTACAGGAGCTTTCAAAATTTTACTCTTTTTCAAAAATATAGTAATATAATATAATATAATGTACCTAATATAATATAATATAATATAATATAATATAATATAATATAATATAATATAATATAATATAATATAATATAATATAGTGATATTGCATGCAGTTACCCTTGCAATATCAAAAGTTTTTCAAATAACAAGCATTCAAATAACAAGCATATACTTTATCACATTTTACTCATCGCCCTGACAACTGGTTCAATATGCCATTGCACACAAAGAAATCACATTTACGTGGCGTCTACAAAACAGATCTACGATTCGCACCGTATTTGCTACAACAGGAATGAACACTAAACAAGATACCATACAACCAAACGCGCGCACGCTTACATTACCTGGACGTAAAGGCACAGGATCATTTCGCTCACCTTTTTGAAGCCGCTAACTTTTTAACGAGGGAAATATAAAGGGCGCTATTAGCTAGTATACATACTTCAGAATAAGAACGATGCCTCAGGGCTTGTCGATCGGCACCTTCTACGCTTGATATAGGCACAGATCGAGCTTAACGTAATTCGAAATCCAGAACTGAAATCCGCCCGGCACCGGCAACTTGCAATCCACAACCACAGGAAACTATAGCGTATGGTCCATTTCGTTGCGGAACCCGAATTCGCAAGGTCCATGACGAGCGCGCGTAAACCTGACCACACACGTAAAAAAGTGCCCGGAACGCAACGGCCGTGAACGGCGCCGGCCGTGGAATTAGCAACTCCTGCTACTTTAAACATAACCGCCGTACAACTGAACAGCATTCCTAATTGTACGGCGGTCATAGCTGACAAAGAATTTCTGGCAATATCTTTAGTAACCGAGAGGAGGATCCTGGCGGAACAGCGAGCCCTATCCGCAAAACTGACAACGCCATTGCCCGCGTGCGTAGCGAACATGTGCACATTTCAATCTTCCAACCGTTGGTTCCTGCTCTAACCCACAGGCGCGGCATAATGACTAACCTAGCAGGAGCACAAAACACACATGCGCCACTAATTAACCTTACAGTAAATAAGAAAAAACCACCTACCTTTAGCAATTTTCAGCGATCCAAAGGAGACGGCGTCCTCTCTTGGCGGAAGGTACTCAAATATCGCGGCGTAGTGCGGAATACAAAATGAACGCAAAAATTAACGGAGCTTGCTGCCAGTGGCGCGAGAGAGAGATACTGTATCAGCGCTGCGGGCGCCTCAGTTAAGAAGCGGTGGCGCTGTGGTCGTGTTAGTGGCTCCGAGAAAAAAATCTGTGCTCTCCTAAGGGAGGAACTTTTCTTTACTATGGTGTTATGTTTTTCGGGCTCCTGCATGTCCGGGGCCGTCGGCGCGGGTCATGGCGGGTTCCGTTGCACG
Source organism: Amblyomma mixtum (assembly GCF_055824585.1). Lineage (NCBI taxonomy): Eukaryota > Metazoa > Arthropoda > Arachnida > Ixodida > Ixodidae > Amblyomma > Amblyomma mixtum. The sequence continues at coordinate 326,764,352 of NC_143012.1, forward strand.
CACACGAACGTTAGTTGCGTCATACTACCGAGCTCCGTACGGGCTGTGTGTGCGGGCGGTGTTGACGATTTTGTGATGGCGCGGAAGTGATTTCTGCCGTCTGGGCTCAGTAACATGCACTAACACTGCGTAGCACAGGGCTGTTTTAGCATTTTGCGGGTATCTAAATGCGCACGCCGCTACCATGGTTCAGTGGCGCGATCTTGGAAAGAGCGTCAGTGGCTCTTTAATATTTCTGCCGTTTCGAGCGTAATGGTCATGCATTGCAATCTTCCGGTCCCTGCTGCGCTTTAGGTGTGGGTATCGTGGTATACGTTTGAAATAAAAAGAAAACTACGGTCGCATTGTCGGATGTGTAAAGCAACGCATTTGTACAATATTCAAGCTTTCTGCTGCAATGATATGGAACTCTTTCACTTTAGAGTCCAAACACGAAATGGATGTTTTAACATCCTACACTAAAATGTTACGAGAAGTTGCAAGACACCCTGCTTATTGCGTATAGGGGGCCTTTTATGTGCTGTGGCCGTGGGTGCATAAAAGGCGTTTATAAGCTAGAGCACAATGTGACGCTCAAAGACGGTAAAAGGTCATCATCTGTCCCGCTCCTTGTTGAATGATTTCGCGCGGCAGACGTCCTCAAAACACTCAGCGAAAGCACGGGGCAAAAGCAATAATAAAAAATAGGCAAAAAAATGCGATGCTTCAAGAAAAATTAGCTGTGGTTTAAACTTTGGCCAACCATGGTGAGAAGCTAAAGCTTCCTTTGCATGGCTACGTTCACAAACGCCACGCACACTGCCGAACGAATTGTCGGTAAAGCGTCGATGAAATGCACGCGTAGCCGAGTCGTCACACTCGCTGAGTCTGATCACAAAGTCAGTGTTCCGGCGCTCCATCTCAGTTGAAACCATCTCCGCGTCCAGTGCCGAAGTTGGAGAAGCCTCCGACTCTGCGTCGCTGGTTAGTTAAAAGGTTAGGTGGCCTCTCAGCCAATAATCAGTTTAGCCCGCCGCGGTGGCTTAGTGGTTATGGTGCTCGGCTGCTGACCCGAAAGACGCGGGTTCGATCCCGGCCGCTGCGGTCGAATTTCTTTGGAGGAGAAATTCTAGTGGCTCGTGTACTGTGCGATATCAGTGCACGTTAAAGAACCCCAGGTGGTCGAAATTTCCGGAGCCCTTTACTACGGCGTCTCTCATATCCTGAGTCGCTTCAGGACGTTAACCCCATAAAACAAACCAAGCCAAACCAACAATCAATTTAATCTCCACCTACCACGGTAAGGAGGTTCCTCACAGTCCGATGGTGCTGTTGCCATCTGCCATGGTGGGCAGATTGTGATGACGTCAGTAGGTCACATGACCTCTCCCAACCAATAGGGGAAATTCAAGGATAAACTCACTGGCGCTGCTCTCTTGAAAACCTGGCGTAGTAAAGCTTTCGCTTCAAAAATTCAGTCCTGAACAGGAAGCGAACCCGGGACCACCATTATCTGCGGGACAGTTGCTCTCCCAACGAAGCTAACCGTGGCTATTGTTGATGGTAGGGCGAGGCCGAATCGATCCACAACTCTAAGTGAAAACGGTTCTGGTGGCGTATATACAAATATAGCAGCGCATTGACCCATAACAGTATCCTCGTGGTGCATTACACTGCGGGGTGTAGACAAAGGTTGCAATGCAGAAAATTCTCAAGCGTGCGGTCTGAGATCTTATGTGGAACGTGTGAGAAATAAGCGGATCAAAATAAGTTCAACAACCAGCAAGTTCCACTTAAACCTGCATGGTTCGCTGCGGGACGGCCTGTTCCACATAAAGAAAAACAAATATAAATGAAAAATTCTTATGGTTCCACATAATTAAGTGTGATCCAGATAAAATCCCCCTTGTTCCAGTGAAACTGGTGAGCCAACTCAGTTTATGTGGAACATAAGTGGAACCAGATTAAGAGTGTACGATCAGCAGTCTCACTGCACTTGCTTTGTACAGATACTTCTAAAATAATGTATATATTTATTCTTTATTTGCAAAGCGCGTCTTCGTCAGTGGCGTGAACGACACCCCTGCAATGAACACATAACCCGAAATTTACTCAGAGTGTCCTGTTGGGCGAATTGGTTACGCATTCTTTAAAACCTGCTCTAAAAGACACGGACAGATAAAACAAAACACACACCCACTGCACTGAACAAACACACACCTGCTTCGTGAGCAAAGGAAGAACTCAAAGATCGTCGAAGCTAAGAAAATCGTTGACTGTAAAGAAACCTGCGTGACAAGCACGTCCCTGCCACCTCTACTGAAGGAAAGGGCATTTTTTAGAAAAGAGGAGGTGATGAAAAGGGACATGTGCTGGGAATGACTGTCGACGTCTGCAATGTATATAAAGAAGCGCTTCATGAATAAAATTTAGTTGTCAGTCAGCGCACTGTGTGTGTGTGTGTGTGTGTGTGTGTGTGTGTGTGTGTGTGTGTGTGTGTGTGTGTGTGTGTGTGTGTGTGTGTGTGTGTGTGCGCGTGCGTGTGCGTGCGTGTGCGTGTGTGTGTGTGTGTGTGCGCGCGCGTGCGCGTGCGTGTGCGTGCGTGTGCGTGTGCGTGTGTGTGTGTGTGTGTGTGTGTGTGTGTGTGTGTCGTCCTATCGGTCCGCGTCTTCCAGCGCTGGTTTTAAATAATGAAATTTACTGTTGTCATAACTGTTTCTATTCAGCGTCTAAACAGTACAATATTGTCTGTACAGTAGCGCAGTTGCTATGACGGCACCTCTTCATATGTGTAACTTTTTCTTTGTTGTCCATTTTATTTCGACGGTCTACCGTCGCATACTTTGGAGACCTCATACCACTTATGCGCCCAGACACACAAGCTAGACAAATATCACTACGATGCATCATTGCATCGGCATGGCTTGGCACTGAACAAAAGCAGTTTGTTAGTTTCCTCCCCAGCGACAAAGAAAAGTGCATGACGAACAATGCAAAAAAAAAAGCGCGAAGGGAAAGCTACCCATTTGCTACTCTATTTTTGTAGTTTGCATTGCGAAGTCCAAGTTACAGACTTTGCACTTTTGTCAAGAGCTATGTTCGTGTTATGTAACTTGCTTACAGTTAAACCAAACCTGCTGTCGTTCATGATGACAGGTGCTGACCTCTTTCTGCACGCAACGTGATTTAGAAACAAAAACCGGTTTGCTACTGATTGCGTAAGCTTGCAGTTAATTTTAAATGTGTCGCATAGATGATCGACCGATGTTGGTGATCGACAGACCGATGGTGTTGGTCTTGAAGCCTTCTATTGGTTCGCTCTCTCGATCTCTCCGATCCCCTCTCGATCTCCAAGTCCCCCCCCCCCCTTTCGCCTCCAAAAGCTCCGGGGTGGCGGCCGCTGGGTGTGAGCACTGCCCGATAGGCCCCTTGCGCGATAGCCCACGATCTCATTTCTTGCGGAAGCAGAAAGCAGGGTATCGCAGGCACCTTAAAGCGTGCCGCAACGTGCGTTCAGCAAAGGAGGAAGGAAGAAACTTACATAGCTGATGGCTGGAGGCCGTTGCTATCTTGGTTATTCATCCCACGTCACAGGAATAGTTGCTGTTGCTCTGGTTGCGCCATGCGGTTGCGTGCATGTGGCGGAAAGGAAAGTGGACCGCGCGGCTTTGCCGAGGCTAAAAAACGAGCGCGTGCGATTTGCGAAATAAATAGCCCGAACAGTTCCTCCTAGCCGTAAGTGCGCTGCATGATCCACTAAGTGTATACGGATGTCAACAAGTTCTCTTTTTATTCCTTCACGCGACACAATTCCTGGCTCATCTGCTCGACGGAGCTTATATAAACTGCGTCTGAGAGCGATATCAGCACGTGATTATAATAGGTGACTGATCGAAAGGTTCGGTTGCGTCATAGAATGTAGGAACTTATCTATTTCGTTCATCGGCCCACAAAACACCCCTTCCGCATGTGCTTTGATCTGTGATGTAATATTTGGTGCGAACGAAAACCCACGTAAGGTGTTGGGCAAACATTTGCAGATATGCGTATTTTACCAGTGCAGGCGGAGAGGTAAACTTATTTTGAGGCTCTCGCGAAGCCGAGGACGCAAAATATAGCGCAGTAAGCAATCTCTCATCAAAGCGGTTAGCACCACATTCTCTAGAGTGCAACTTGGCATAAAACTCGGGCTACCGAGAGTGAAATATTGCTAAGCCCGATTGTTGGGCGACAAATCAATTATGCCCGCTACACCATGCAATTATTTCCTCTTTTGCTTGTTTTTTTTGTAATTTATCACTTAGTGCTCATGATTTTGTAGGCCAACGTAGGCGCTATAGAATTCGCTCCGGAAAACATATTCTTTCCTGCACTTTTTCTCCACAGAATAATCTGTGTCAGGCTGCAGCAGTAGTGTTCCGCCATTCTGACCTCCTCGTCATTCCCACTAGAGGATCGCTTAAAGGGAATTCGAGTTCCAACAACCAACTTCCTCGCGTCTTCTTGCCCGGTCCGAATGCAATGGAAGAAGTCAGTTACATCTTTAGTTTTCTATCAGATAATCTGAATTCATAGTAACAAACCTCTTCGTGCATCTGTGCGCGTACCATAGGTTCGCCATTTGGCTGGCGTCTTGCCTAACTTCTGCTTAGCTAACGCGACTCGCTGGTGCATGCGCGCTGTACAAGCCCAGTAAGATCACCTACAAGCCAAGGAACAAATATATTCGTTAATTTGGATCGCAATATTTGGCGTTATTAACAAGCGCATTTTTTATGCTTCCCGCTCAGGAGAATTACCCACAAGAACCAGAGCCAGAATCAAGGCCTTCGTGGGCAACGTTCAGCTCTATTTTTTTTTTGTTATGAATACAAAAGCAAAAGAAAAGGGAAGCAAAAGAAAGGTCCTTTTTGGAAGCCACCTCTTGTTTAAAGACAGAAATTATTTGGGACAAGACAATGAAGCCAGTTTTCGCATGCGGATCTTGTGAGGTCGTCCAATGTGCGCTTTTCACGTAGCCGCAAGGCTCTCAGACAAGTCCTGCCAAGAACAAAGGAGAGTGATAATTGCGATGATAGGCAGCAATTTCCGGCAGGACCTCGCCGGCATAAAAATGGCCTCGGCGACAGCCGGAGCTGCAAAATTTTGCATGGTTGTCAAGAAGCACGTAATGACACTGGCCGAGCGCCTGAGGCCGTCGGGACCTTGAGCATCTTTATTTCCATTTCCTTACAAATGAATACACTCTTTCTCAGCAGTCAGCAAGATATAGGTTTGAATTCAATGCTAATTCGCCTAGCTTAAAGTGCACAGCCAAAAGAAGCTACCAAAACGCTCATTCTTTGAAGACACTCCGGTAAATATTGATAAATGACATCATATGCAGCCATGCATGTCCTCTAGGTGGTTCTTCATCCAAAGAACTCCAGAAGATCTGCTGCCATGTTCACATTGTTATCACAGAATGTCCACAGAAGTGAATAGACAATGGAATATGCCGCCACTGCCACAACTGTGGACTGCAGATGTGGAGGCGACGACGGATCCCAGCCCTTGACAGCGCTAGTTGTACTTCAAATAAATGTCCTTGAAATACTGCACAGCTCCTTTTGCAGCTATATTAACTTCGCTCAAGTGTACCTTAGTAATTATTTCCTCTCGTCGATCATTTAGATCCGACGCTGCGAAACGGGAACTGACGTACGAGTTCTCTCCGCTGCCGTGTTCGGCCCTGCTTTTTATAAAGATCATTGATCGCATATGTACAGTTTGCATGCATTACTTCTCTACAGCAGTTCTCGCGATATCTTATTATTGACCAACACGCACAACTTGTTCGTTTATCTGCATGCTGTACGAGGCAAACACGCTGTGTATAAAGCTTCCGCACAACCTTGAAGACAAAGCCCACACTTGCAGGGTACTCCGTAACACTCGCTTTTGAGCAGTTCCTGTGAGCGTTTTCATAGCAATGAGGGATTCAGACGACGTCTCACCCCTACGTTCTGGAGAAAGGTGGCAGAGCATCTTCTTGTTGTCTCTACTGTTCCTTCTTTGGTCCGCTCCTGCTTTGAGTGTAGGAGTTCACGTAAAACATCACAAACAAGGAGAAGAACAGAGCTGCCTGACCGAACTCCAGCCACACGAAGAGGGGCACGTAGTTGCCTTTGGCGAACAGCAGGCACACGGCGTGCACGAAGTAGAGCACGAACTGGGCGATCTGCACGAGGGTCAGGTAGCGCTTCCACCAGAGCCACTTCCTGAAAGCAGGTCCGAGCGCAGCCAGGAAATAGTACGTGTACGAGCAGACGTGCACGATCGTGTTGACGCACACGACGAACATGGTGTGCGACTGAGCAGCATAGGTGACATTGATCCACACGTTCCATGCGACGATCACGTGGTGCACGACGTGCAGGTTGGTGACCTGGTCGTTCTTGCGGCGCAGCACGTAGAACACGGTGCTGGTCAGCTCGGAGAGCTTGAACAGGTACAGCCACCAGGAAAGACGCACGATCTCGAGGCTCGCTGGGGCGTCGCTGACGTCCAGGTCCTGGAGGAACGTGTAGCCCCTGTCCCAGTAGGCGAGCTTGGCGAAGCGAAGCGCGAAGAAAGCGCTGAAGACGGCGCACAGGAGGTTGTAGACGAGGATGCAGGCCTTCAGGTCGAAGGGCTTGCGCTTGGACATCCACCGGGGCCCAGCGACCTTGACAAAGTAGACGTAGGCAGCCGTGAGGACGGCTACGGGCAGCGGGCTCCCGGTCAGCGGCCAGCCCTCGGTCCTGCGGTCGCGCAGAGGAAACCACGGAGTTCCTGCGCCTCCCAGGAAGGCCGAGTGCGATGCGGTCGTCGCCATTGTCCTATGCGAGTGTGCCTCTTCCCACAGCCCGACTCCCGGCCGCTCGTGAACTCTGCACTCGAGCGTGTGCTGCCTCCGCGTCTACGGAGGCTGTTCTACGCGGTCGCGGTGAGAGAGGACGAACGAGCGGGGAGAAGGAAGAGGGTCTCAGCGCGAAGCCTGTTCTCTCACGCACCCGGCAGGGCGCGCGTTCGCCATCTCGTTTGAGGAACGCGAACTTGGCCTACCGCTCTTTTTTTTTTTTTTTTTTTGCGTTTGCATTCGTCTCCCACCGTTCTTAACAGGAAGGAGAGGGGCGTTGTTGTGAGGGCCGCACGCCACCCTGCCCGAAGCCCTCTCCGCGTCCTTTCGTGCATGGTTCGGCTCGTCGAATACGTTCGCATTTTCCTCCTTTCTTGTTCTTGATTCGGCATCTGATATGTTCCTGCTGCTAGGGACTGCACTGCACGGGGCCAGGGTTAGCAAGCCTATTAAGTATCAGCAGTCAGTGGCATAAATACCCAAGCATGCTTGCTAGCTAGCAAAGGAGATGAGAAGGAAGAATTAGTGGGTAGCCGTTCAAGTAGCTTTTTTCGTGCTCTTTGAAGACAGTTCTCTTTTCCCGTGTTTGCCTATCTGGTTTATTTCCCTTCCAAAGCTGCCACAAGGATAATTCTCTGTGACGTGTGAATACTCTAAATTTCGAATTCTAATCAGCTATTGCCATTTAAACTTCGTATTCTATTCGAAAATTCAGTCTCCTACGTATCACAGACATTTAGGGGACACGAATATAAATTATATATCTAGTGAGAAAAGTACGCCAGACCTAAATAACAAAATAGCCGCGATGGTATATTGATGTATTTGCAACGTCACAGAACGTATGACAGAAGCTGTTGTTATCGCCTGATGCCGAGCTCTGCACTTCCCTGTGTAATTGTGCCGCACAAAACAGCGACACGAAAAGAAGGTGGAAGCGGAAATGAAGCCAGCGCCTCTTCAGTTTTCTTCACTGATAAAATGTAAATACTGCATGCTAACTAACGCTATGTGCGTTTAGCCTGCCATCGTTCTATTGCTGATTTATGAAGCTATCCATTTTCAGCTGTCAGCACATGATTGCTTGCAACTGCGCTTAACATTGCATTGACTGGGACGTGCTCGGAGGATGTGAATTGAGCATAACGGCCGCAACATTTGTGCAGCGGTGTCCCGGTGATTCAGTGGTCTAGAAAGGCCTTCGCTGGATCAACTCTCCTGCTTGTTGTTAATATAGACCTAATACGGCGGACCTGGCCGCCTGTGCAAGAATAAAAGATACAATGTAAGCCACTTAAAGCGCATTTCACCAGTACATATGAGACTGGAAGAATACGAGAGGAAAACTGGAAGGAAGCAGTACATCTGGTGCAATATTTGACCACAACGTAGAACACCCAGTATCTAGTCTCAACAGAATGCGACTTAGTACTGGTTGGAGGACGTCTCGAACATATGAAGGTCACAAACAGGCACGAACACGAGAAATGAGTTAAAATTGTTGTCCACTGTGTGCACGTTCTAATCTTCTCCAGTCTTTCCTTATACAGCTGATGAATGCCATCAAGACAAGATTCCCCTTTTAAGTAGAAGTCACGAAAACATGTCATCGTGCTTCCTTCGTTGTACATACGCTCCTAGTCTAATATATTCACAGCGACAAAACAAAGGTTGGCCTCACCGTAACGTATCACACTACCGGAAATGAATTAGCGAACTAGGTTAGAATGGTCATACATAATTGCGCTTTTGAAATGACAGGAACACAAGAGGAAAGACACAAACACTGGTGCGCAGTGTGCTGCTCCTGTTGCTCCAAAAGCGTAATTATGTATGACCATGTTGACAACCAGCTGGCCCAATTTGAAACCCTCGTAATACTGCTTCTTGCCTCCCAAAGTGGCACAGTCCGGGTGGCAACATCTATCACCAGATTCCGAAATGGAGAAGCGTTTTCATGGGTTGGAATTATTCAGTGCGCGAACAGAAGGCCTACTACATCGCCTCGAATAAGCATTTTTTTTACATTCCAGCCTACGTGGCTTTGTACGGTATTTCTGATTAGTTTACGTCAAATTCCTGTCACTGCAAACACAGCTATGATACTCCAACCAGTAACATTTTTCTGCATTCACCCGAGGGCGTTTGCGATTTTGACAAGATAGTCATTTGGCTGTCATAGACAAGGCTATTATGTTCCAATGTGAGATGGTCCACTATTTAACGAACTGATATGTTGGGTCGTGTGATTCATGGCGACTACTTCACTCTTTACTATCCGACTAGCTTTAGGAATCCCCCAATCGTATTGTATTCGCATTCTAATTTTTTTTATATTTGCACTCCTAATCATTCTCCTTTCTTTGTATGACTAAAAACATTCCGACCTCCTTCTCTTGTGCTGCCGGTGTTTTCTATTTAAGAGGGACGTTGAAGAGATGAAGTTAGCTTGTATCGATAGCATGCCAGATCTTAACGACAAAATACCAAATTTAATAAAAACAAAGCTCTTGTCAGGTACAAAAGGGCAAGAACTAAAATACAGCGGTCCCTGCAACAGGCCAACCTTGCAATCACAGCGGTGATGACGAAATACCCGGAAAAAGACCATGGATATCTGAGGCTCTGAGGTATGAAGGTTACGCGTTTTGATATAGAGGTAAGTTTTGTTTCAAAACCGCTAGTGCACCGCAGTAGCAACCTCTAATGCTGGAAACCAAAGGAGGCCTACACTTCGCGGTTCTTCGCGGTAATGTCGGTTATGTGCTCTGCGTCCCCGCGTGGTTTCTTTTTGACGCGCCTCTATGTACAAGTGCGGAGCAGCACAGGAGCTCCGTGGACTCCTCAATGTGCTCCTCAAAGGACTGATGCCTTGGCACGCATCTGCGGCGCTTTTTTTGTTGGCTTTTTTCCGCAGTTTACCCTACACCAGAGCAGTGCGCATTACTTCGTGCCTCCGTGTGCGCCGGCGGCAGCTGCCTAGCAGCACAGCTAGGCCGCACAGCTAGGCAGCTGTGCGGCCTAGCTGTGCTGCTAGGCCGCACAGCTCGTTGCAGCAAGAATGGAGTCCGCGTTTACGTCAGCTGACGTCACTCTTCGGGCATAACATCATCAGAGAGTCCCGAGTTTGAATCAGTGTGGAGGAAAAACCTTTTCAACTTTGAATTCAATTCTCAGCAATAAATCCACATTCCGCTGCCGGAAAAGCGACAACAAACCGACGAAGTGCGAAACTATCGCATTTTGTTAATAAACAAGGTTAGGTAGAGTTGTCCTCACTGCCCTGTTAAATTCCGAACTTGTCTCAACGAGAAATCTTTCAACTGCCTTCTGAGTCTAATATGCTTTCATTAAAAATATTAACCATCGTTGTCGTAGCTCTTGCATAGGCTCTGAAAGCAAGCACCAATTGCCTGAGGTAACAGCGAGCTTTAGAATAGGGGGACCTCGTCGGTTAAGGGGATAGGGGAACGGGGGGCGCCAGTACACATGCACAAAAAAAAAACGCCTCCCTCGTGTCATCGTTCTGCGCATCCGCGTCGGGGCCCTGCTATTACCCTAACCAACCGGGGGCCTCTATTTTAAAGCTCTCTGATGTCTTATGTGCATGCGTCCTTAAGTAACCTGGCTTCTGTCCTCCTCAATCCTCCTCTCATTCGTGTTTGTGTTCTTACCTGGTGCCGGAACGTGTAGGTAGTACCAATTCACACGCATTGCCACTCTGTTACCTGAGCGTAGAAGTAAAGCGATTATCCTGTAATTGAAGACCCACTGCATTGCCTTCTGGGCGTCTTTTGTAAGTACTAAACCTGGAAAGCTGTGAGCTACACAACTCGTCATGGCACCCGGCTTGTGTCTTCTCTTGAAGAAAGAAAAAAATTCACGGAAAAGAGGAACAGACAACCCCAATTGAAAACTTGTTTGGTATAGAAGTAAACACGATGAGAAGCGTGAATTTAACCACTTAGACGCATCTAAAAACGCCAGAAAAGCAGCACAAGTTACCAACAAGTCTAACCAAAGCTCCTGACTAAAACAGTAAAACATACCGCATTCCTGCGGGACAATTCGTACGTCCTCATTCAGGATATAGTCATAGCACTGGGCTATAGTGTTCAGTACACGTCGCAGTTTATGAGCGACGGTCGAATTATTTTATAATCGACAGCGAGTGGATGATACTGAAATGCAGGAATGATGGGGTCAATTAGACTGCATATCACAACTTAATGAACGAATCAGTTCTAGCACTGATTGTCTCGCCTATGCTCAGCGCTGCCTTCTTAAATCCCGGTCACTGCAGCCAGCCATCTCGTTTTATCACCCTAATGCAAAAGAAAAATGTAAGCATTGCCCAGTTAAATGGCCTCCACGACGTGATAGTTCATGTGCTTTGTGCGCAGTCGTCTTCAGTTACAAGTAAAGTGTAGCTGTAGAGAGGGGCACTAATGTGGACCAATACTTTAAAAAGACAAAAAGAAAGAAAAAGCGTTCTAAAGAAGTTGGACTAAGTTACTCTTGCTAGACAATATATGTGTAGAAGCGACGAGCATTATTTCTTTTTCCTTACCTAATTAGACTGCGTTTTTTAGACTCCATTTTAGCCACATATTTATTTCGAGAAGTACGAGACACGAGGCAATAAAGAAAGAAGAACCCAGAGGCTAGTCTATTCACACTTAGGGTTTAAGCAACCAGGACTGGTGTAAAATCAGAGAAAATGAAAACAGGATAAAACTAAGAGGGACAACAACGCTCCTTAGTTCACTACGAGCTTTCAGTCATACAACCGCACCAAGCAGCTGCAAAGCGCGCAAATCAACAGCTCGGCGACTAATACCACTGTCTAGTGCGAAAAATAAAGTCCACTTACGAAGAGCGTCACTTGCTAAAAGTGCACTCTAGCGCAGCTAAACGGCGTAACGAAAGTGCACTCGCAGAAATGCGCACTCAGGTCGGAGTGCGTTCACAGAACACAGTCTTGAGGGGCCTAGTGTGTAGCCTCGCCAGTGCAGTGCATAAAAAAGTGCTCAAATTTTTATTTTACTTGTTGCAACACTGTTTTTTAAAAAAGATTTCGTTACAGCCACACGCGAAGCAAGACAACAAAAGAACGAGATCAGATGCAACTCCGCAGCGCGCCGCCATCTTGCATGTTGTCAAAATTCTGATAGTCTTGGCTTGTCCTGGCTCTTTCTTATATTTTAGTCTCTTTTTTTTTTCATTGTTAAAACTGTTTAAGGTCGTTTTATTTGCGCTACACGTCAAATAATAAATTTTTAAAAGTCTTTTTTTTTTCTTTTTCATCGGACTCTTAAAGTTTTGCCCATTTTCTGTCTCATTTCTTTCTTACGATAGCAATTTTCTTTTCCACTTAGCACCGCGTAGCCTAAAGTATCACTCTAGATGCTGAAGCGCACTCCCCGTAAGTGCACTTAATTTGCGCGCTGGACAGCGATATAACTAGCTGTCGGTGATCATATTATGAGCACTTTACTGCAGCTGGGAAAGGTGCCACACTGACGTAAGCATTTCCTACCCGGTGTTACAATGACCAGTCTGCCTACAGCTCATGCCTGCATTTTTCTTTTTGTTTGTTTAGGCGTAAGCTGAAAATGCCACTAAAAGGACCCAGAAGCACAAGCCTGCTCTGCGTCAACGATTGTAGCAAAATAAGCCTTACATAAAAAGAACAACAAGCAAACAAGACGCCCTGCGCGCCTCGCGCATAAACAAGGGCTCTTGCCCGCTGTTTTCTACGCTTCTGCCCCCTTCGGGCGCACCCCACTGGCGGGCCTAAAGACGTCATGTGACGTCAGGGCCGTCATGGCAACGCCGTCTCTTACGTCAACCGGGTAGGGCAACCACGGCGATAGCGCTTCGGTGCAGCCTTGCGTGAGAATTGAAATACTCTATGAGAAAGAATACGCGAACTAAAGCCAATGGTTAACTTGTACGCTCGCTTACAAAGGCGAGGCGCCGGTCATTTTGCCACCGATAGGCGTGTACATCCGGCCGAAGCACTATTCCCACGGCGCACCTTGTGCCTAGAGGCGTGGGAAAGATGACCTTTGTCGTTACCTCCAGAGTGACTTGGCTTGTGCGCAATGCTAGTCAGCTTCCGCCGACCTAACACCGATCAGGCCGCAAGGATCCATTTTTATTAAATCCTCAAGATTAAATTTAAAGATAATGCAGCCAATTGGCTAAGGTACAAGCCTTTATTATTTACACCCGCCGTGCGTCAAAGTTGCTTGTGAGTCTTGCATCTAAACCGACGGCAGCAAACGCATGCGACATCGATGTGCTAATGCCAGACTTCGAAATGACCTTGGATAAAAATAAACGAAAAGGAACAGCAAACGGAAGTTAGAACGCCGAAATGTCAAATGCAAGTCAACGAACATGCAGGGGTTGCTATGCCTGTCCATTGAGTATATTAGGCATGCAGGACGTAAAGAAGTAAAGAAAAATAAATTTTGGCATCAGCCACCTTTGCTTTCTCCTTGGTACACAGCGTCTCCCAGTGAGAAAGCCTAGCAGCCCAGACGCGGCCATGAGTGGAAGCGGACTCACGCTAACAGGAGGTCAACGATCGAGGTCAAGGTGGCGCCAACTGGTTTCTGACAGACGGCAGGGGCAGCCGAGTCGGGACTGGGATAGGCGGGCAAAGAGATCGTCCAGTCGGCTGCACAAGATAATAACAGCGTGTGCGTCATCGTGCGCTCTGTCAGGCCCATTTTTCCGGACAAAGAGCAGCTCTGCGATCCCTGCTGTTGGACCCCATCATATCTGCGGGCTCTGCGGGCGGCGACGGCACCGATTCAAACCAAGGGCAGCGAAAAAGTCGAAAACGAAATAGAGTGGTACTCCTTGCACATCCCTTGTTTAAATCGGTTAGCAAACATTTACAGATTTGTAATGACTGCGACAGAAAAAAATTAGGTTAGGCAGATTGCCTCGCCAATCATTGTGTGTGGATCTCCATATAATAGCTTTCATTGTTCAAAGAGCCAAAAAGAACTTGAGCATTGAGTAGTGAACAGGTCACAATTTTGCTGCTATGTGCTTTGTTTCATTACTAACAGTTCTGGTCGGCGATCCAACCTTTGTAAGGGTTAACAGTTATCTGCTGCGAGCTTGTGTGCGTGCGTGCGTGCGCGCGCGCGCGCGCGCGTTCGTGTGAGCGCGCACGTTTATGCGCATGTGTGTTTGTGTGAGAGTGTTCAAATCGGAGCTGACTTGCTCTGCTGGAATCTCATCTGTCCCTGAAAATAGTTTCTGCCTTTGCCAGCGACTGATTTCACGAATCGCAGTAAAAAAAAAAAAAAACACCACAAGCAGGTCAACGACATATGTCGGCAAAGTGCGGTTGTTAGCAGAGCGTGTCTCCTCCAAGAATAACCACCCGGGCGATGTAGCGCGAAATGAACGCGTCGACCCTGTAGCAGAAGCAATTAGCGTCATACCTTTCCAAGCCCCCGCTATTAGATGTAACTTTCCTTGTTGGTCCTTTCTTGATACGGGCTCTGCGTGCCAGCACACGCAAATGTGTACTGCAGCGGGTACGGTACGCGCTTAGAGTCTATTATTGGACCTAGACCTGGGCGAGGTCTCGAAACTTTTATCACACTTGGCCGTCAAGGTCCTTCTCATACACTGCAGACTGCTCTCCTACGAAGTCGCCTGTTTGTACTGGCTGCCGTCGCCAAAAGAATGTTTCGCAACTTTCTCCGTGTTTATTCTTTTCATAAAAACCGGCTTCTTTTCTGAATTGAAACAATTGAATTGAAGTGGTTTTAAGGAAAGCAAATGACGCATTAACTGCCTCACATATCTCGGCGGACACCTGAACCGCGCCATAAGGGAAGGGATAAAGGAGGGAGTGAAAGAAGAAAGGAAGAAAGAGGTGCCATCGTGGAAGGCTCCCGATTTAAACACAAAGCAAATTGATTTTTTGCGCGCGGCAACTTTGTCAGTGGGCGTTTATTTCTTTCTTCAATTCCCCATTGATAGCCTGCTATTTTTTTTGTTTAATTGCTTTCAAACGCTCTCGAAGTAATTATGAAGGCTAGTACGGCATCAGTTAAAACAACATTGTTGCTATGTGTACGAAGACACCACAGCTGCCGCAAGTTTAACGCCAGCACTTTTAAACACTGGTACATTATTTCGAAAGAAGTTTTAATGGCTATGATATGCGATGTTACCGCCCACAGGAAGAATCTTGTTACCATGAAACCCCTGTCTCTCACTGCCAAGGACTCGGCTCAGCAAGAGTGTTTGGGAGGAGAAAAATCTTATACCCCTGTCACACGGGCATTTCGAAGGCCCTCGAATCGATAGTCTATCGACTCGAAGGCGATCGAGCGCTGCTACACGGCCAGTTTGAATGGCCATCGAGTCAATAGTCTATCGAGTCGACGGAGCAGCCCGGAACTCTATCGAGATTTCGAGGGCCTTCGAGCGTTGCCCAAGGTTGCTAGCATTGCTTCGAACGACAACAAACATGGCGGCGCCCTTCAAAGCCGGACCCCTCGCTTCGGACTGAATTCTCGTTGTTGCTGCCTTTTTCTGTCCGTTCACTGGTCATAAATGGGGCACCGGTCTTTCGCTTCGTCTCATCTTGCCTACAAGAAAACGTATAAGTGATAAATTTGCTTTATTTTTTATTTAGAGTGACGATTCTGCCGCTGTTAGGCCTAAGAGAGTTGGTTTGTTGACAGTAATGGTTCCCGTTTTGACAACCAGATGGCGACACTACAAGCTGAGTTTATTTTTGCGTCTCTGCTAGCATACGCTGAACTAAATGCGGGAATGCGCCTGCGTTTAGCGTGCGTAAGCGTGCATACGCTCGTGGTACGTAGAGAGCATAAATTTATGCTCTTTTCTTACTGTATCTGTGTAAGTCGCGACGTGGTGCGCACAGCGAGAAGCAGCAGCGGCGCGACCGTTCCAACTCGCCCGGGCGTCAACAGATGAGAACAGGTCGTAGTTTTTGCGGCGAGCGAATCCGCTTCGCTTGCCGGGTTTTTTAACAAGTGTGAACGCGCCTTATGACTGCAAAAAAGTGTATTTCAGCATTTAGTTAAGTTTCGTCAATATATTTTTGTTATTTGCGCGAAACCGAACGTAGCGATTGTGGCGCCACACGAGCTTGGCGTAAGACGCGAGAACGATTTCAATGGCCATTGAGATTTGCCGTGTAGCAGCAACACAACTCCCTCGAGTTCAATGGCGATCGAAAATCTCGAAGGCCCTCGACTCGATGGCCATTGAAACTGGCCGTGTGACAGGGGTATTACGATCGCGACTCGTCCAGGTAGATATCCATCACTGACATGCCAGCGATGCCGTTGACTTTCCCCCAACTTTTCCGCCAGTCGAGCCGGGTGGATAAAAAAAAATACAAGATGCGTGAACAGCTGCGTGCGTGTCTCGCGTTGAAGCGAAAAAAAAAAAAGCAGGCATTTCCACATACGCATGCCATTACGGCAGATATGTGTTACAAACAAGATTCGAGGAGCGAAGTCGCACCTCTGCTATGTTTCAAAGCAATACGCGCCTCGTTTGCACCGAGTATGCAACGCCCGTCAACTTGAGGGGATTTCGTTTTGTACGGGCGTATACGCAAGGGGTGAAAGAATTCTTGTGGATAAGGCAAAGGTAAACATGGTTTGTGCTGTCTGGCACGTAGCCAGAATTTTTTTTTTTTTTCTGGAGGGGCTCAAGCTAATTTCTTCTAGCTGGCGCTAGCAGGGGGGGGGGGGGGGGGGGGTGCTGGCAGCTGGCTGAGCACTGCCAAGAAAAAAAAAAGGGGGGGTGATTGTATTGAACTTACTTTCGGATGGGGGAGAGAAGCTTTTTTCGGTTCCCCCTTGGATACGTTTCTGTGTGCTGTTTTCGCTCGTAGGCGTCCCATAAATCTGGAGAATTCAGCCGATTGCATACTCTGATACTTGTTTGTCTTTAATGAAAGATGGCCGGTCATTGGCGGAATGGAGATCCGCGAAAGGCCAATGATAATTTCAGCGGCTTTTCGAAAGTTATACGAGGAATCTCGCACTCTCTTTACACTGAGCAGCACGTATACCAGCTGAGTTTCTTTTTTTTTCCTTCTCGTAGAGCTCTTGGCTAGAGAAGCAGTACTCAGGCAGAAATATTCTGCTTATAAATAGTTTAGATGTTCCTTCACCCCTTGTCTTATCGCCGAGCGTATAAACTTCGTGCTGCTTTTGATGATGACGCGCGGACAGCGCTGAGTGCCATTTGTCGTTTCGCAAGCACGCCATTTAACGACCATTTAAATGCACTCTGTGTCGGCCTCAAGAAGGAAGGGCCCTCAAGAGTTTGGTGGCTGTTACTTTCCGTGGGCGCTTCCAGCCCAGTGCTTTCAAAACAAGGGTATCGGGGGATGTGCCGAAGGCTTCAGCTGCTATTAATGAGGGCTCAAGGTGCGTAGCTCCAATAACATGCCTCGGGAGTAAAATAAATATTTCATAAAAGCAATGCCTTCGAAGTTTCAACTTCGGTCTTGACTGACTGTCCTCAAAATCGGTTAAGAAGAAGTATTCGCGTGATGTTAACGACAAAAGAAAACACACTCAGGCGAAGGCGAAACGAGAGACGAGACACGGAAAAGCGCAAACTTTCAATTCCATTCTGACGACAGAAGGCTCAAAGGAATGTCTGCTGCCGAATTGCCGTCAAAAGCTCTGGTTTTCTTTCGGCTGCGTTGTTGTTGTTAGTCACAGGCTTGTGCATAAGATGAAAGGGCAGGGGGTGGCAGACAATATTCCACCATTAAGGAATTTGCATCTATATTACCGCCCCTGTCTGTGACGACTGCAGCGAAGCATATGGCAAATTATCAGGCTCTTAAGACGTAGCTGCATGCGAAAATGAAGACAGCATTACCTCGCTTACAGGCAAGTCCTAAGACAGAGTATTAAGAAAAGCAACCAATTTTTTTTTTTCAATCTTTATTTCACCATCGTGATTTTCACGCTACAGTGAGTGTTGAATAGAGCTTTAGAAATATTTCCATCAACTGAGGTGAGTGTGCACTGGAATCTGAAGTGTATCGGCATTTTGGCGTTTCCAGTGTTTTTGTAGCCTGCAACATGCAATAAACGAAAGCTTCAAACTTCCATCTCACTGCCGGAGCACTGAACCACTTGAGAGCCCGAATTTGTATTCAGCAACAGAATGCTACAGGCACTAAGCAAACATGGCATGCTCGGCAAGACATCTTAGCCCAGAAACATTAATAATAACAGACATTTTAGTATCACATTACGTCCATGATTGTAAAATACAGAAGCAAGGAAGTGCGTCTCTTCCAGGCTCCCGGATGTCCTAGGTGCTGATCAATTCATGGTTATTGAAAAAAAATTGAGAAACTCTTTTTCGCACCAGCTATACTGCACGAATTCAAGACCGCGCCAAAAAATAAACTGAACCGACCGGGCCGCGAACTCTAGTTTACACGGGACATGCCAAGTTAGTGGATGGGCGATACTTTTCGCATAATATGGTCTAGTAGCCTTACTACAGTATACAACGAAACAAAATTATGCCTTTATGACAAATGTGCGAAATAAAAAAGAATATGGCCGATATACCACAAAGCATCAGTCATGACAGTACCTATCACCATCATTATTTTGATGTGGGAGCAGTTAACCACCTAACATTGTTTTTATTGTCCAATACACAACCAAATTACCACTGCGATAAATAAGAGGCAAAAATCTTGATTATAGATCCACCTGAAGCACCGGTACTTTAAACCGTAGACCGATTTTACGACGCAAGGAGACGGAGCCCAACTCGCTTTACAACCTTCAATAAAAATACATGAAATATTGACATTTCTTTTTGGTTAAGAACACGTCTTGTTCATATTCCGACAGCCCGTCCACATTTATGCTGTGTATACAAAGGATTCGCCACAAAACAACCTTTATGATCACAACGCTTCAGTCCGCGCTAGTTAGCTCTCATTCAAGCCTAGAATGAAAGGACGATACGCAGCTTTAGAGTAATGGGAAACGGAAGTAGACGGTGAAGCGCGAATTCTTTATTCTTACGCGCGCAACGGCATAGCTCTGGCAGCAGAGCAGATGCTGACCTGAACCCCAATGCGAAATTTCGGGATAGGTGACTACAGAAATTCAGCCACCTATTATGTAAGTTAAAATGGCGTTGTAAAGGTAGCTTTTATTAAACGCCGCAAGCGCCAAAATCGACAAGCAGTGTGTTGCCACAAAAATCATAGGAAATGCAAAGAATCCACAAAAACCAGTAATACGATTGAATAATTGCTACGTGCGCGCTGAAACTGCGTGGACGTGAGTAAAGTTAGAAGTACATGAACTGGACGAAAAGCAATTGCCTTCCCGGAAAACTTTCACGTCACGCCTCTCGGTCGAAATAAATGAACCTGGCCGTTCATTGAAGTGCAGAATCTCAGTGCAAAGGCGTCTCAACACGTTGACTGCACCGTGGGTCACCGGTGGGCCACGTCATGTATTCATGCTGTGTGGCAACGAATACTGAGTTGCGCGATGAATGAGTGGGTCAGGTCTAATTTATCAAAGATTCTGTTACAAACGCACATGCCTGTCGCTCTTGCAGTTTCTTGGCGGCTCCAAGAAGTTCACCTTGCCGTACCTCCCTTTGTACTGTAGCTGAACACTTTCGCGACGTACCCAAGAACATTAAAAGTGGCCAATCGGTGGGCCACGCCGAACAGGAATTAGGGCTCTGAAATCGCTGCACAATGGTGCACGAGATATGCTTTTTGCTTCCATTGCCGGCAAACTGAGGCGAAAATTTCCGAAGTGACGCCGAAATTGAAGGTGAAACAAGTTCAAAATGAAGCGAAGCCTTTCCGAAACCTTCCGAGTGTCACAGCGCGAGTGGTTTTGCGCCCAGTATTTTTCTGCAAAGCACTTCATGCTTGCACCTGCCCTCGGCGAGTAGATAGACGACGAGTTTTTGGTTCGGTGAGAGTCACTGAAATTTAAGAAGAACGAGGTTGTAACCTCGGGTTTTTGTGTTTCTAGTTCACACGTGGTTCACTTCATGCGATCAGTTGGAAGCACGGCCTTTTTATCTGCTGGCCTATATCTCCCTTCCAGTGTCGTGTTTGAACTAGCATATAGTGCCTGCGTTCCACGCAGCGATCAACACGGCCGTTTTTACTACAAACGTGAAGTATGAACATGTGGCGTCTTTGTTGCACAAGTATCTGGCACGCCTGCCGCTTCTATTCTGTGATGCGCTAAAAGGACACAGAGGACCAAAAGAAATTGGCCTGATTCGACATGGTACGCATTTTAATCCAGAAGACACAAATCCCACTGAAAGCGCGGAGCTTTCATATGCTAGAAAAAGTAGTCAGAAACGAAATACAGGTGTAGAAGTCACCGGTAAATTTCTCTAGTAAAGTGAGCGCGCCTATATCGCTTTTTGAGCGCGGATCCCACAGGTTAGGCTACATTGACATTCGCTTCACAGCGGGGTAGCCCCGTTGTGACGTGAATGGCATGTTGGCGACGAGATGCTTTAAGGTCGGGATAAAACTAAAAGCACTTAAATCGCTCACGGCAGCCGCTAGTAGGTCGCCCTTCTACATCATCATCTTGACCAGATTCCTGCCAGTCGTGCGCTCCACAAATGCCACATTCGTCTGGTTATGTGGGTGCTCGACAGCGTCCTCCACCGTTTCTGGCTCCGTAAACACGGCCTTAGAAAGAAATTCGTGCGGCGCGCCACACTCGTTTCATCCACAAGGCCTTTCCATAGTTCAATGAGGCGAATGGGCTCAGTGTCTGTAACATCCGGAGTGCCACAAGGTTGCGTATTAGCCCCTGTTTTATTCCTCATCTTTGTTAATGACTTACCATCAATTATTTGCTCTAACATCAGGCTCCAGGCTCTTTCCCGCCGATTGCATAATATAAAGCGAGATCAGTTCAACCCAGACAATGTAGCCCTGAACGACGACCTTCAAGCAGTAAATAAATGGTGTAACGATTGGCAAATAAACCTCAACGAAAAAAAAAAATCCCCCGCGTTATCAATAACCCGGAAAGTACAAAAATCAGCCTCTCAGTTCGCCATTACTAATATCCTACTCCCCCAAGTAGTGGAACCCAAATACCTCGGTGTAATCATATCCCATGACCTCAGATGGAACTTCCATATAAATCATATCACATCCCAGGCTCTAAAAAGACTCTTCTTCCTGAGAAGGCTCCTCAAACTAACACCATCGGAGACAAAGCTCTTAGCCTATAATACCCTTTAAGGCCCATTCTAGAATACTCTAATATTGTCTCTTTTCCCTTTACTAAACAACATGTAAGTAAACTAGAACAAGTACAAAGAAAGGCAATCAGGTTCATTTTGAATAAATATAGTCAAACTGATTCACCAACTGACCTACTCCATAAAGCTTGTATGCTTACCTTCCAGAAGTGAGCCAAACTAGCACGTCCTTGATTCATGCACTAGTTACTCAATAATCAGCTGCATATTGCCACTTCCAAATATTTATCCTTTACAGATACCAGGCCCACGCGCCATAAGCACTCCCATACATTGAACGAGTACACTTTCCGGACCGACAGCTTTAAACTCTCATTCTTCCCACTAACCATACGCGACTGGAATACTCTTGACCCAACCACCACAAGCTGCTCATCATTAAATACTTTTGTAGCCCTCGTCGAAAACCAGTTGCATACGAAATAAATGCTTGAAGTATTTTTGGATATGTATCAGCCTTCAAGGCAGCCGCAGATGATGCTCATTGTATGCGTATTATTATATGTTCCTCTGTTTCATTTCCTTCTATTTTTGCTTGTTATTTTCAGAATATTGAACCATTGGCTTACAGTGTCTGTTCTCAGTTCAGTGCTTCCATTCCATGGTTGTTCCGTGTATTTGAAAGTTTATAACCTTTTACTTCTATTCTTGAGTTCATTGTTAAGCATTTTACTCTCACAACGCTGCGTGTTTACTTTTGTATTAAAGGTGCACTGAAGAGGATTCTGAACTTGTCTTTTTGCCGCGGGAACTCGATCTACACGTTCCTAGCATTCTTAGACACTGCAACTTATTGCCCTGTATGACCGATTTCCCTAATTAAATCGAATTAACGACCGGCTCCCGCCCTTTTTTTTAATTCTGCCTCGTACGATGGGCGGAGTCGACCAACGCGTGAAGTTCTTTTCAGCCAGCTCCGTGGAGGCTTTGCTTTCGCTTTATTTTGTTTTTTAGGTTTCCGTGAATAAATAGTTTCATTTGCAGATAATATAGCCTCAAAATAAGCCCGCAGAAATAAAAATACGCGCGGACTATTTGCTACTACGGACTACTACGTATTACTCCGCCGATGGCAGAGCGGCAAGCCGCCACGGGACTGGGTGAAAGGCAATCCACGCGTTGGTCGACTCCGCCCACCGTACGAGGCAGAATTAAAAAAAAAGGGCGGGAGCCGGACGTTAATTCGATTTAATTAGGGAAATTGGCCACACAGGGCAATAAGTCGCAGTTTCTAAGAATGCTAGGAACGTGTAGATCGAGTTCCCGTGGCAAAAAGACAAGTTCAGATTCCTCTTCAGTGCACCTTTAAGTTAGCTTGCCTTATTGTTCTAGTTTATTATTACTGTTCAACTTTGTCCCTCCTCTTATTATCCCATATGGGATTGACAGTATGTACCAATAAATAAATAAACAAACAAGATGTGACTCGGGATATCAGCATCCCCTTACATAAATTTTTAGACACTCTATAGACTGTCTATAGACTTCTGTTCATAAGTCTATAAACTCTCTATAGACAAATCCTAGAGAACAGTTTATAGACAATACAAATATGATAGAAAGTCTATAGACAGTTTCTGGACAATCTATAGATTTATTACCTTACAATTTTAGTAGACTTTTGTCTAATGCAGTCTATAGACTACGAACAGACAAAAAAATTACCGACGATTACATTACTTCCTAATGCGAAATTTGAGCGCAGCAAATAAGCTGTTTCACCTTTTCGATAGATTGAGGCAAAGAAATCGAGCAACACATGTATGCGCTATCACAGAATTTTTCTTTTTATTTTTCACACGTATTCGCAATTTCGGCTCGGGCGGTGCACATATACAGATCCGCCGCCACCGATCTGGCTCTCTGATTGCCACCGCACAGGGGTTGCATTGGAGGAGGAGCGAAGAAAGGAATTAAGTTCGAGCCGGCGCTTTGACAACCGGAGACTCGCAGGAAGAGGGGGGAGGGGGGCGGCGTGTACACCCAGCGGTAAACGATGGGGGCAGAAGCGCGCGCAGCAAGCGGACAACACGATAAAGGGAGGAGGGAAGAGATAGCAGCGACTGACTGATGCCGCTGACGCCGATAGCGCTGGGGGGATGAAAGGGGGGCGGAGCTGGTTACGAGGCCGACGCCGACGACGACGCGAAACCCAGGAATGGACGCCAAAGAGCTGCGCTCTAAAAGAAATATCTATAGGAACGCAATAGAGTCTATAAGAAGCCTGTAGACTGTCTATAGATCATTTTCATAAGGTTCTGGTGGTTCGAATGTTTCCAGCATGCCCTGGATGACGCACCTTCGACCGGACGCCTTGAGCGTGTGAATGATGCCCATATCCAGTGGCTAGGCACTGCACGTCGCATCCGGTGGCAACGAGTTTAAGCAGGATCATTAAGAATGACCACCTTTACTGCGGCATCGACAGTCTTTTCGCAGTCGAAGTAGAACAAGACAAACAGTCCACCGTCATACAACGCCGAATTGCAGCCCTTGCATACTCGCGATGTAGCAGCCTCGCAGCCTCTAATCCTAGACAAGTTGTAAGGATGCAGTGACGAAGATAGCTCAGCGCTAGTGCGCTGAAAACATATCAACTACAGCGTCTGCGACCACCAGCAGCGAAAAAGTCTGAGCTGATTTTGCAGACGACGCGTGGCCCAAAATGCGCAACTGACTTTCAGACCTCTCAGGTCGCCGCCGTTGGTTGACCCACGACCGTCTGCAGTAGTTCCGCTTTCAACGCTGTCCCTCCCTCCCGCCAATCACGCTCCTTCGACTTATATACGCTTTGCACAACTGGCAATTATCTAATCATCATCGCCACTGCTCGATTTCATTATATCAGCGAATCTTTTCTCATTTATTTAGGCATCCTCATCTAACATTACATACCGTTTTATGCCCTGAGGCAATCAATATCGCTTAAAAAAAAATATCTAATTTCATAGCACACTTTGTATCGTGTTTTTTTTTCCTCGATAGGGTGTGGTGTGGGAGGGGGGAGCTTGAAGGCGTCACGGGACCACTGAGGCACCCTCCGGTCCCCGCTTACTTGGGGGTATTGAGTTTTTAAATTGCAGGAGTGAGTTTATGGCGCCTCGTTCATTGTAACCGAGTGGTGCGTCCGCCGTTGTTCGTTGTATCTGAGACGCAGAGCCATTGCCATAATAGATATTTTGACGGTGGCACTGCCTCGTTCATAATAACCGAGAGTTCATTATAACTGCGGCCGTTATAAGTGAACTGAACTCTACTTCGTTTTCTGCGGTTTGTCGCAATAACGCTAACTCTAAATAACCTATGTGAACGACGTGACTGGCGAGATCAATGATGCAGCAACATGCGTGATCATTGAATACTGTACTTTTCGCTGAGTTTTTTGGTGAGAGTCGCATGTTTACGGCAGACCTTGCCCAAGCATATACAAGAAAGGCACCCAGTCCGCCGATTCCTTAGAAACAGTCCACATTTTTGATCCGGTTAATATGAAAGTATACTGAACATTCCAAGAGCGACTAGCTCTTGCCACAAGCCGCAAGCGCAAAATGCCTCGAGTGAAAATTATTTTAACTGATACCATTGCACTGCCAAACACTTCGGTGTCTTCGTTCTGAGACCACAGCCGATGCTACTTATGATGCTAACAGTTAAGCGTCAAGTTTTGAGACATGTGTCGTTTTGGAACGTTAAACCATATGAATATGTTCAGATAAGGACGGTAATTGAGGTCGCGTGGCCATTTCTATTTTCAATTAAATTTGATATGTTGTGCGAAAAATGCGTCGGCTCAAGGGGATACAACTTAGTTTGCAATAAACGGTCTTGTTTTAGAGCGCAGCTCTTAGGCGCCCGTTTCTGCGTTTCGCGGCGTCACCGTCGCCGTTGTCCGTTGTAACCAGCAGTGGACACCCTTTCAGCTGCGAAACCAATGGAGCGGGAGCTTGGAAAGGAGAAAGTAAAAGCGCAACATCCTCCCATCCTTAGCAACCAGCGCGCCAGTGGGGGCGCAGCTGTGCACAGCAACCGTGACGTCACACAGTAGCGGTAGAACGAGTGCGCGCACGTCGGCGGTGGCAAGTACACCGCCGCTCCTTCGCCAGACGTCTCGTTGCAGTCGAGTGAGTGAAACGCAGTGCTCCGCAGTGATTCCGCGCCAAGCGGTTTGGGGAAGCGGCAGTGGGTTGACCACAGGGTTTTCGCAAAGCACACTTTAGAATTTCCAGTGTGTCTTGCGGTGGCCCTGAGACCTTGCACGGTCCAAACTCGCTTGCTTAATAAAGTTTTCCATCCATCCATCCATTGGTATTTTTTTAGGAAAGGAAATGCGCAGTATCTGTCTCCCGCAGTTGCGAAACCAATAGAGCGGGGGCATGTAAAGCAGAAAGTAAAATTTGTAAATTGGTTTTTGAGGAAAGGAAATGCGCAGTATCTGTCTCCCGCAGCTGCGAAACCAATAGAGCGGGGGCATGGAAAGCAGAAGGTAAAATTTGTAAATTGGTTTTTGAGGAAAGTAAATGCGCAGTATCTGTCTCCGCACATCTCGGTGGACACCTGAACCAGAGGGAAGGCGCATAACTGCCCTCTTGGAACAGTGGACACCTCAATCGTGCTTTAAGCTACGTGGCGGTAGTGACAGAAGTGCACTGCAGGCTTTGGCATTGACAACGTTGTTCCTTTCTCTCGTAAGGGCTCCCACAGCTGTGACAACCTCGCGAAATACTTGCGCAGATGTCGTCTTTGAGAACCATACATTGGTGTAGCAAGTCGAGCATATATCCATCTATTTTTTTTTTTGTCCACAAAGCTTCCTTCATGACAATCAAGAACTGTTAGTGGAGCGTTTCTTGCAGAAGGAATATCTGTGAAAAATAACAAGTTGTCTGTAATTGTACATACATGTCTTGCTCGAATTCTTTGCCTCAATCTATCGAAAAGCTGAAACCGCTGACAAGCTGCGCTCAAATTTGGCATTAGAAAGTAACGTAATCGTCGGCAATTTTTTTTAATTATTCGTATATCCTAAGAGTTGCAAAAACGTGATTTTCGCAATTCGCAAAGTCGCTAGCTTGGATCGCCGCAAAAACCAAACATAAAGTTCTGTGGAACCTGGATACTTTTTCAGCAATGCTGTCTTTTCTGTTGAAAGCACTGCAAAAATATTTTGGCTCTGAATTTACCCGCCAAAAAAAAATATCAAACATGGTTCATGAAGGTACATACCTAAAATTTCTGGACAAAAGCATATCTAAGCGGGAAACCATTTATGAACTGATTTTTTTTCATATAGTGTAAGATTTCGCTATAGCAATCAATACGAGGTCTGTTAGAAAAGTATCCGACCATTGGCCGTAGAAAAAAAACTTGCATAACTGGAGCGTTGCAAACCTATTCACCTTCAAAGTAGTCTACTTGGGACTCCACACACTTCTCCTAGCGGTGCTGCCATTGTGCGAAGTATTTCGAAAAGGCCCCTTTCGGAATGGAGTTTAGCTCAGCTGTCGTTGCAGCCATAATGTTCTTCCTTGTCTGAAATCGCGCTCCTTTCAATGGCCTTTTAATTTTGGGAACCAGCCAGAAGTCGCAGGGGCCATATCAGGACAGTAATAGTCTGTTGAACTACAGGAGTCCGGTTTTTCGCCAAAAAATCTGAATCGAGTGCGAGGAATGTGCAGGAGCATTGTCGCGATGGGTGCGCCAATTTCCTGTTGACCTCAGCTCCGGGTTCTTGCGCCGCACAGCATCACGTATACGAAACGGAGGACATCCCTGTAGTACTCTTTGGTCATTGTTTGACCCTGTGGAGTGCGTACTCGTGGTCTGCCACACAGAGGGTGTCAAAGAAAGCAGTCAGCATCACTTTCACATTGCTGCGCACTTGGCGGGCCTTCTTAAGTCTTGGGGACGTGGAATGTTTCCACTGTGACGACTGGGATCTGGTTTCCGGGTCGTACCTGTACACCCAAGACCAGGGTGTCGAACCGGAATTTTTTCGGGTTCGGTTCAGGTTCGGGTTCACGCCTTTCGGGTTCAGTTCCGGGTTCGGCTCCGGAGCGACATTCCGTTCCGGTTCGAACCGCTCCGGATAGCGTCTAACCGGTTCAAACGGGTTCAAACGGGTTCAGGCTATAAAAAATTCTGAACGTACGTTTTTATTCAACCATGTTTTGCTGTTTACTTTTCTTTGTGATATCAGCATATAAAACAGCACTGCAAAATTTGCTCACTGCGAGATGTTTTACTGTCCGCGGCAAAAAGATTTAAATTTACGCAAGAGCCGCGAAATCTAATGAACTCAGAATTAGTGTACACCGGCTATGTATACTAGACTCTCTGATGAGATACATAAAAAGAAAAGCTGACGGATTTTTCATCTACAAAACATTTCAGCTTCAGCAGTTTCGGAGTCCCCGTCAGGCAGGTATATACAGCCAAGACATCTTTCTGTCACCACAAAAGCGGCTTGCCAGTCACCTTCCCACTCTGGTACACTTGCAGCATATATCTAGAGAGTTTACCAGAAATATTTTATTTTCATCACCTGCTCTACATTGCCTTTGTAACTCGCATTATTTGTCTCGACCACCTATAGCTCAGTTTCTTCAAAAACACAGCAAATCGTGGCTTGTGGCTTGTAGCTTGTAGCTTGTACAGTGTAAAATTAAGATTTTGGCCTATGCTGATGGCGTCTCTGTCTCTTGCTCTGATGAAAAGAGTATGATAAAAAAGCAGGCTTGCATTGGCTGGGGGCACTTCGTGTCTGTACGGACACAAACTTGCGACGTCTTCGATGCGACGGCCGCCGCGGTGGCTCAGCGGTTATGGTGCTCGGCTGCTGACCCGAAAGACGCGGGTTCGATCCCGGCCGCGGCGGCTAGAATTTCTTTGGAGGAGAAATTCTAGAGGCCCGTGTACTGTGCGATGTCAGTGCACGTTAAAGAACCCCGGGTGGTCGAAATTTCCGGAGCCCTCCACTACGGCGTCTCTCATAGCCTTAGTCGCTTTGGGACGTTAAACCACATAAAACCAAAACCAATCTTCGATGCGACGTTGCGTTTCGATGCGATGCGACGTTGCAATTGGTGCATTGCAAGAGGAGGACCGTAAATTCGTAGAGTTGTTGTTACTTTTCTGGAGCGCTTTCAATGGGAGCCCAAGCGAGGACAGAATTTCATACTACCTTGATACAGTATGATGAGTCTTTGGTGCAGTTTTTGTCCACTAACCTGTTTCATGATTTTTATTTTTCGAAACCGAAAACCATCGCTTCCTGGCAGCTGTGCTTATTAGGTGAATAAGTGATCATCTGTCTTTTATGTACATAGTCGCGACGGAATTCTGTGCTGACACACTCAATTTCCTAAATATTCGCTTTTCCTTAGAATACCTGTACGGCTTCTCCAGAAGGCAGCTGACAAAAGCTCTGATCGCTCATTACTTCTTCTACGTGCAGCTTTACCTAGCCTTTCTTGACGGCCTTATATTTTTTTTTTATTATTTGGTACCTGCATCGCCTTTCAGCATTACAGCAGGGGGCACTTTCACATTCAAAAAAACAAAAAATCATGCACTTAACGCGTGAAAAAAGACATCCTTAGGTAGAACATTAACAATATGTGGCGGCAAAGCATTCCATTCGCGAACTGTTCGCAGAAAAAAAACGAATAACGGAGTACGTCACCTTTAAAAGGAAATTCATGAAGCTTTAAATTGTGGTCCCTTCACTTCGAGACATAGAAAGGCGGCTTCAAATATTTTGATCCGTCTATGCCAGTCTTGGAATAGAAAATATTATGCAAAAATTTTAATCTCAGATTTCTTCTTCGAGTTTTAAGTTCTGGCCACTGAAGATTCATTTTGCTTTCCGAGATACTGAGTTTCCTGGAATAGTTTCCAAGTACAAAGCGGACTGCCCTATTTTGAATTTTTTCCAATTTGTCAATAAGTTCTTGTGTGTGCGGGTCCCAGCACACTGATGCATATTCGAGTACTGTGCGGACGCGAGTAAAATATAGCTGTTCTTTGAGATGCTGTGGAAGGTGGCTGAAATTTCTTCTTAACAAACCTAATATACCAGCAGCTTTCTTTACGACGTAATTAACATGCTTTGACCACCTCAGGTCAGCAGTAAGATAAACGCCTAAGTATTTAAAATTCTGTTCTTTTTTCAAGGCCGCATGGTTTATAGTGTAGATATAAGCAGGGTAGGAGCGCTTCCTCGAAAAGGTGACGTGTACACACTTTTTAGTATTCAAAGTCATGTCCCAATTATTACACCACAAGGCTATCTTATCTAAGTCGTCTTGCAGGCTTTGCACATCAAGTGAACAATCTATAATTCTGTAAATCACGCAGTCGTCTGCGAACATTCTGAACGAAGAAGTAACATCAGCATTAATATCATTTATATACAACAAAAAAAGAAGTGGCCCCAGAACAGAGCCCCGGGGGACGCCTGAAGTGACAGAACCATAGTTCGAGGAGCGACCACCAACAACTACACACTGCTGCCGTAGGGATAGGTATTCAGAGATCCATACAATGACTCTTTCATTCAAATTGTAGCTGCGTAATTTAGAGTCAAGGAGATCATGCTCAACAACATCAAATGCCTTGTGGAAGTCCAAAAAAATGCAATCAATAACTTTCTGTTTATCAATAGCAACTGCGATATCATAAGTCAACTCAACCAACTGTGTAGAGCAAGACAAACCTTGGCGAAATCCGTGCTGAGCAGGGTTAAGTAAATTATGTTTAACGAGGTGCGACATGATAGAACTGTAAATTACATGCTCCATTGTCTTGCAAGCTATACTTGTTAGAGACACTGGCCTATAGTTTTCTACCAAATTTCTCGGTCCACTTTTATGGATGGGCACAACGCGAGCCAATTTCCAGTCTTTTGGCAGAGTGCCTTCTTGCAAACTCTTTTCAAATAATAGTGTAAAATACAATGACAATGTATCAGCGCAATTTTTGATAACTGCTGATGGTAAATCATCTGGGCCGCTTGCAACCGACGGGTTCACATTGCGCAATAACTTGCGAATTCCTGCTGTACTAAAGATAACTTCGGGCATCAGATCAGCACTTGCTGGAATCTGTAAAGCTCGCGAGTGGGATGAAGTAAATACCGACAAGAAATATTTACTAAAGGTGTCAGCCTTACATGCGTCGTCTTCAATGAGCGTATCACCACTTTTTATCGTTGGTACGGAGCAGTCATCTTTGCCGCTACTGCGAACATGTTTCCAGAATTGCTTCGAATCCTGTGCCAGCCTGTCTCCAAGTGAAGAAAAGTAAGAAAGTTTCGCTGTTCCTGCTAGCGATTTAAACTCAAATTTCAACCTTTTTAGTTCAGCTAGATTCCCAGGGCAACGCCTTTTTCTAAGTTTCAGATAAACTCGCTTTATTCTTTTCGTGAGAGCGCGTAACTGGCTGTTGAACCATGGTTTGTTTTTAGCTCTTCTAGGAGATATAGTTTGCGTGGGGATGAACATATCTTGTAGCTGTAAGAGTTTTTCTTTTAGAATGGTCCATAACTGCTCAGTACTAAGTTCATCAGCCAAAGTATCGAAAACCAAAAAATATGATTCTAACTCTATGTTAATGCTGTCATAATTTCCCCTACTAAATACATAGACCTTTCGCGCGAGTTTCTTTGCGACTGACACATTTCCAATAGAAATGTCGGCTATCACTATATTGTGATCACTTATTCCCAGCAGTACTCTAACATCTGTTATAACGTTCGGGGTATTACACAGCAATAGATCAAGAATATTCCCAGAGCCATCATTTCGAGACGCATCATGAATGTACTGATGGAACCTGAATGAATCAATTAAATCGAAAAATGTCGAGTACAAGGAACCTTGAGCACTGTCTCTCGGGGAACTGGCTGACCAGTCTATGCCAGGGAGGTTGAAGTCACCGCCCAACAAGATAGGATCACCTTCAACAGTGTCGAGAATACTTGATAGGTGCTCAAATTCTGCTCGCGATGAACCAGGTGGGCGGTAGAATACCCCAATTTTCAGGCTTTTTCCATTCGATAATCTTAATTTACAAAACAAGGACTCCGTAACAGTAGAAGAGTCTAACATTACACATGGTATTCCCGAAGCAACTAGAATGAACACACCCCCGCCTCTTGTGCAACGATCGCGACGAAAACACTGATATCCGGAAAGGAAAGGCGAGTTCAGAGGATGTACATTCAATAGGCCCCAGAAACCTTTCTTAGACTTCAAACGTCAACCTTGCGTGTTAGGACATGCCATCGAGCGAAGCAGACGTTTGTGCCATGATCAGTGAATTGCTACCTCTGCAAGCAAGAAGGAACTATTGAATAGCGAAATTATTTGTGACGCTGCGTTCGTATGAGACGTAGCTCACTTCAGCAGTATAAGATTTGTGCCAGTAATGAAGGACACCGGAATTCCATGTGAACTTTTCCTGTTAATAAGACTGCTTAGCTTGTCAAGAAGCTGTATGCTTGATAAGCACGCACAATCGCCACTTCCGGCGAGATCACTCTTCAGAGAACAGTTCATTTAAGCTAAGATCGTATATGCTGCGAAAGTTCAACCTCCTGACTGTTCGCCCTTTCTTGGCGTGTGCGCCTTCAAGAATTTTTATGTGCGGGCTGAGCAAGGGAGTGATAGTGGCATGAGGCCGTATTCCGAGGTCGCGGAATTCGACCCAGTCCAGTAAGGCGAGACGAGGTCAGGTAGGTTCCTGATATTCCATGAGGCAACAATAAAAATAATCATCGAAGATGGCCGAGTAACCTAAGGCATCAGTACACGAAGCTTCTCAGTTGCGCCCGCCACCACTGGATCGATTGCCACTCAGGATTAGAATATTGTAGCTGGTTTCTTTACTGCGTTAGGAGTTTAGTCTCCTTTCTTCCTTTCTCAAAAATTTCCGTGTTGTGTGTGTGTGTGTGTGTGTGTGTGTGTGTGTGTGTGTGTGTGTGTGTGTGTGTGTGTGTGTGTGTGTGTGTGTGTGTGTGTGTGTGTGTGTGTGTGTGCGTGTGTGCGTGCGTGCGTGCGTGCGTGCGTGCGCGTTTGCGTGCGTGCGTTTGCGCGCGTGCGTGTGTGTTTGTGTGTGCGTGTGTGTGTGCGCGTGTGCGCATGTGTGCGCGTGCGTGCGTGCGTGCGTGCGTGCGTGCGTGCGTGCGCGTGTCCATGCATGCGTGCGCTTAAGCATGTGTATGCACACGCGTGCACAATTCGGTGGGCACACATCGGGGCACTCACTGGCAAAAAACTGACAGACGGTTGCAATTGTTGGTAATGCGAAGTTTGAGCGCAACTCATCCCACGCTACCTGGCGTGTGGTGTATTATGCTGCTAGCCACTCTTGGGGCCTTCCCGTAGTAGCCACCTTCCAGGTGGCGTTTAATTCGCTCTGCTACTTCGACAACCGGTTACGCCGGCTACGCCGACTGCGACGCAGAACGCGGGAACGGGCGCATAATAGCTGCGCTCTAAAATGCCCCATCTACCTGCAGCCGATCTACCTGAGGTGGAATGCTGTCAATGCTGCACGTGTGCCGTCGCAAAGCGTTCCACAAAAGAACGCGAAAACGCTCATGAATCCTGACGCCGCGGTGCAAAAACTTCTTTTTGAGTCGTCGCGGTGGTGAGCGGCGAGGTTCCAACAAATTGCAAATTTAGCTGGGACGCGCCGCTCAGTCGCCCATTCGCTTGTATGTGAACTAACCTTAATCCTCTCGCCTCAGACACAAACAACCGGAAGCGAGGGTTCTCGCACAGCTTCCGCCCTCACCGTTCGACCACGTTTTTTATGTGGCATTCGCGGTAACACAGGACGCACTACGTCCGCCGCTACGGACGAGGGTTGCACTGGTGAACACTCTGATGGTTCGGTTGCACTATACCCCGGTTGCACCCCCGAAAGCACGAAAAATTAGACAGTCGTCGGTGCCGCGCGTAAGTAGCGGACATCTTAAATTTCCTCACTGTGCGCTTTTCTTTGGACTACCTGTGTAGCCTCACCAGAAGGCAGACGACTCATGTACTTACAGGGTATTTGTTTCCTGCACTGTTGTATCGGCAACCTTTTCTGGAGTTCCTTAATATCATGGCTTTAAAACGTGTTAAGCGAATATACATTTATTTCTTCTGCTGCAAAAACGTTCTTCTCTAAACGTCACACACCGACGCTGCCTGTCAGGCAGCGTCGGTGCTGCTGATGTTCATGCTGAGGAGAATGTTTGTGTCATGGACGGTAAATTGACACCTCCGCAATGCGCCAAAGACCATTGACCATTGTTTTATTCTGTGCAATGATGCTACGTTCTTCTGGGACATAATTACGGCGAACGTACACTTGAGAAGGACATTGAAATCACACGGATTAGTACCCGTTTTTTGCCAGTGGAAAAAAACTGTGTTGTGCCGTGTGATTGACTGTTTAGTCTCAAGAGCCGTATGATGGACCACCGCCGAATCAACGTGGTCATCGAAATTTTTGTTCCGTGGGTAGTGCCCTTTGGTGAGGGGAGTATATGTGGCCCTGAAAGGGCCGTCTTGCTGGCTCTCCTATCTACGTATATGCATGGGTGTGCCTCTCAGACTTCTGATGTTTAGGGAGGTGGGGATTTGCAGGGGTATGGTGGGCTCGTATTACACAGCCTGGTGTTTTGTGTCATGGACTTACTTCGATTTTCCTTTTCGGCACTATTTCCATGCAATAAAGGAAAAAATCGTCGCCATAGCTCAGTTGGTAGAGCACCAGACGCAAAATTCGGAGGTCAAGGGTTCGGATCCTATTGGCGGCATGTGTTTTTTTTTTTCAGTTTAAACAATTATCGTTAAAAGTAATTACTCTTCAAGCTCGTAATGATGAAAATACTTTTAAAAAAGTACGTCCCCTATGCTCCTTGGTTTCGGTTATTGTTGGCTTCCCTCATGTGCGGCAGAGGCAGATATAAGCCGCCCGTAAGAATTCAAGATACAGTAGTCCGAGAGTAGCGTGACGAAGCTTCCCGCTAGCGATTGTCATTTTTTTATATAAACAGAACAATTTCAGTGCATCGACATTCGACATAACAGAAAATCACTTCATCGCAGTAACATTTCATTTCAGTACCACCTTTCTAGGCCTTTTTCACATCTCAGCGAGCGCATGTATTTCCGCATTGCCTCTTTGTGTAATCACTATTTTCTTTTTCTAAGTATCGTACCGTTGCTACATGCCCGCCTTTCATTGCTGATTTCCGTCGCGTGCAACAAAGAATATTCGGATTCTTTAAAAAGAAAACATGTATGTTTCTCTGTTCTGTAATAATAGTATTATGTGTGTTCTAACGTGTCAAAGCGGCGCGGAGTCTATCAGGAACGCTGTAGTGGAGGACTGCAGATTAGCGTAGACCAGCTGGGGTTCCTCAGAGTGCATTCACATCGCACAGCACACACGCATTTTTGTATTTCGTCGCTATCAAAATGCGACCTCGCCACCGGTATCAAACCCGCGACCTTGGCATTAGCAGCCGAGCACCACAGCCACTGAGCCATCATCAGGGGTCTCTGCTATCTGAGACAAGGAATGCCTCAGAAAGTAAAATGTTGCACAACGTGATTTGGTCATTGCGCCTATGCTTCACATATTTATGGTACTCGACACACAAAAAAATGAAACCATTCTCAGTCAGTGCTTTACGACTTAAAGCAGTGCTAAGAATTCGAGTAAAGCTGTACGTAAGCATGTGAAAGGGGGATACTATAAAATCCAACATTTCACGTCTATCTGGCGTAAAATACTTTAGAATTACCAAAAGCACATTGCGGAAACGCCAATTAGCTTTCTTCCTGGAAACGAGACCTTTCAGATTTGTTGTTGACCTGGATGCCATTTCGACTGGATGCCATTTTCGCACTTCATAGCGCCGACAGCTTTCGCTGGGTAAATCTACGCGCTGGCATATGCCATTTGGTCTGAAAAAAAAAACGTATGCCGTGTTGCACAAAATGTGCGGCTGAACCGAGTCCCGAACCGGTTCGGAACGGTTCCTTTGAATCGTTCCGGTTCGGGTTCAGTTCCAAGATGGCGAAAAAAATTTGGGTTCGGTTCGGTTCCAGTTCCGGGCAAAAATTCGGGTTCGGTTCCGGTTTCGGGGTCAGGTTCGGTTCCGGTTCGACACCCTGCCCAAGACTCGTCACCAGTGATTATGATGTTGATGAAGTCGGGGCCACTGTTTGCGGAATCCAGCATGTCCTGTGAGACTTCAACACGAAGCTGATTTTGCTCCACTGTGAGCAGCTTCGGCACGAATTTCGCCGCAACTCTCTCCATGGCGAAATCTTCGGTGATAATGGAATGTACGGAGAAATTGCTCATGTCCACCTCTTGCTCAATTTCTCGGATAGTCACGCGACGTTCCCGCATCACCATAGCGTTCAGTTCGGCAATGACCTGGTCATGTTGGCATGTTGATGGCCGATTGGAGCGTGGCTCGTTCTCCACCGATGTGCGGCCATCTTTAAATCAATTTATGGCAGTTTATGGCAAAAATTGATGCGGTAGCGCTGCTCCTTTCACTGCGCCATTTTCCTTGCAATAAAAAACCGACGAGAGCACAGCACACTGCCTCACTCAAATGCTGCGTCCCAGCGACTGACGCTGTCGGGAGGCGGGAAAAAATTCGTGCATGCGCATGAAGGTTCAAGATCGCCTGATGCAAGCGCGCTTGTTTCATATCTATCAGGTGTTCGCAAAAAAAATAAAGTCGGATACTTTTCTAACAGACCTCGTATATCTGCAGATCAACCGATGGCAGCCTGTATTTTTTTTTTATTCTATTAAAGTTCTTGCCATCGTCAAAAGCATTCCACACAGGTTTTCTATCGCAGTCTTTACTTTTCGATGCGATTGATGCAAAGACTATAAAGAAGAACTGTTAGATATCAGAATAATGTACCGTTACCTTCAATATTTGCATAACGGTATCTTACAATTTTCTAATTTTCAAAATTTTAGTCTGAGAATGTTGAACATCTGCGTTCCATGAAGGGGGTTTTTCAGGACGATAATGAGACAAGAAGGAGCGAGATTTTTGGGGCTAAAATTTGCCCTCTATTTATCGGCCCTTTCTTCTAAGAATATTCCTCCTTCCAAGTGGTAGAATTCGTTTTCATAGTTGCGCGTTCAAATTTCCTGAAATTAGGCAACTGTGAAAAATTTCCAACTTTGAATCATATCTAAATATACCATTATCAACCGATTATCTTTTCAATTTGTCTGGGGTAACTTTAGTACCTGGTAATTCTATAGGAACAGAGTATTGCATCATATT
Source organism: Amblyomma mixtum (assembly GCF_055824585.1). NCBI lineage: Eukaryota > Metazoa > Arthropoda > Arachnida > Ixodida > Ixodidae > Amblyomma > Amblyomma mixtum. The sequence goes on from NC_143012.1 coordinate 326,800,873, forward strand.
GCTTTAAAATGAAAAATGAAATGCCTAATGCAGACCATACTTCGTTCAGCTACCATTAATGGGTATTGTCTGTTAGGAGTAAATGTTACGAATTCGACTTGGAGCTGGTTTCATGTGTTTAAGTTTTAGTTAACATAATGGCAGAGCTCCAGGAAGTACCTTGGGACCAGGTTTTTGCTCCTTACCTTTGTTAAGCCAAACGTAAATAAGTTTGCTTCTTCGAGGGGTTTCTATAGCTCGGGCTAATGCGAATCAGAAATTCGTCGCGCTTCTAGCTCACTTCAAAGCAGCCTAGGTTGGTATCAAGTCTACAAAACGCTTAGTTTCAAACTTTCACAGCCTTTTGTTAAATCAAGACCCCTGTAATGAAACTTATATCAAAGGTGCTCAAAATCGTATAATTTTCCTGTGTGCTGCTGTGCTCAAAAATGCACCAGAAAAAACCTTTTATGACAGAAGTATGATGAATCTCTTTATACGTCAGCAAGCTATAGTTCCATCTGTCTCTTCGATAAGAGCAAATGTTATCTAAGAGATATTGTTTTCGCTACAAAATAAATTTAATTCTGTAATTAGCACGAAGTACCGGCAGCATGTAGGTTGAATGAGATGGTTGAAAAGCTGTGACTTATTTGATATTTTTAAAAGCACTTTGGAGGAACACCACAGCATTACACCGCCCGGGTGCACAAGATCTACACCTGCAGGATTTATCCATAAAGAAGGTAGAGCTGTGAGAATAAACCGTCGTTCTGCCTTTTCACTTCGTCAAGTACTCAGCAGTCGTGTTTTCGAACGTGGCGACAGCATATAATTGCAAAAAAAAAAAGGGATGTTCTCGTTTTGCACGGCTGTTGCCACGTCAAACAACTTGACGCCGAGATCCGCTATCATTTCCGACGTGCCTCACGAGTCATTGCATGCATGTCTGGCTCTGACGTGATCGACGCAAACCACCAAAACCGTACATGTTCATCTGTATGTCAACGCAACTACTGCCAAAGACAAGGTTCCCACTCACTTAAAGAACAAACATCAGTTTCACGAGCTCTGAAACAAGAAAGTCATGTTACAAAGCCGCTGTTTCCTGCAACAGGATGACAAGCTAGTTAAGAAACACTGCACAACTAGCTTTCGATTGTGAATGAGGGCATGGAAACAGCCAGTGGTTTCGTAGGCGCACTCAAAGGAAAACTAAATATCAGCATTCAGGACCTCACGCAGGGTTAGCCTGCTAACTCTCATGACGGGATGGAAGGCAAGAAAATGGGCTGAGAAAATACGCCGTAACGAGATGCTCCACTTGCAAAGGGGTGAACAGGAAATGCTTATCAGGCCTACACCATATCTTTAGAGTAGAATCAGTTCTGGACAGTAGTTTACTGTCTTATGCTGGCTGTTCACTGTGGGAATAGCCACATGAACGGATACCTTTCATTTCATCACTAATTTTGCTGAAACTGGGTCATGCGCTTCAAGAAGCTTCTTATTCAGAGATATATGCGCTTCGTCGATAAACCACACAAGAGTAGCCTGGTGCGCACCGGGGCCCATAGGGCTGCACTACCGTGAGCCCCTGCACACGGCACTCATTCGAGGCAACTCCTCTGCAAGTTTATTAAAGATTCAACGAGGCATCGTCGTCTAAGATATAAAAACAATTAACTGAGTGCAGGATGCGTTCTGTTGACAGACTTTGTCACGTAGTGTCATCATATCCCTAATACACTTTTTTACACAAGAGACGAGGGAGCACCGGGCTAATGTATGCTGGCAAACAATATGCTGTGTGATGAAACTTCATAAAGTAATCTTGTCTAGCTGTACTTGAACAAACTGCGGCTTTTATCTCAGTCTAAATTGACTGGCCGTGCAATTAAAAGTCACTATGTAATGTGCAACGCTGGCAGACGACGGACACAGAGGAGAGGGACACACATTTGTGTAGTTCTGTTTCCTTGTCGTCTGTATCTATCGTCTGCCCGCGCTTCCTATTTCATTATGCCAGAATTCAGTCTGCTTGTCCAGCAACATACACTACTCAGTTAAAAGCGTGTTTTCAAATCGAGGGATTGAGACTAGCATTCGAAAAAGTCGTCGTCCTAAAACGCATAAACTAATTTCTACAAATATATATTCTACAATGCTTACAGTATATAGACATTGAAATATTAGAACATTCAGGTTAGGAGACCAATTTGTTTTGTTTTGTTTTTTTCATTCGCGACACCTGGAAACAGTATGCGAAAAAAAAAGAGGCCAGTTAAGGTCCAGCATAATAAGAATGGTGCTAATAAGCTAGGGTAAGCTTCGCGATTATTTTAGGATATTCTGTCATTGTCCTTAAGAAGTGCAACCAAATACATTTAATTGAAGTCGTATGCGTGACCGTTACTCTCTTAAACGAGCAATGTCCTCAAACAGTGTCGGAACGAAATATGGTTGGCATTAGGCATCTCATTTTGCACTTTAAAACAATATAATGTAAAGCTTTACTCCTGCGCTAGAGTTCCAGGGGCCAAAGATATTTCAGGTAAATTTGAAAGAAAATCGGCAGTGGTGGTTTTCGTTAATCTGATTCAAAGTTGGCCAATTTTCGATTTTTTTTATTTTAGGAAATGTGAACACGCAACTGAGACGGTAGTAGGAAGGATCGATGAATACTGAGGAAAAGTTTCAGCCTTAAGATTTTATTCCTTCTAGTTCTATTGTTGCCCTGAAAAGCGCCCTCCTTGCAATGCATGTCTGCCATTTTTTTGTTGCAAAATTCTAACAGCCAGAAATGATTTTTTCACTGCTTCCCACAGAAACGTCTACGTACAATTACTGAAAAAAAATATTTTCTATAATTCACTCTCCGGGGATCAAAACTTGCGATCTGGCGAAATCGCAAAAGCGACGCTTCTGGCCTCTTGCGATATACAAATTTTTTCCTAGAAATATTCAATTTTTGTTGAAAAATTAGGTCCTGTTTCGTTGTTTCGACACATTTTCCTATCAGTCAAAAAAATTTTGGCCAAAAAATGGTCATAGGCCGATTAGCGTCCTTATTTGAACGCACCAATGTGACGCTTCGCAGAAGTGCCAGCTACACTGCCGGCTGTTAAGAGTGGACAACGTGGTCCTGGGAGCCGGGTGTGACTCATCGCGAAGCAAGGGATATGACGAGGCCTGGCGCCGGCGGCAGAAGCATAGACGACGACGGACGGGGTTGTTGCACTCCAAATCACCGAACCTCCGAACCGATCGAAGGACGCTGTGTCCCACGGGCCTGGGAGAAATTACTGTCAGACGAGTGTCGTCGTTAGGCAAAGATGCGGCGAGAGCTTGCGACAGCAGCAGCAACGGTGGAAGCAGAAATGCACAGGAAGCACGGCGGAAGCAGCGGTATACGTTGGTCGAGTCGGTCTTCGGGTCACCGGACGAGGTGATGCTACACATGGTCACGCAGAGCGAGGCTGCTAATTGAAAGACGCTGTGTACTCGAAGAGGCCTCGTGCTTCGGCCATCCGGCGGGGGAGATCGAGGAGATCATTCACCTGCGGGGAGACTGCGGGATTCTCCTTTCCCGCGGCGGCAACGCATAGAAGACTAGCCCCAGTGGACAAGGCGACACCTCAGTGCTTGTTGGTGTTCCCCTTCTCATCCCCCGAGCTGTGAGAGAGCGAGAGAGCTTCAGCACCACCCCGTGCCGTGGGTGGTACCGCCAGCGTCATCAATGGCCCATCCGATTGGACAACGTTATTCGAACTAAGTTCCCCAGTCAGGGATCTGGGGAACGCGAACGGTATTTAACGGGATGTTGTTGTGTGATCGGAGGATTCGATTCGATTCTCTTGTGTAAATATGTAGAATAAACCCTTCTGTACAGTTTCCTCAATAACGCAGTCCGACAACGTCATTTGGAGCCGGGACCTGCGGGGCTAAACGAGTTAGTCATCTCCAGGAACCCTCCGTCTCCAACACTGGTTCCAGCGGTGGGATAGAGGCCCCATCTTTAACACTGGTGGCAGCGGCGGGGTAGAGGCCCCATCTTTAACACGGCTTAGTCCCAGTGGCATCTTGGAGCCCAGCACATGATCGCAGACGTCGTTCGCTTCCGCAGCGGTAGTACTTGGAAACAGGCACAACAAAAAGATGGAGCGCATGCAAAAGAAGCACCGGTACTCAGAATTAATAAAAAACCGTTCACCCTGACGTCCCTCAAAGATCCCTTGAAGGTTTGGGACCTGCAGTCCAGTTCCCTTCAGTGTGGATTTAAAAAACTCCGGGTCACATTTTGATACACATATTTTATTTTTTTGTCGAAATAGTGTAGTTGGTACCACAAGATGGTTCTGGGACTTAAGCTTGTGATTTAGGGCAGCATCGATGTTCCGTGCCGTAAACGAAAATTCCCAAAATTAAGCCACAAATCGCCTACACCCGGCCCTGTTTTTCTCCAACAGCTTGAAAAGTATTTAAATTAAGAAAAGTAAGAATTTTGGTACTAAACATTTTCCGCGACTCCGTAAAAATTGTGCATCTTTCGCAAAGATTAACCGCTCAAATTCACTGAAAAAAGAAAGAAAAGCAGGTCAGTAAGTTAACGTAAGCATCATTCATCCGTATCAATCAATGAATCTCATAAGATTCCAAAAAGCGACAACTCAAATGAACATAAACTTAAAAGACAGGTCATTCAGTAACATATGACTGTATACTTAAAAACCCACAATTAAATTTCGTGGCAGAGAGTGGGGGCGGGAGATGGTTTCTTGATACACACAAAGTGAACAAAGGAGGAGAAAGCCTCAGGGCTTGCCAACATATCGACAAGAGTTCTTAGACACCTTTAGTTGGCCGTACGGAACGGCGTTACGTACGCAGGAACGTTGCGGGCCGCGAGTGCGCATGCGCAGAACGTTCCGTACTGCTGGGCCGCTTGCGTACGTACGCAGGCATCGTGTCGTTGCGTGCGTGCGCTACGGGCACGTTACGAGTTGCGTTGACAATATGGCGGCGCCCAGCTCGCCCGCTTCGAAATAAATACATGTCGCCGCTGCATTCTCCGACGGGATAGCTCGCTCAAATGGTAGCGGTTCGCTTTTATTTCGCACACTCTCGCCAACACGCAGAAGTATACGCGATAACTAGCCCCTGTTTTTCAAATAATTTGGCGATTTTCAAGCTGTAGGCCTAACCGTGTTTACTTCGTAGCAACGACACCTGGCGGAGCACTTCTCTGGCTTTAAGTCAGGCACAAAATTGTGTGGGTACCGGGGCACACGGGGGTGGCAGGGAACCGAGAGGCCGACAGGATAGCTCGAGGATACATTACTTTCCGAGCTTCCGACGAGACCGCGGAACTCGCGCCAGCACCCAGGGAATACTCGGCCATACTACAAAACTATAGAGGCAGAAGAATGCGATATCCCCCACCGCACAAATCTCTCAGCAGAGAGGAAGCTGTCACTTGGAGACAATTACAAACAGGCTCTTTCCCAAACCTACATATACTAAACAAAATGCACCCTACGATATACAGGAACAAATGTCCCTCGTGCGACGAAAAACCTACACTATACCACATCCCATGGGCCTGCCAAAACATAGACGTGGTCCCCAAAATACAAAACCCGAGTGCGGAGCAGTAGGAGACTCTGCTGTCCAGCGACCGCTGCGAAGACCAACAAGGTCTGGTACAGCGAGCTCAACGGGCGGCAGTGGCCAGCGGAGCCCTGGACTGAGGGCAACCGACCACGGATTAGAGGCGGATGACTTCGACAGAGAAGGCTCCTGGGGGTAGAACCAAGACGTCTCTGAAGATGCCCCCAAACCGCAGGAAAAACCATTAGTGTAAATAAAGTTTTCCCTTCCTTCCCTGGCTTTAAGTCAATTATTTCATTTTCTTCTGCTTGCATAGTTTTTCTTGGAATAAAAAAAAAAGACTCGCGATGCAACCACCTTCGTTACCAGTAATTAAATGCTTCTCGGCAATTCGATAGCTGCTATGGTAGTCGCGGAGCACACGAGAATCACAACCTGAAGCAAACAAAACAGCGAGAACGGCTGGAGGAGGATTGGCGAGAGGCTTGGCTTGGCTGATGTCAAGAACTTTCAAACATCAGTTCATATTTCTTGCGCCAGATGGCGCGGAGAAGCACAGCGGAGAATTTTAGGATGCGCTTGGTACATCCACAAGGAAGGACGCTAACGTACGGCTAACTAAAAGTGTGATGGACGCGCCATTCGTACCGTACGCAACGTAGTGAGCGTTGCGTACATAAGCCCGTTAGGTACGGCCAACTAAATGTGTCTCTTGTCTTCGTCTGGGCGAAGCGTTCATCATTGGTGGAACTTCCCGGTGAAGCGTAGGAGGGCGTGAGGTGGGTAGGGTGTTAGGATGGGGAGCGTGAATCTTGTCCGGGCATGATGGCTGCTAAAGAGATTAACCCGTTGACCTGCAAATAGGCCAGTTCATCACAAAGGAATCCGGCAGTGGGGAATGTGGAGAGATAGCGAACTTGCGCTTGAAAGGCTGTAGCTCGACAGGTGGCTTGGTATGAGTGGCTGCGTTGACCTGAAAAAATAGGATAAAGAAATTAAGCAACATGGCAGAACGAAATAAAAAGTGCCGGACATAATATATAAGTATAAGAATAAATTAAACATTGAGGAGGGAGAGGACGGGTTCGGATGGAGTGGTAGGGGTCTTTTAGTGCGAAAACACTATTCCGATGGGTAAACACTGTTTCGGCGTCCGACAAGGAACACGAGAGTGGAAGATGGAAGCACCAAGAAGAAGAACACTTATTCGCGATTGCCTGCCGGTATATATAGCCTACAGGCGGCAGCATGATATCAGCCACGTGCTACAGATAGCAGGCTGGCCAGAGCCCATATAGAGAGCGCATGCGCAACTGATACAGTACAAATACCGAGGAAGGTCTCGTGATGTTGGTATGCTTGCAGTAGTTAAGGTAAAAGCTTGGGCGAGTTGGTGTTTGTTCATTCTAAAACAGCGCAAAAAAGACAAAGACAACAGGATGAGACGTATAAACAGCGCCTGTTTGTACGTCTCTTCCTGTTGTCTTTGTCTTTTTTGCGCGGTTTTAGAATTCTTGCAGTGTTCGTGGGTTTTTAGCAAGTGATTTAAATGAATACAAATAAATCAAATAAATATCCACGGCTGGGATTCGAACTCGCGGTGGCGCGAACCTGTCAGCTTCACTGGCCACTGCGCGAGAGCACTACGCTGTCGCCTCCTTTTTTTTAGACGTGGTTTTTTTATTACACTGAAATTATGTTCTATTTAGATTAACTACTTACAAAGCTTTGGGCAAACGCCACGAAAAATATCTCAAAAAGAGAGAGCAACAGAGCACTGACGACATCACCAAGGGGGAGTGCCACTCCGGTTTAAAGTCGGTCTGTTCGTACACTTCCTTCAGATAAACAATCATTTGGCAGAAATCAGATTTTGTCGCAACAACTGATTCACAGTGTCGGTCCATCATTCTAGTTTTCCATATAAGCTGTGTATTCAAATCAGAAAAAAAAAATACATAAAAAAGTTCTGCAACATATTGCGCTCCGGTGCGGTATCGTATGGGAAATGAATTTGCTTTTCAAGGTTCGTTGCAAGACATACGAGAACAGAATTGCGTCATTGCAAATAGATGAAGCAACATTCAATTCTTTCAGAAACATATCGCTTAGGCGGCAGTTCACAGATAACGCAAAACTGCCCTTTCTCTGGAAAAAAGTCCTCACGGGCAATGTTTCCATACGTAATTTGTAGAAGAAAGTCTTAGTGAACGGTGAAAGTAACATTTATCGCACCCGCGTAAGGAGATCATGCCCTGGCATTCGAAAAGTACAATGAGCGGTAAATAGGAGGAGGGCAAAGAGTGAAATCAAGTCTTCGTACAAAAATTTTTGCGACACTCAGAATAAGAACTCCGTTGCAAAACAAACTGCCAGAAAACGCACAGCAAAGTATACTCCATGCATAAATACCCATAAACAAGAACGGTCAGAGAGCTTTGAGGATTCAATCAGTGTGAGCAAAGCATTTACTAAATTTGTCTGCAAAAATTATCGAAGTATCGGTTGGCAAGTATCGCGAAAAAACAAAGCAGCTAGCAATCTGTCATGGACAAAACCTAGCCCACCCGTGCTGACAGACCGGGAAAAAATAATCATGTCGCATGGGTTTCATATGGAAGAACTCCAAAAATAAGTTGCAAAAACTGTGTGGGAGTGACGATGAAAAAGTTAAACACGTATATAACTGACTCCCTGGGCCAACGGACACCTCAACCGCGCTTTCTGGTGCGTGGCGGGTGGTGTCCAGCAGCAAAAAAGCTGTGCTTTCGCGCAATATGTCGTGCTTAGCATTGCTAAACAACCAAAAAATAAAAAAAAACAAAAAATAAAGCCTTGCCAAGAGCCCCGTGCCAGTGGTTCGGCAATAATGCAGTTTGTGAATTCTGGGAATTATTCGCGATGCCCTGGCCAGCGTTCTGAGCGCTGCGTGATGCTTCTTTTGCTTCGTAGAATATTTTTACTCCGCAGCTTCAGCATGCCAGTGCAGACTGCCCACTGATATAAGCCAGATTTTTTGTTCTTTGAGGTCTGTTGTCTTTCTTTATTACATTTCAAAATTGCATGGCAATGACAGCATGCAAAAAAAAGCAAACCCTCATTTCAAATACACCTGACCTTCAAAGGTGTGTTTCAAGTACCGAAACAACTTATCAGTTAGCTGCACTGATCAAACTATAAGAGAATGCGCAGCAATAACATGCGCCGAAATCAAACTAACAACTCGTGGCCTTTCGAAATAGACAAAAAAAGATACTAACCGTCATCATTCCTCAGCTTAACCTTAATACATACCGCTACAAAAAGTCCTGTGTGGTGAGCCGTGTGAAGCCATTGCCTAATCTATTCCAGTTTGTGCATACAGGTAAAGCAAAACTCAAATCAGTGGTCATTGTGCGGCTTAAAAGTAGTATAAAAGACTTGATACATAGAGCACTGTATAAGTGTGCAAGAAGCCGCATAAGAACAAAGCACCTGCACTTCTTTTCACGAGTCGCTTTCATGTGGCTTTGTGTCCTCGACGTTGCTTCGCCTTCCTCTCCCCAAATATCAACGAACTATGCAAAACTAAAGTGTAACTTAAAGAACTTCAGCTGTAGCGTTGTTCAGGTGCGTGTGAAGAAGTCGAACGCATAAGTAAAATGAACTCTGCCGCCATTTTCCAGGCCTCGAGTGCACTGTTTATTTATTAGCTCTGGGATCAATGCAAGTCACGAGTCGATCTTACAGGATAAAAACAGCTATCACTTGTTCAGTCTTTCATAAGAACAATTAAGGCAGCAAGAAATTGCGTAAAGAGAAATATTAATATTTACGCCATGCACTAGCGCCTCACGTGGAGTCTGTACACAAGCAGGCATCTTTTTTCTTCCTTAACTATCGCAAAATATACTACGGTCGACATGAATTGAAGTAGGTCACAGAAAAGGCAGTAAAAATCAATGAATGCTCCTATAAATATGTTCGCTTGAATTAGACGGCCCAGAACAGGCCGAGTTAAGAGTATGAGATCAACTTCTTTTCTACAGACACCTGTATCCGTGTGTGTCTTAGGTCATTGGAAACTCGGCTCCTAATTATAGCCGCTATAATGCAAAACTACCGGCTCTTTTGATTGTAGGCGCCCAAGTAAAACGCTACGAACCACACGAAAAACAACACCGCCTCTGACACTTCTAGCCAAACAAAAAATACCACAAAGTTGCCCTCTGCGAGCACCATGCCGATGGCATGCACGAAAAGGATGACAAACTGGGCTATCTGCAAGATGGTCAAGTACTTTTTCCACCACAGATACTTCCTGAAGGACGGACCGAGCGCAGCCAGGAAATAGTAGGCATACATGAATATATGTACGAAACTGTTCATGCAGGTGATGAACATGGCCTGCGCCTGCGCCCCGTACGTCACGTTCAACCAAAGGTTCCAGGACACGATCACGTGGTGGACAACGTGCAGCGCGCTGATCTGGCGGTAGTTCTTTCGCAGCACGAAGAACACGGTGTCGGTCAGTTCGGTCAGCTTGAACAAGTACAGCCACCAGGAGAGTCGCGTGATCTCGAGGCTGGCGGGCGAGTGGCTGAGGTCCATGCCCTGGAGGAAGCTGTAGCCCAGGTCCCAGTAGCCAAGCTTGACGAAGCGGCATACGAAGTACGCGCTGAAGAAGGTGGTGAACAGATTGTACGCAAGAATGAAGGGTCTCAGGTCGAAAGCCTTGCGGCTGGACATCCATCGCGGTCCGGCCACCGTAACGAAGTAGACGTACGTCGCCGTGATGACGGCGACTGACAGCGGACTCCCGGTCAAAGCCCAGCCTTCGGCTCGGGCGTCGCGGGGCGGGAACCACGAGTAGAACGTGTGGGCCAGAAGACGCACCGATGAATCCATGGCAACAGAGTGGCCCAAGGACGGAACGGATCAAGCAGCTGCTATTGCAAGTGCCCTTCTGCGCGGGCTTGACGTGTCTCTGTGGATCGCGCCGATAACAGACTGACAGCTTGCCGTGCGTCGAGCCGCGATCCTGCCGCTTAAAAAAGCCTAGTGTTACGAGAGTAGGGCCCTTTTATGTGAGGCTAAAAACTGGGGTATATGACAGGAAATGGCGTCACACGCATTAGAGTTGCGTTTTTTTTTGTGCTTGCGTGCGTGTGCGTGCGTGTTTGTGAGTGTGTGAGTGAGCGAGTGCTCATTTCTTTGTGGTATTTACTTCCGCTGCCTATCGAGCTCTGCGTGACTGCTGTAATAGATTAGTTTGAAATAAAAATAAGTGGAAGATTGTGTCAGCCGGTTTTGTAACTAAAATCAAGACTGAAAGAGGTAAGTGACGTCTATCGGCTGTGTACGGAGCAGACGCTACAGGATAAATGTATGCAGGTGACAGGACTGGCTGCCATCGTCAGCGAAGAAAAAGCTACAGATGACAGCGATAAGGATACACAGAAAACGAATCACGAAGAAAGGCAGTACTTTGCCCTCTTGCGCTTTTGGGCTTTCAACTTTTTCGAGGGCTTCTTGCGTCAAGTGTAGGGACTTTCAATGAACAGGATGACGTCAGTCGGCCTTGCGTTGTCGCCGTTTCGCTTTTTTCTATGTCACATGAATAGAAAAATATCATTTCGGAGGGACCAAAAGTCAGAATATTAAGATGTTAGAAAATGTTCGGCAGTAATGTAAGTTCTTTCCTGCACAAAAGAATCCTAAAAACAACTAAAATACATACTACAATACAGCATGCGCATAACGTGCGATATTGAAAAGTCCAGCTCGTAGTGATCATATTTTCTTGCGCGCCAGGACTTCACACGACAAGCCTTCAGCGAAATATGGTCTTCTCGGCTGATCTTCACACAGCTCCTTTGATGTACCTGATTTCATATTTCATTAAAAACATAATAAAATTTTCGCGCCGCGTCGAATCACTTCTTCATCGCACTCCATTCTGGTCTATTAGGTATAGAGCTCACTGTGAGTTTCAGTTGAAATACTTTAAGCCGAGAGCTAGAGACGCAGACACATTTTTTATACGAGCAAAAGTTTTTTTTGTACAGTTTGTTCGCAAAGGAGTGCAGTCGTGTGAGTCTGAGCACGCCACTCTAGGGAAGGCTAGCGACTGTGCTCGACGATGCTATGGAAAACTCAATATCTTTTTCCGCGCCCAAATGCAACACGATCAAGGCCAAAATATTTTAAAACCGGCGAATAGTAACGCTGTCGCTCCCGCCAAATTGCGAATATTAATTTGATGGCGAAAATACTTTCAATAATCTCTGCTTCCAATTTCATCTGCCTGCTTGCCTAGTCGTGCACTAGCAATATACTGGCTCCCAGCAACCTCTCGATGCATGGCTTTGGCGTTCAGTTTCTGATCCAGGTTACCGGGTCAAATGCCGGCCGTGGCTGACCTTGTGCGAATTTCATGTTGTGCTAATGCAGCCACCCACCAAACTCTTAGCTGACTGACTTTTTTTTGTTATTTGGTGGAAGCCAGGCTGCCGATAATACCTACAACTGGGTCAAAACTTGCGACTCTATCTCATGGGAAAACATTTATGACCTCATTCGAGTGCGCGCATCAAGTGGCGGGGATCATCACATCATTTATTGCAAATCTTTTCACTAGCCACTTTCGGTGGATTAAGATGCATCACACACATTATCTCAGTTGAGGTACAGCACGACTTTATGTCGACGTATCGTAGGCGCAGTGACGTCAGCAGGCGCAGTGACGTCACCAGGCTCTCGGTCTGTAAAATAGCGCATATATGCGAATAAGAAGTACTTGCAGCTGTGCTTGTTGGTATGTATTCCTGAAAGACATGAGAGGGCAAAAATGGCAACACGGACGAGTAAAGGAACAGGACGAGCCTTTGATTTGATTTTGATTTATTGGGGTTTAACGTCCCAAAGCAACTGAGGCTATGAGGGACGCCGTAGTGAAGGGCTCCGGAAATTTCGACCACCTGGGGTTCTTTAACGTGCACTGACATCGCACAGCACACGGGCCTCTAGAATTTCGCCTTCATCGAAATTCAGCCGCCGCGGCCGGGATCGAACCCGCGTCTTTCGGGTCAGCAATCGAGCGCCGTAACCACTGAGCCACCGCGGCGGGGCGAGCGCTGCACTTTCAACGGGATTTGTTCGAGGAAGAACGTTTATATAGCCTCTGCCTTTATCCATGTTCTTAATCGCAGTTTGTCAACTGCGATTAAGAGCAAGGGTAAAGGCAGAGGCTATACAAACGTTCTTCCATGAATAAATCCTGTTGAAAGTGCAGCGCTCGTCCTGTTCCTTTACTCGTCCGTGTTGCCATTTTTGCGCTCTCATGTCTTTCACGTATGCGAATAAAGACCACACTTTTTTTTTCGCGTCTCTGGCGGGTTTCGGCACTAACCCGAAAGCGGAATTTCCCAGCTTAATTTTCATGCAATACTCCGGGGAAACTACTTTATCTTATACAATCTCACCCTATACATGTCGCTTACACTACTGCAGCCCTTACCCGCATATATGCGGCACTGATTAAAATGCGAGGTAACCTCACTGAAATGCCTGCCGCAGGCAGCGGTCGCATATATCAACCAACTATCTTTTTTTTTTCATTTTCAAGTATGTTGTGTAAATCAACAGAATGGAAAGCTGGGCTAGTTGTAGGTTATCTGCGTAAATTTTGAGTTTGTTCAGTCATAACATGGAATCTTAACTGTTTTTATCTGTACCTACCTGTGATATATTTTCATGTTTAAGTGTTTGTTGCCTTCCCATTAAACTAGTTGTGAAAAAGGCGTTTGTCCTGTGGTTTCTTCGCTGTCTTTTGTTTGTTCGCGCGCACAAATTTTCATACTGCTGTGTAAAGTAAGAAGGGTAAATCTAGCACGTCTTGCTCGAACCCTAACACGAAGTTAAGTGAATTCTGTTTTGCCAAACTTCTCGATCTAAATAGACACGAATGGTAGCATTTGAGCAAAACATTTTGGTATAGAGCCAGCGGTGCTGGTTTATTCGGGTTTAACGTCCAAAAGCAACTCAGGCTATGAGGGACGCCGTAGTGAAGGGCTCCGGAAATTTCGACCACCTGGGGTTCATTAACGTGCACTGACATCGCACAGTACACGGGCCTCTAGAATTTCGCCTTCATCGAAATTCAGCCACCGCGGCCGGGATCGAACCCGCGTCTTACGGGTCAGCAGCTGAGCGCTGTAACCACTGAGCTACCGCGGCGGGCCAGAGCCAGCGGTGCGTTCGACAAACTACGCCGTAGAGGTTCCACAAAAGACGTAATTATACTCAGAACTCATGGCATACCTAAGCAGTAGTAACAAAAAGCGTGTATTCCTTTTCTATGAGCAGGGCATATACATTCCCTGTCCCATTCGTATAATATATCCCCAAACGTCTGCGCTTTACAGTTTTCATTAGTGGTTTTTTTTGTGTTTTTTGATGCAGACGCACTGTTTTATTATTATTCTTTTTTCGACTCCGAGGTGAGTTTGGGTATGTAGGTTGAAAGCGACGGGTTTGTTCGCAAATGGATGCGGTCGTGGGAGACTGACTACTACATTATAAGGAAGGCTAGCGACTGTTCTCAACGTTTATATGGACAGTTCAATGGGTTTTTGCCGCGCTCAAATACAACAAGATTAAAACCCATGACGTTTTGAACCGGTGACTAGCAACCATGAGTACCAGTTTCCCCCGCCAAGTTACTGCACTTGTTTTGGTGGCGAAAGTATTCCCAATAATCACTGTTTCCAATTTCTTCTGACTGATTGCCTTTTTGTCACCCCTAGAAACAAGTTGGCTCCCAGCGATGGCTCAGCGCACGGCTTTCACGCTCAACTCTTGAGCGCAAGGTCACGAGTTCAAATCCTGGTCATGCATGAAGTCGCATTGCAAAAAGCACATGTGCTATGAGATGACAGCGCACGTTAACAAATCCCAGGTGGTCTAAATTAATTCAAAAGCGTTTACTACGGCGTCCCTCGTAGCGCACGTGCCGCTTAGGGACGTTAACCTTCCACACCTACCCATTACTTAGGGCTTTACTTATGACATTTGTTTTCAGAGATGAAAACTTCGCCTGGTGGAAACGCCCCAAAAGAAAAACGGTTCTATAATGTTCGATCAAATTCGATGGAAGCCCATCGAGGCTGAAATGAATTCTGGCGAAAATCTTGCAAGCGAAATATTAGCTGGACCAAACTGAAAACTCTATTTGAGTAATGCTCTTTAAAGTGCACTTTAGCTCATAACACGTGCGTCCTGTGTCTGTACTGTGGCCATTACAGCTGGCTATGCGGATGTTGGTTTGGTCACCGTCGAATACAGCGAAGAAAAGCGCGTTCGCAGCGAGTCGGAAACTTATTTGTGCTGAAAGCCATCAGCCAATAACAAGTGGGCAGGATTGGCGAGCGTGTTTCAACGCGTGTCCGGTTCGTGACGTTCGTAGCCCGCTCGGTGGTAAATTACAGCAGTCAACGAGACAATACCCAAAATACAGGCCATTTGCTATTAGGCAGCTTTAGAGTAGTGTATTCATGCTTACGTAAGCTAAACGCAAGCATTTATTTAGTTCAGCATATGCAAACGGAGACGCAACGATAACTAACGTTGAAGATATCTTGAGCCTAGTGGCGCCATCTGGTTTCTAGAACGGTGAACCATTTTTTCAGCAGCAAATCGATTGTCTTATTTGGGCATAAGAGCGGCATAATCGATGCTCGAAACAGGAGATAAAGCAAATTTATCGCTACACGTTTTCTTTTAGGCAAGAAATGGGGGCACATGACTCAAGCGTACGTTGAGGTTCGATTCGAAATAGCAGACGATATTAGCACACCGGAGACGTACACCGGTTTGCCGGGCGCCTCTTGCGCACGCTTGCCGCATGCGCACTACGAAGTGCGCTAGACCAGTCCATTTGGGCCTGCCAAACAACGCCCGGTGACGTCCAACCCATATCCGGCCCAACCCCTCGATCAGCGTCTTGGTCGTTTAGAGGCGACCAATGGGGCCTCGACTAAGGGCTCCGACCAAGATGAATGAGAAGACGACACTCTAAGGGGCCCCCCTAAGAGAGTCCACCCTCTATCCCGTTTGGAACATTAAAGTTTCTACCCCCACCGAACGCTTCTTCTTCAGAGCTTTTTCTGTATTCGTGATCTTCTATAGTAAGTAAAACGATAATGTACGCATCGCGGCAGTGTCTCCATTTCTTCGAGAACATCGTCTGATCCAGTTGGATAAAAATTTTCTGCACACTTTAGATGTCATTTGTTCTCCGAGCACCCTAAAATGCAGTTAAAGCCAGGGTGCCCACCTGTCGTCCCCAGCGCAAATAAAAATCGAAGTGCATTAATGCTCGCAAGGGTGGAAGAGTGGGCTAGTTGGTAGTTCATCTTGGGGAAAAACACAGCGCACTCCTAAGACACGGACGAAGAAAGGGAAGACGATACAGCGCTGTTTCGTCAGTGTTCAGCGTGTGTTCAGCCCAGCGCTGTATCCCCTTGCCTTTCTTCGTCCTTGTCTTAGGAGTGCGCTTTGTTTTTCCCCAAGCATTAATGCTCGCAGTGTACGTTTGTTTTTGTTTGTTTGTTTGTTTGTTTGTTTGTTTGTTTGTTTGTTCGTTTGTTTGTTTGTTTGTTTTTTTGTTTCTTTGTTTGTTTGCAGCAATACGCAGGATAAATAGTATTAAATTTGTCTGCCTTGCGATAGTGCCGCCAGTATCGGCGGTGCTCAGGCTCCCTCGGCACTCGAAAGCGAGCGCCACGTGAGGAACGGCGCAGATGGTGCGCGGTGGCGCTACTATTTCTTATTTAAGCAAGCTGAGGTTTTTACCCCAGGAAATGCACGCAACTTGAAGCTACAACCATCCGATTGTTAATGAAAATAAGAATCTCATCATTGTAGGCGACATGAACGTCATGAATGTTACTGACAGCTCTTGTCCCGCACAATCCCCAATAAGAATAATCTGCATAAAAAGTTAAACTTACAGCCCTTTAACCTTACTCTTCTTAATCGCTTCAAAAGTACTCCCAGTTCTTACCGATTGCATTAAAAGAAGCGAAACAAGCTTGTTTATGGAAAACGAATAGTTAGCAACTACCGCTAATACTAGCGAGAATGGGAAACTGCAAAGCGAATCTCTAAATCAGAAGCAACCAGAACCCTTAATCACACATCAACGGTTCTCACATCTTCTACAACCGTACTAACATTTATAATGCCTTCCATACTAATTTCTGAATTCATTGCTCAACAAGTACAGTCTGGATCAGAGGCTTTTGTACCCGCATGTACAGTCATTTCGCCTCATTGCGTTCGTCATACTCACACATTTTTTGTACTCCCGACATCACTAGATGAAGTTTACAAAGTAATAAATAACATTAAGAACAGCAACGCTGGACTCGATCTCGTCACCCTTCTAAAATAAAATATGCTTTTTGTGACATTTCTCTCCCTAGAGGCGGTGTCATTAACCTGTTGTTTAAAACTGGCATTTCCATGCATAAGTGTGGGAAAGTCATTACGGTATAGAAGATGATGACTGAAACTCAGGAACTAATTATCGTCCTAAGTTTGGCTTGCCTCTTTGTGCGAAAGGCCTTAGACACTCAGCAACACCGGCCAAGAATCTTGTCACCTTACGTTCAACGTACGTACGATCTTATGCCTTCGCCTAGCCACTCGAGTTACTACCCGAGGTAACTCGAGTAAGCTCGGGTAAGTTCGCAGGATCATCGCGGCAGCTGCGCGAGAAGTTGGAAGAGCAACATGGGTCGCAAAATTCTTACCGGTGGTTGCGACAGAAACAGCCGTGCACCGGCCAGTGCAGTAGCGCGTCTCTTAACCGCTAGGCCACTGGGCTCGTAGTGGTTAGAGTTACTGTAGTTGCGCGTCTGTTTTCCCTCGCCGCTCCGAACGCCATTCGCCGAGAGGCGGTCACATGATTTTCGTGACGTCGTGTGTTCTACACTCCGCGGAGAAGCTGACTTCACAGGTGCAGCGCCGAGCGAACCCTTGTCAGCTCGACGCCCGCCGATGTGAGCCCGCGCTGTCGGCTACATTCATTTGTTTTCCATGCACACCTGTGGCGTCAGGTTTGGTGTTCTGAAGTGGCAGTGACGGACGCAGTCGTCAGCTATGACTGGGTGCAGTGCGCCAAACTGCAGCAACCGCACGGGAAACGGCAAAGCGTTTTACGCAGTGCCATGTGGAAGGTCGGCGGCCGAAGTGCGTCGGCGCCTCAAGTGGCTCTTGAGAATGAACCTCTCCTGCTTGCGGCTGTGAAAGGCTTACAGTATTGATAAATAAATAAAAATTTCTAACATGTTCCAAGATCTACCAGTGCCATCACAACCAACATTTGCTTGTTTCGACAGCGAAATCAGAATTGCATTGGTAAAAACATTTTTCATGTGTCGACATTTGTTTACCTTGAACAAATCACTAGTTTTTTTTCTAACTTACACACATTATCAAATACGGAACAGGCAACGAAAATCTTGTGTGTCTATCTTTCACTTAGTGTCCTTTTATGGATACTAGTTTGAGCCTATACCTGTCCCTCGAAGCAGTATTTGTAGCATATCACTGCATTAAAATTGTACAGATTTTACAGTCTGCATTTGCAACTTTTTGGCCCTTCACGAGGGCAGGCTCTGCTTACTCTACTGCTGCTTCGAGCCTTCGAGCCTTCTGTAGTGATGGTTCGAGGTGAAATATAAGGGACAATGAATGTTCAAGAAGCAAATTCCATGCAAAGTTTTGCTACATTTCGATGCCAGTCTCACCTGCATAAACATTTAATTTGCCTATGCAGCCGCTGCGGTGGCTTAGTGGTTATAGCTCTCGGCTGCTGACCCGAAAGACGCGGGTTCGATCCCGGCCGTGGCGGTCGAATTTCGATGGAGCCGAAATTCTAGAGGCCATGTACTGTTCCCTGTCATAGCCTGAGTCGCTTTGGGCAGTTAAACCCCCTAAACCATTTGTCTGCCTATGCTATAAACTATTGTTCTTAGTAAAAATGCCCTTAAGAACCATCTGACAAGGATTAAGTGAGAGATGTGAGGATAGGGTTGGCAAAAATCGCATGTAAACAAGTGTCGCAAATCTTGATGCCGCGAATAATTTCAGCTAGAAGACAGCAAATCAGCCTATAACCTCGCCTTTAAAAAAATCCAGGAGTCGCGAAATGTTTTGATACTGCAACCTAAGCCGAATCTACGAAGAAGGAGTACAAAAATGCAAAGCGGAACATTAAATGAGTTTTTCCGAGCAATAAGGATGAAGCAGGCAGGAAAACCTACCACAGTAATCAACAACTATTGTAATTTAGTAACTAAGGTGAAACGATAGTTCTTTTCGATAAAAAATGAGGAAAGTTAAATAATATCTACGTGTAGGAGTACTTTCAAGGTTCTTTAAAGATCCGCCCTATCACTGCATTTAGCAACGGGGTACGTACATTTGGTGAAATGTGTTGGACAAGCAAATGAGTGTAAATTTTTTCGTTATGTCAGACTCGCCTCGTTCATTCAATGGCGTTGCTTTAGTCTGGTTGCCTACAAGAAGTTGCACAATTATTTTAATGTGGTTCTAGAGAGATGCGTTTTCGTATTTTCCGCGCATAACTCGCACAGAACACGCGGCGGTGCTAGTTGTGAAAAAAAGTAATTCATCGCTATATTTTGTTCTTAAAACGTGCACGCAGGAAGACAGGATGGGACAGACGCTGCCTCATCTGGAACGGAACTGCTTTTTCTTCTGAAACTACTTGTTCCAGAAAGAAAAAAAAAACTAACAGGCCATTTCCAGTCTTTTTTCGTCAGTTTGTCATGATTACGATTTGCTGTTTACCTTTGGCGATTTTTTTTTTTTCGTGCTGTATGCACACCCTCGTCAAATCACAGATTAGTTTTCAGCGTTACGTTCACAAACTTGCCATCAGGTCAATCTATTTAAAGGAGAAAAAAAAGCCCAAGCGCCCTACACAGCGAGCTACGCAGCCCCTTTACGTACGAGAAGTGACTTTCCCGCACAGCTTGGAACATGATGGCGGACCTTCGCGCAACTCTGCTCCCTGCGGGAGCATATACAGGAACTCTAGTAGTGGTATGAGGACTCACCGCCATTGATAAGTAGAGAATGACCGATTCGGCATATATGGGGATTACCCACTTAAAATATCACGTCACACCCTTCAGGCAGATCTTGAGTGCCCCTGCAATTGAAGAACGAACACCTGCTTTCACAGTCTTCTTAGTTTAACCCCTACCAATTTTAAAAGCTTGTGGTAAGCCGACCCATAAATCCCATTCAGAAATTTACCGTGTTGTCAGTCATTGTTTTAGGAAAAACCCCCAAGGTGGTGCAGATTTGTAATAAGGGAATAATCACTCGCTTTCATCCACTACAGAAAAAGATATGCAGCCGTCGTATGCACTTGGGTGGATGGCAGTGAGTAATTACTCCCTTATTACTTATCTTATAGTGCCAAAGAGTCAGTTTTCTTTTAGACATAGTTACTCAACCGAAGCACTCTTTATTCAATTCACTGAATACATTAGAGGCTGTTTAAACTCACTGACATGTCTCGGTACAAGAAGACATGTCGCTTCCGCTTGCATTGTGGCACGGATCGGAATTTGGAGGGGGGTTCACTTCATTTTGGGTAGAAAACAGTGCGAACGGACGAAAGACTTGGAACAAGGAAACACACAGACGAGCGCTGTTTTACCAAAATGAACCCATACCAACTAGCCCAATTATCCCTTCCACTACGGGGTTCAGTTATTTGGGTCCCTGATAGTACATAAAGTTCGGAAATAAATCTTAAATTTCAAACATGCAGAAATGTCACATACGCAGCCCCAATAGAAAAACGAAAAAAGCCAGGTGATGTTCTGCCGCTGAAACCGCCAGTTAGCTAAAGCAGTCAGGTATCCACTGTGCTAAAGCAGTCAACATAATTCCTCCTAAATGCAAAATTTAAGCTCAAGTTTCATTTGGGTCGCCGACCGTTGTAGCGCCTAGAATCTAGGTGCGCCATATTTTGTTCTGATATCGTCCGCTCTTTGATATCTACGTCCGTAAAGGGCTCAACACAGTTTTACACCTAGGCGGGGGGTTTAAAGATACAATCAGTCATTCCCCTATAATCTATTTTTCTCTAAGGTCCCTCAACAGTTGACAGTATTGGACAGCATCTTTGGATTCCTGTCCATCGCTCTCCTTAACTTAACAGTTCCGCTACTCATCTCTGAGTTACGTAAAACTAGCATCGACCGCTGGAAGTTCATTAAGCGAAATAAGAAAACTAAGTAGGGAAATTTATAGTGCGACATTGTAAATGAGCTTGTTATTGTGCGCTTTTGAATACAAGAGGCAGACACCTGAACATGACACTTACCTAGTAGGCTTGAGCCAAAATATGCATAATTAGCAAGAAAGCTCCTAGAAGGCCAAGAATTCCAATGCCCTCATTGTCGCAACAACCGACTCGTCTAAATGTTGTTTAAAAGGTCATGGGAGATGGAAACAGTCCTGGTGGACGTCGATAACGTTGTCTTCCTAACTGCTTCCGCGGTAAAGAGAACAGCGTTTCATGATATCTGTGGCTTCCAAGATTCATGATAACCTGGGAAAAGAGAAAATTATACAAGAAAGAGATTCTCTCTCCTTTGTTTTCTTTTTTGGCTGGTGAAGGTCGCATGCCGGTGTGTCCGCAGTAACCTATACTTAAGGTTCAGTGATGAAGCGACTTCTTTTTATGTTGAGTTGTTTCTTTAGCCCTCAAATTACTACTCTGCCCATGTGCAATTTACCACCTTTTTGAGCTCGGTGAGTTACCGCGCTACTGTCGTATACGGACTTTCGTAATCCTCCTACAGTAATGTAAATTCAGCATGAGCATGAAACAAAACTTAACTTGTCGTCGTAAGTTTATCGTAAACAGTCTTCATCCCGCAAAAAACTGCCAAAGCTACTTAAACAATAGTAACAATTAATTTGGGACGCGCTACTTATTTCAGAGCAGGAAAGGCGCACACAGGTATTCTTAAGGCTGCGGTGGCGCCCCTAGACGTTGAGCTAGAAAAAGTGGAAGTGACATGTTGCGGCCAGCCTCCACTAGATGTCGCTTGCATCGTCAGCGTGCTATTTTTAAGGAGAGTTTTTTGTTGCAGACAATAAAGCAAGCTTGATCAGCCGAGCAGACACAAATTAATTAAGTACATTTTAAGCGACAGAGTATACAGCTCGCTCGGTCGAAAAGTCATTAGCGTAGTAGCAGCCGGCACCGCGTGTCGGAAATAATCGGGGGCTGCGTGAAAAATATCTTATCATGCCAACCGCTTGCCGCGGAGTGTTCCGGACGGTGTCATACGATTGAGTGTTTCGTGCAGCATAAACTTACTCCCGGCAGGGATTCGAACCGGCGACCTATAATCGGGGACTGTGTAAAAAAATCGTATCATGGTAATTTATGGTTCTAGTGATCGATGATTGATTGGTGTGATAGACGATGAAGAGTTACTTAAATCATTGTAATTGGTTAAATAAAGAAATGAAAAATAAAAAAATTGGAAAAAGGAGCTTCGAAGGTGTCAAAATGCTCGAAATGAAAAGCCAATGCTTGATCATGCTAATTAAGAAAATTTTGATTGTGTAATTGGTGAATTTATTGAAACAATTAAAAAATGAAAACTGCGTTGAAAAGTGTCGAACTGCTCAGAATGGAAAGCCTAACCACCACGCTATCGCTTCATACCCGTAAGGCGGAGCTTAAAGGGTCCCTGAAAGGGGTGTCTGAGGTTGGCAAAAAAATAGTTGCATTGTGTAGAGCATAGGCCACTGAACGTTCATGCCGCGTACAATACATCAAAAGCGAGTAGATAATTTATCATACATTTTCAAAAACTGCTGCTCCCGAGCCTTGAGGCGACCAGCGGCGGTGAACTTCCGCCCGAATCTGTACTCATTACGTCATTTCAGTACTCTTCACGTCACCAGCGCAGGGCTATCATTGGTTCGCGGTGCCAACGTGAAATCGCACATTTAAGAAACTTAAAGCTCTAGATACTTCACATTCTTACTCTTTACGGAACCATTTCGCATTTCAGCAAGGAGAGTTGTCGTTTATATGCATGTTTACGCGGTTATTGTGTGTTGGGTGTCAGAAATTAGTACTGCACTTCCGGTTTACAATGTTTTCGTCTGCTCGTACCGCTTGTGTCACTCCGCCGGCGCCGCCGTCGAACCGAATCGAGAATCGAAGTGCGATTTGGAGTCACCGCACTACTGATTTCTGTCGCGACCTCCGTCGCATGCGCAATCAAAATGGACCGGCCGTGCTGTGTTGTTGGTTGCAAAGACAGGGTTCGGCAAGATGTTGCCCTTCGGTACTGTCTGCCGAAAGATGGAAGTGAGCGAGCTGTCGTCGTCGTCAGGATTCAGCGCCGGATTTCTGAACGGCGTGTCCTTAAAAACTTGGCCGCCGCGCCGCACCGATCGTCGCTTGTGAACTTGCGCCCCACTACAAGCAGGGACACACGGAGCGGTGAGCGTCGCTGCGCCGCTCTACCCAAGCTCCGCTCACAACCGGTGTCGCCCTTCGCCGCCGTGCAGCAATGCCTGAGCGCTGCTTGGAATGGTGTACAAATATCACAAGGCAGGATCGCCTTGTTATCAGAAATATTGCTCGAGCAGCGACAAAGCATGCCTGCTTATGTTGCGAGCTTTCGGCAACGGCACCGCTCGCGGGCGCTCCGGGCGACGAGCTTTGCTGCTGCCTGGCTGCCGTGGTCGTCGCTAGGCCTATTGCCCCTTTGGCAACGAAGCCGCAGCGGCCGGCGCTTCGGAAGTCGCCTGAGCTATAATAAAAGGCTTACTCTACACATCGCTTTGCAGTCAACAGCATCATCTCATAATAAAATAATAATATGGTCACTTTCCGCGACTCCTTCAGCAGCGCAGCGAGCGGGCGCCAGGCGAGCCGGACCCCACGTCGGGCCAAGCGGCAGCTGCGAGACGGTTGTGGCAAGACATTTGCTCGTATCACACTCGTTACCTTTACCAGCAGCTCAGTATTGGTCAGCGATCCTCAAAAATGACACATTTTTCACATTTCTTATCCCAGGGTTTATTATTTACGTCAAGAACACACTTTAGCTCGTTTTTATGACGCCGGCAGACAGGACCCAGCCAACCACTCAACATCCACTGGACATTTATTAAATATCTGACATAAGATATTTGATGCCCACATGATGTCTATAAAAGTTAATATTATGTTGACATAAGATCCATACAATGTCAACTTTGTCCCGAGTGGACATCTATAGAAAACCCGCAGCATGTCCACATGCAATATTGATGCAATATTCAATGACATTCTGTAGACTTTTAGGCAACATTTTTTTTGGCACAGGGAGCTACATTATAGCACTACATAACCTTATAATAAGGCAGTAATTACTCATTAATGTCCACCTAAGTGCAACCATATGAACTACAAAGGACAGCTATACAGCTTTCATGGCAACTTTTTTTTCACCTATGATGCTGCTGTCAACTGGAATGTAGCCTCGATGCTGCACTTGGGTGGACATTAAGGAGAAACTGCTACCTTATTGCAAACATACCTAATTTTCGGGGATCTCCCCTAAACATATATATAGAATACTATATCAGTTTTATATGGCCGCAATACTTTGTAGCCGCCAAAAAAACCAACATTGTTTCTGTGTGTACTCAAATTTATTTACAAATTTACAAGTTTGGAAAGGTGTTAATGTGCCCAGGTAGCACCGAACATTAGAATAGTGTTATAAAAATGTTATGTAAGTTGGAGTAATGTTACATGTTGCATAATAACTTTACATTAACATTAAAAATTAACATATAACGTTATAAGTTACATAGGAAACGTTACTTTCACATTCTAAACAAACGTTGTTTTAATGTAATCTTCTAAATTTTATTATAATGTTAGAGTCGCAACTATAAAACAACATTGCAAATATATTTCGAGCACGGATTTCCAGACATTTTCTCACTGTTCTTAGAGTAAAGATGTTTATCAACTAACAGTACCTTGTAACCACATCTTTTAGATAGTACTCGCCATAGATTACATGAAGAGCGCCATTATTTTGTCAAACTTTAGTTATTACCCATTCCCCACTGTCACTCATGGGGCATCCCGCAGTAGCGAGTATATAAGCTCGGCGGCATGATATCCGTTTGGAGGTGAGTGAATACGAGTTGGTGTGCTGTAGTGTGTCGCTCTTGTTGTTGGTTCTTGCAAAGTGTTGCAAGTTGTGTGCCGTCACCACTGGCAGGCCTGAATGCTTGTGCGGGGCTGCTTCACCATTTTCGAGAATGTTGCATTTATGTTGTTTACATGTTTCATGAATGTTTGGGGAAGGTTATTCGAACGTTCATATGTAACATTACAAAAACATTAGAAAAAAAGGACACTGAAATAACATTTGAGCGTAACAAAAATGTAACATTATCGCAATGTTTCAGTGCTACCTGGGTGGAGGCTTTGGCAACATGGTACATCATATTTAAGGGAAAACGGCGCAGAAGACTGGACAACAGATAACATGACAACACAACGCGCTGACTAGCAACTCGATTTTATTCTGCCAGAAGCGAAACATATACAGCTGGGAAAGGTATGGAAAACAACAAAACACAAAACATTTTATACAACCCAGATAGAGAAAGTGCAATTATTTTAGGTGCTTTGCACAGGTCGGAACAAGAAATAGCGTAATTCTTTTTCAAGCAGTTTTACAGATGGCTTGCTGACACGGCCATGGGTTCTGGTGATTGATAGCGCTTCAAATATTTCCATTGTTTTTTTTGCTTAGTATCTCTTGAATGACGCTCGTGCAATCCAGGAAAGGTACACAGTTGGCTGAGGGACAGTTCTTGCAGAGTATGATTATATTGCTGCCTATTTTATGCAATACAGCGTGCTCGCTTAGTGTGGTGTTCAGCGGCCCATTTGCCTGACGTACATTTCACCACACGATAGTGGCGTATCCTTCACCACACCACACTAACAGTCAGTATAACGTTCTTGATCGTTTGTGTCACATAGGGGGCATTTGTTCGTCATTGTTGACATGTCAGCGCATAGCACTTAACTTGGCGCGCGGGTGTGTCAACAATGACGAACCATTAAGCACCATCAAGAACTGACTGTCAGTGAGGTGTGGTGTATGATATGGCAGTATCTTGTGGTGAATGTATGTGAGGCAAACAAGCCACTGTCTGAACACCACACTAAGCGAGCATGCCATGTTGCATAAAACAGGCAGCAATATAATCATACACTGCAAGAACTGCCCCTTAAAAAAACTGCGTACCTTTCCTGGACCACACAAGTCTCATTAAGAAATACAAAACAAAGAAAGCAACGAAAATCTTTGAGGCGCTACCATTCAACCGAGAGGCCAGAGCTGCGTCAGCAAGCCATCCACAAAACCGCGAGAAAAAGAAATATGCTATTTCTCATTTCGACCTGCGCAAAGCACCTACAATAACTGCACTTTCTTTATCTAGGTCGTCTAAAATGCCTAGTGTTTTGTTGTTTTTCATACCTTTCCCAGCTGTATATGTTTCGCTTCTGGCGGAATAAAATCGAGTTGCTAGTCAGTCCGTTGTGTCGCCGTGCTCTTTCTCATCACATGTTCTACGGCGTTTTTCTGTCTGAAATTCTTGAAATGGTGGTTAGGCGTCATCCAGCGGGGCCTGTGCACTGGAGGCCTGTAAATACAGCAATGCATATACATATAGTGTCAAACAGTAGTGATGTCACAATTAACACGAATGTCACAAATATAGAAAATGTTAAAATGGGTGCCTATGAAGGAAACCATGTTCATCAATGTAATCACGGCTTCGAAAAAGTAACTCAGCAGCAGCACTGCAGGCAAGCACCTTGCAGTTGAAATAATGACTGTCGGTATAGCTCAAGATATTCATAACCAAACATGGCAACTTGTGAAAACTGATAGCTGGTGCATGCTACACGTGTGCACACACTGCGCTTAAAGTGGCCATCTTCCAAACAAAGTGGGCAGCACAATGCACAGGGATATAAGCTTTGGCAATACGAGATCAAATGCAAATGTGTGTCCTGTTAGTTTTTACAGTGTACATAAAACTTGACCTTGAAATATGCAGCTTACCTCCTCCTGCTTCTTGACACGCCTCTCCTCCTTAAGCTTCAAACGGCATGAAGCGTGCTGAAGCCACTTTTTAATGTTAGCTTCAATTTCGCACACTGTAGTTGTGAACAGCTTGTTGGACTTCACGGCATCTGTAATGAATGAACAGTCGAAATATTGCAGCTCATCTGTTTCCTCTTGTTTCATCAACACTATTCAGAAGGGTAGCGGATCGGGCTAGTTGGTGCAGTTCTGACATTTTTCAAAGCGCTAAAACAACAAGGACGCAGAGGGAACAGACAGGGACGAGCGCTACTTCCAACTGTTTATTTCGTAAAACCGCAAGTGCTTCAAACAGTTCTCGAACGCTTTTATGACACGGCAGTAAACTGCATGTGTGAGATTACACAGTATAGCTGCCGAGACTAACAGGACCAAGAAGATAAGAGCACGATTATGTTGATACCCTGAGCAAGGCGAGTTCTTTTTTTGACAATGAAATAGACGGTGAGCTTACACAAGTGCTACCCAGTAAGCTCACCGTCTATTTCATTGTCAACAAAAGAACTCGCCTTGCTCAGGGTATTCATGGTTGGCTGGGTAAGAATGAAGCACGAAAAACAGTTTCATACCAGCTCTTTGTCTTGATGGAGCAAATCCAGCTAGTGAGTGACAACATACAGACAGCCTCTTTTCTGAACATGCTCTCCAAAATACCTGAAAATGAACAGGAGAGAAGAATGGTCACACCCAGTTGCATTACAGGTTTACAATTTGCAACTCTCATTTTATATAATGTAACCCCATAATGGGGCACACGAACAGTAGCAAGAATTTTCACAGCACTACTTGCATTGACACACTGCAATAACAAGAAATTTTCAGCAAAAGTTATAGAAACCACAAGCTGAAAGACAAAAATAGTCAAGAACCAAATATCATGAAGTGAGCAACAACTGAAATAGGAGAAAATTACAAGTAAGAAAGAACCCACAAAGGTTTTTTAACAGCACAAAGATGAAAAAGCAATGTCAGACCGCAAAAGGCAAATTTAAACAGAAGAGCTTGACTTAAAACAAAGCCCATTTAGTTTTGAAGAGAAGAGCAGCAACGAAAGGGGACCTGTTAGCAAATTTTACACCAACACAAGATCTGCCAAAACTGTCTTCTTGAGCCGCCGGAGACTGGAAACTGTCTACCTTTGTAGTGAGGGTCATAGCATGCCAGGCGGCCGCCAAAGGCATTCCCGCGCCACTACTGTACCATGTCTCCACTTCGGGGACAAATCCAGTTAACTAAACGCCACGCATTTTTAAGCTATCTATGCACTCCACGAACCGATAAACCGGCTGGTGAAATCGCCAGCACGAACACTGCACAATGGCACAAACGAACACTAACACTTGTTTGAAAGAAAAGTGTGCAAAAACTCACCATTATTGCCGTCCTTCACGTAGTCCCCCAGTACATTGCACAATGCTGGCACAGGGCGGTGTACGCCGCGCACAAGCTTGCCGCCACAACGAAGAAAATGTGAACACGCGAAAAAATAAAATGTGCAAAGGAACGCTGAAAGGAACCAAGAAAACATCGCTTCGCGGCCGCCGCGGCTAATGATGATGCCCATGGCCGTTGGGCTGCCTAATGTCAATAGAGTTCTAGTTACGGTTCTGGTTTGAAATTCGCGGCGTTTGTGGCTTTAAGTCTAACTTGAGAAGTTTCTTCAAATAATCGTACTGCACATGCATTTGCTTGCATAAAATAAAATCAAAGCATGTAATTGCTGACTGCTTAAATAATTCATTCCTGAAAACTTCAGATTGCGAAAGCAAGAAAAATTAAAATCTAAAGGCAACATAATTTTAATGTGTTTCCTGGTAAGCTGTTTGCATATTTCCAAATCTTCCACTGTGCTGAAAGAAAAACATGTATGAATGTCATCTGAATATCCACTAACTGATATCTGAATCCGATAGTCCTCTCAATATGCAGAGGATATCATACATAGACATTGGACGTTAGGACCATTAGTGGACATCCTCTGCATATTCATGGTTTGCTGGGGATCCACGCTGGCCGGCTGGCCGGCATGCTCGGCGTACCTCACGTTCGCACAAGAAAATACAAAGCAGACATAATACCAGACAGGATGCTTCCTAGATTCGAGCAACGACAATATGCCTGTGCAAAAGTGGATCTTTCGGCAACGACACCGCCTGCGGCAACGCCGCGCGACGAACTGCACGCTGGTCCCAGGCTGCCCTAGTCGTCGCTAGGCCTATCTGGTTTCGGATCGAAGCCGCAGCTGACGGCGCTTCGGAAATCGCCTACGCTATAATAAAAGGCCTACTCTTCACATCGCTTTACTGTGAACTCGTCCCATTTTAAAAAGATATGTTCGATTTCCACGACGCCTTCAGCAACGGAACTAGAAGACGGCAGGCGAACCGTAGCAGCAGCACCAAAGCGGCTGTGGGATGAAATTTGCTTGTATCGCAGTCACCACTTTTACCAGCAACTCGATATTGGCCAACGATCGTCAGAAATTATGCATTTTTGACATGCATCTATTCAAGGGCTTGCTATGGACGAAAACAAACAGTACTAGTGCGTTTTTCAGTCGCCGGCGGCCGGAATCAAGGCTGGCAGGCCGGCCTGGCGTGGCTCGGCCCCGAGCGCAATGAGGAGCGTGCTGTGCGTGCTCTCCGCCCTCGTATTGGCTGCCGCTTCCCGTCGTTGCGTTTTCCGCGCGCGGCTCGTCGTTGACATCCAGCAGGTTGGACGCAGGCGACGAGCTGCGATCAGTCGTTACGACGTCGTTCACGACGGCGCGCCGCAGCGAATCGCACACACTTTCGCACATATGTCCCCGCCTTAAGGCTGAAATCCCATTTCGGCACTAATCCGCAAAAGTCGTTCCTTCAGCTCGGGGTCCATAGTACGAGAGAAGCCGCGGCGACGGTTGCGAGACACAGGTGAACACAGCAGACAGCGGGAAAGCGAGCGAGCGAGCGAGCGAGCGAGCGAGCGAAAGGGCGCGTCAACCGGAAGTAAACAAACCGATCTCGTCGATGACGTATTTGTGGGCGGAGCATGTTCCCCGTCTGTAATCTTTATTTTTTTATGGTTGGCTCTGGTGTACGAGTTGAGAGGGAAAAGACTGGTGGTCATTTTTAATAGCCATTATCTCTGGTTCCACACAAGGTAGATCAAAAATTTTTGCGGTAGGATGATGGATCGTTCAGTGTCTATCAATACTTCGACTTCTCTTTGCCTACATGGACACCGTTTCAGGGACCCTTTAAGTGTCGTTTCCAATTGTTTCTCCTGAAAACATTCCTACTTGCGCCAAATCATTGCTTGAATCTTTTAACGCCTGGACTATGGTAGCTGAAAGGTGTTCCGTCTTTGGTTATCGGCAATACACTGTACCCGTGCGGAGGCAAAGGATGTGCACTATTCATCACAAATCCTCTAAGAAACGTGAACTATACGCAGCAAAAAAGCACGTAAGAATTCGCACGGTAGCTCCACATGCGATTAGCTCTCTAAAGGCTTTTTTCTTCTTCTTTCTTTCTTTTCATAATGAACAAAGGCGAGTAGGAACCGAAGGGTGAACTGAACCTGCTGCCTATATTTCGCATCGCGGGCAGAGGACGAGTACAGCTTAACAGCTCAATTAGGCGGTGTGAGTGCCAACTTTGACGGCGCGTATTTCCCAGCGTATGCGTGCTATTCAAGGACATTGCAATGGGCTAGGTTAAAATAATTGTTATTTCCGCCTGTGCTGTATTAACACGGTCCCACTTCAATGTAAAGCGGGGCAAAAGTCTTATAGACCGCGGTCTCCGTAAGCGAAGCCGATAGATCTATTATCAGCGCCCAGCTGAATACCCACTTGTGATTGTGTGGAGGTGTATGAACGTTATTTTCACTTTCGCCTCCACAAGTCTCGTCTCCAACCAGGAGTTAATACTAGAGCTATCGGCTTCGTTTACAGAGACTAGTCATGGGCTGTGCCTAGGGGTGCATAACTACCAAGTTCGCCCAGACAGTAACGTTTTTGTGACAACTGCCCCTGTTTAAATGTGCGGATGGAAAAAATGCCGTCATCGTAGTGGGCTTTATTTTTTTCACTGGCTGCTTTAAGGAAAATGCAGTAACCTGGCAGCTGTTAACTACTGCCGCGCAGAAAATGAAGGCCAAAAACAAGAGCGGTAGAGCATATACAGACTAAAACACAAGCCCAGTGACGTACTTGTGAGATACCTTATAGTGAGCAACAACGTGTGAATGCAGGAGATCCGCATCAAAATTACCCTAGACGAACTTGGTCCGCATCCGCCGGCTAATGGCGACATCCGATACCCTGTCCTTGTGGCACAGTGACGCATATCATGGAAAAATGGCCACTCGCACACCGCCATCGCATGATCGCTTGCCTCTGACTGTACAGTCGCGGGTAAAAAAGATTAGCACACATGACGGAACACCAGAGCGCCGGAATGACAACGCGTGGCGCTGCGGGTGGCGATGAGGCTGATAACGAGATTGCCGAGGCGTTCCCATTCTACAGTATTAGGGGGGTTCAGCGGACTGCCACGGTCAGCAAAAGTACTGGCTAAAAGCAGCGCTATCATCTATTGTTTCCACGAGTTCCTTTTGACAAACCATCGCGGACATAAAAAAAACAGTAATAAAAAGAGGTCATCTTTGCTCATGATAACCGAGCCAAAATAAATGCCGCAAGCAGTCACGTAGGGTCGGCACTTCAACGCTCGGGCGGTGCACGCTTGATAAAGCTTACTTCATGCCGTCCCCTCCTACGCTGCAAACATGGAAACGGCCCGTTAAGCAGCTCTGCGTACCGCAGTGCCGCGTGGTGAGATATACGAATTCGATTCGCAATTATCTGTGCTAATATTTTTTGCTCTCGACTGTACACGCACTGACAAGCATAACAAGCTTTAGTCGCGTCGTCGACACATTGATGCATGCAGCTTCACTGTCAGCAGACGCAGCAGTCGCCTTGGGAGGTCCAACACATAAGAAGTCGCGAACAGCAACGCGATATTGCGCCTAAGCCTGATCAAAGCTTTCAATACTTATGATCTGAGACACAGAAAAAGACCGCAAAAGGTATGCTATAGTTTCTAACCCAAGAGCCTGGATTACCGCAACAGTTCAGAAAAAAAAATGCTGAAAAAAAGATCCCTTGCTTGCTCTTAGATAAAGGACGCAGAAAAACCGCATAGCAACCTGAAATCATTGAAGGGGATACTTCTTTCACTCCCACCTTCCTCCCTTCCCTTACGGCGCGGTTCAGGTGTCCACAGAGATGTGTGAGACAGATACTGCGCCATTTCCTTTCCTCATAAACCAATTTACCAATTTATTTATGCTCTGCTATTCACATTGGACAGCGGTGAGGGACACGTGCTTCAAGGAGAGTAGCCAACATTCAGTGAAGACGCCGCTCTTGCGTACGTACCCGGAGCAAGTTGGATTTAGACGCCAGCTAGGCCTAATAATTGATCGATGATGCTTATTTTCATCTGAATGAGCAGACGTTGCGCTTACTCCTTCGTGTTTTCACTTTCCTTTCGGCAACCTTTTAGTTGCTGGAAACTCAGCTCTCCTTGGTTGACGCATTGGCTGTGAGGTTTTCAAGGGACACTGTGAACAAACTGAATTCGGCCTTGAATGAAGGGTCGGGGAAGTTCAGTGTTCAGTGACCATGCACAAAAGCAAATGGCGTTGATACCTTCTGACAGTTACTTTCTAGGGACAAAGAAGCTACTTCGCAACAAACGGAGCTCGAAAAGGCGAGATGAAAGCAAAAAAGAAAAAAAAGGTGCCTCTACTAACAGCCGTTTCCACAGGTACACAACAAGAAGCGAAAGATTACGCACCCGAATATCGAAATAATTTTTGAATCGTTGCCACCAGTGCCCTTTAATGGCGTAAGGAAGGCGAAAACAGAAACTGAACGGAGAAAATGAACGAAAGCCCGCGACACTTCACGTCACCACCTACGTCACGACTCTGAATCTGAAAGACGGGATAAAATGTTCCAGGTATAACAGCATATCGCTCGGTAACATCAACTAACATCAACAAAACTCACGAGAGGCCAAGCTATTGAATTTGGTAAGGTAAGAAGTCTACCAGAGTTGTCCAAACCTCCGTCTTAAAGGTGCACTAAAGAGGAATCTGAACTCGTCTTTTTACCACGGGAACTCGATCTACACGTTCCGAGCATTCTTACAAACTTCGATTTATTATCCTGTGCGGCAGATTTTCCCAATTTAAATCGGATTAAACGCCCCGGCTCAAGCCCTTTTTTGAACTCATCGCTGAAGGTATAGGAGGAGTCAACCAACGCGTGGAGTGCCTTTCAAGCCGTCGCGTGGCGGCTTCCCTTTCGCTTTTATATTGTCTTTTAGGTTTCCACGAATAAACAGATCTAGTCAGAGACAACATAGCTGCAAATTAGGCCCGCTGAAATAAAAATATCCGTGGACTATCTGCTTTCGCCGATCGCTACACATCACTCCGCTGATGGAAGAACGGCAAGCCAACACGGGACTGGCTGAAAGGCACTCCACGCGTTGGCTGACTCCTCCTACCGTTAGCCGTGAGTTAAAAAAAAATAAAGGCGGGAGCAGGGACCTTTAATCCGGTTTAAGTTAGGGAAATCGGCCGCGCTGGACAATAATGCGAAGTTTCTAAAAAAGCTCGGAACGTGTAGATCGAGTTCCCACGGTAAAAAGAGGAGTTCAGATTCCTCTTTAGAGCGCCTTTTTAAGGGACCCTGAGGGCAACTGTATCCGATTTTTGCTGTGAGTAAAAACCATTTCCGACGCTCTTTCCGCCTGTGGTGATGTTCATCCAGCAGCAAAAGACGCATTTATTGACGCAGAAATTGAATTTTAAGTAATCACCCACCAATCAGTCCCTACACTTGACGTCAAGACCAAAACAGACTCAATGATCCCCGTTTGGGAAGTGAATGGCGGTGTATTTAGCCTCAAGGATTCGAGCGCAAGAAAATTTCTCGATGCAATACAGTACGCTTGCGAAAACAGCCGGTGGTGGCGATATCTGTATATAATATTAGTGGCCTTTTTATAGCTGATAAAAGCTACGCTTTCAGAAAGAGTACCGTCTCTCCCACCAGAACGCGATAATCGATGAATAGAGGCCCACTTCAGTTTGTCCACAGACTTCTTTCAAGGGTGCAGTTCCTTACCGAAGAACTGAAAGCTTGGTTGTTGAGGATAATTATACCAAACGGTCTTTTCGTACTGGGCGATAGCGATAAAAGGCACAATGTCGACACCGCCACGCCTTCTTTCTTATATAAGTATTTGATGAACTGTTTTCATTTTGACAGAAAAAATTGAGCTTTAAATCCTTAATTGGCTCCAGCCTTTATCCTCTAAGTAATGTTCTCGATAACAGCTGACTTGTATCTTCCGCGCTACGGCCAAAGGCATTCTTCAAGGCAGAATCTGCAACAGCTCAAAGCCCGCCCTCTGTGTAATCAACGACTTTATACAGAGTCCTTGTGAAATGTTTAACCTGTCTTATGTGCATGTATCGATACTACTATCGATAGCACTATCGAAAGTACTATCGACAGTACAATCGATAAAACCATCGAAGGTGCTATCGATAGCACTATCGAAAGTACTAACTATCAACAGTGCTATCGATAGTTTTTTTACCATCGATAGTTCGATAGTGACTCAGCTATCGATAGTATAGATAGTACTATCGATAGTTCCGCATCACTAGAACTTCATGAACGAGCCTCTCGGAACGAAATGTAAGTCATCTCTTGTCGAGGCGACCTCTACTCAGCTTTCAAATTAAGTGCCCGCCGTCCATCGGCGGCAACTAACTGGTCGGATAACAGAACAGGGATGGACGAATCCATACGTGTACAACGAAAGGAGAGACGGGATGCAGTTCGTAAGGGTCCTTCGCGGTGTTTGCGCACCTGGCCAATCGTGCGGCAATGACTTTTATTCAACAATCACACTATAAGCATTCCTCTAGCGCCGCGTGACTACAACTTTGACAAACGTCCCGTGCTCTAGTCTATAGGGTTGCAAACTATCTTTGCTGCAACTTCGCTGTCCACGACGCGCACCGAGCGAGCGTCCACATCTAAGAAGCAATGCACCCCTCTCAACGAATAGTACTCCATGGTCCGGGCATGCGATAACACAAAGATTAAAAAATAAATGTAATCCACCTCAGAACGCGAGTGTGCGTTTCCGGAGATGCCAGGTAAATCGAGCTCACACGGCGCTAACGCAGTTTCTTTTCGGCCGTCATTCACTGGATAGGCGATATTTCTGGTCGCGAATCTGCCTTGCAACACGAAAAAGCCAGCAGATAGCCCGCGAGGAGCAGCTTATCATCACGGGTTTAGCACCGGCTGCCTATCCCCGCGTTAGGAAAGACATCGCGGCACACACAAGCGGCATTAATCGAGAAACCGATGCTTCCGCTGCTTATAACGCCGCTTACAAACGATAACAGGATGCTTGTCGCTGCGCACATAATCTATTCTGCACACACAGCTCTGCTTAGAGTGGTTAATGAAACCAAATGAATAAAAAATAATCATGTGGGCTTACCTTAAGTGGACGATGAAGTTGGATTTCAGTGGAACCGTAAACCACGCGAGAACACGCCGACGACACCGACAGATCCGCACACACAGTCGTTTGCAGCCCGAATGCTTTTCCGCCGTTTTGCGGTAAAATAGGTAAAATGTGAAGCAGAAACCCATTTCACGGCCGTATCTTTACCGCTCGCACTCTCAGAATCGTGTGTAGCTTGATCTGATAACCAAGACTACAGAGGGCAATTGGTTTAAAGCTGAAATTCTGCACTCGCACTTTAGAAACTTAATTGCTTTCGCGAAAACAAAACCGAAACCGTACTGCGTTGTCCGCATGCGCTGCATCTCCTATCGAATAGTATGTGGCACACTTTTCAAAAAATAATTAAAAAGTTGCATAGCGTAACGTCTTTCTGCGTTTGTTTGTGTTTGGAAAACTGGTATGGACGACATCAGTGTTTAATATCGTCTCCGAAGCAACAGGTGTATGTGGAAGAACGAAAAAATTGTGGGTTTGTGATCGTTGCGTCGCAGCACTTTTTCACGTGAATGCAAACTGCAAAGGTATAAATGGCAGAGGTTAATCGTGTAGAGGACCTTGCTCTTTGAGACTCTTCTAATGGTGTTTCTAAGAGATGGGCACATCCTTGAATTCTTACACCCGTCTTTCCCCATTTATTTGCAGGACGTTTTAAAGAGAAATCCAGGATCGCTGAAGAAATGCTTCTGATTTAAGCGCGTTGGACAGTAACAACAGAAAGATGTAATGGTATTGCCTCGAGCGATTTCTTCAAGGGAGAGCGTGTTCGTTTGATGCAGTACACTTTGCGGGCGCCTCTACTTCAGTAGAGAGTTTTAGAATAGCGTCGTGGCGAATAGGGTGACCCTATCAGCATGCGCTTAGCGTTAGGGGAACGGGTTCACGTTTTCTGTCTATAGAATAGGGTCGCGGATGGTCGCTTTGCGTTGCTTGAAGGCAGCGCCACGACGGCGGGAAAGAGAAGCTTTCAGAACAAATAAGTTGATATATATGCTGCACTTTTTTTACTGTGTAAATAAAATGACGCGCGAACTGTTTCAGTTACCAATTACTAATTAGGAAAAGCGAAAAATGATGCAAATATTTTTTTATAATGCGGACATGTTCAATCCGAGCCAAGGCTATTCACACAGGAAGAGTAGTAGTAGTAATGGTTTTTTTAATATTTTGCATTGAATATGGAAGGTAGCAGAATTTTTTTCTACCCCTGCATCTGCTATCGCTGCTGGAAGCACCTGAGCTGGGGCAGCGGAAATAAAGGATAGCAGGCAGTGTGTAGAAGTGAAAAGAAAGAGGGGAGGGGATAGTAGAAAGGACAGGGGGAGGAGTACACTGAAAATAAATATATTTACATATATACATGATAAATATAAATATATACAGGTCGCACGCGCGTGAAGGTCTGGTAAAAAATTGCGAACCTGTTTGTGGAGATCAGTAGTTCAAACCTCCCGCGCTCTCTGACGTCAGTCGACGAGAACTCGCTAAGCCTAGCAGCTCCGTAAACACGGGAGCAATCTGAAAATTAGGCGTGTTTTATCGCTAAAATTTTGTTGTTCAGGAAACTTCAGCCAAAGCGAAAGCCTCGTGCGCCTTTAGTTTGATGTGAGCGTGAGCCACAGGGCAGCGGCAACGACGAATCGGTGATGAAGCGAGAGGGCCCGCTACGGTGGGCGCCGCCATGTTGTCCCAACGTAAAGCGGCTTAGGGGCGCACGCTATTTCGCCGATTTAACGTTAGCGTCGCCCGCTCACCCAAACACCCAAGGGCCGATAGCGTTCTGCGCATGCGCAGTAGCATCCCGCTATTCCTCTATGACCCAAAGCGATAGGGTGACGATATACTAAAAATAGAGAGTTTTAGTATAGCGTTAGCGTGATAGCGGACCTAAGGGAAATTACGTTAGCGTGCCGCAAGCACCTTATCCCCACAGACAGTAGAGAGTTATAGCATATCGTTACCGTGTTTACGTTACCGTTTACCGTGTTACCGGACGCCGGACTTTCCGGTTAGCGCTGCGCACGCTAGAAGACGTGTTAGCATACCGTCTCTCCGGTCTCTCCCGTAACAAGTTACCGTAAGGCGAAAACGAATGATGATGATGGTAGAAGCCCCAGCATTAATTACAAACAGAAATACGCATTCATTGAAAGCATTTATTTGCAGTGAGGTGCTACATGCTATTTAATCATCTTTTTCTCAGTATATAAAGACGTGCTCACTACTTTTCTGCTAACGGCCGGCTCAGTGGCTTCAAAAGTACTCTGACCAGTAGACAAGTTTACTACACAGAACGCACTAAGCTTGTGTACGCTGCGCTTACTGCGTTGCGAATGCTGTAAAAGACGCAGCTACAACACCTGTTTGCCGCGCGCAGCGTCGCTTCTTTGGATGTTTGGATGCACGACTTGGATGTAAACATAGTGGCGCCATCTGGTGACAGTAAGTCAAAGCACTTGAACTCTGGACTGGAGAAATTTTTTTTTTCTGAATTTAGTGGTTAATATGACAAGCACTACCAGAATGTTTTTGTTTTTCCAGGAAGAAAACTATGAAAATAGAGAGAAAAATGTTAAAGCTGACACAAAAGCTACAGTGTTGTTGCTTTCTTGGCTACGCGCTTGGAGGAAGGAAAATTTGCGAGGCGGATAGTTAGGCTTAAGTGCTCGAAAATCACAGAATTATCTCAACAACATGGGCTAGTTGTCACTTAAACCTCGGCGTATGGGTGAGAGTATGCTAAATAAAATCGAACCGCTACCATTTGAGTGAGCTGTCGCATCAAAGAATCCAGCGGTGACATGCTTTTATTCCGAAGCGGGCGAGCAGGGCGCCGCCATGTTTGTTTACAAGCGAACGCTAACTCTCTCCGCAACGCTGAAGAGTTTCCGTAAAGTGTTACCGGCCCGGTAATGGGCGCGCATGCGCAGATGTCGCCAGCCGAGCCCGGTAAACGGTAACCGAGCCCGGTAAACGGTAACCGAGCCCAGTAAACGGTAACGTAAACACGGTAACGATATGCTATATCTCTCTAGTTTTAGTGTAGCGTTTTGAAAACGCTAAACGCCATCTGCTTGACATGGATGCCAACGCTCCTTCTAAAATGGTTGACATTGCCGCTAACTTGCCAAAGTGTAATATTTCCGAGTTTGTTAAACGAACTATTAGTGCAGCGTTCATTTTCTCCTGCAAAATTACCCGAAATTGAAAAAAAAAATAAAATAGAAACGTAAAATAGTGGCGCCATCTAGTAAAGGCAATGTTAACTACAAGCCGTTGGAGCAAGAATATTTGTTATCACATGACGTCTAATGTTTAAAAAACTTTTGTAAATTTAATATAAACTTTCTTTACATAATTTAAGTCCATAAAACACCGCGAAAAGCCTCCAAATCTATTTTTGTCTCGTTCCAGACGTTTTTGCTGGTTTCTGCTGCGTTTCGGGCCGTTGCAGACGGTAGCAGTGCAGCTGGAGGTGCTATTAGGCTTGCGCGCTCCAGAATCGAGAGCGTATCTTAAAAACAGGGCTGAATTGCAGCTTAAACTTTATCGTCGAAGCAAGGTAAGTCATAGCGAAAAGCAAAAAACACCAGTAGTTGCCGGTAAACATGCCGACCGGAATCGCAAGAGCTGCTGAATCGGCTGAAGCGGGCGGCTGTCGCTTGAAAGGACGCCGCCATGTTTCCACGCTAAGGGCGCAAATGCCGAAACGCTAAATTCTGAAAATTGCGTGCGTACGCTAACGCTATTTCCCCGTTAGCGTTCTGCGCATGCGCACTCTGGACCCGCTATTCCGCTATGCACGCAATTACGCAAAGCCCGCTATACTAAAACTCTCTACTCTATTAAGGGCTGCCTTGCCACACTTTACCTGTTCGCGTGAAAAATTATTCAGTTGTTTTCATAATATACATCATGCTATAAGGAAAAGGAGCGTCTCAAGGCTTCGAAAAACAATATACACGAGGGCGTTGCATTGTCGTCGTACAATATTTTTTCAATTCCCGAAAGAGCGAAGGAGATGGAGGACTCTAGCCATAG
Source organism: Amblyomma mixtum (assembly GCF_055824585.1). NCBI lineage: Eukaryota > Metazoa > Arthropoda > Arachnida > Ixodida > Ixodidae > Amblyomma > Amblyomma mixtum. The sequence goes on from NC_143012.1 coordinate 326,840,369, forward strand.
TTGCGGCCACCGGATGCAATTCCCTTCAGTATGCAGTGCAAAAAGAAGTTGACACTGTTCTGGACTTAGTCAAAAGGCAGTGCATAAATTCTCAGATAAAACTTGGATTGTTACACACTGGTCTATAAACAGTAGAGGCCTGTGTACTGTGCGATGTCAGTGCACGTTAAAGAACCACAGGTGGTCGAAATTTCCGGAGCCCTTCACTACGGCGTCTCTCATAGCCTTAGTCGCTTTGGGACGTTAAACCCCATAAACCAACCAACCAACTATCTGTAGTCTATAGTCTATATATGGTCTATAGTCTATAGACTATCTATAATCTAGAGATAATCTATAGACCGTCTATAGACGGGAAGTAAATTAAGGGAGTGATAGACTTTAGTCTATAGACAGTCTATACACCGTGTATAGACAAAAGGAAATAAATTGGTTATAGACTTTAGTCTATAGACAGTCTATAGACCGCCTATAGACAAAATAAAGTTAAGGTTGTTATAGACTTTAGTCTATAGGTAGACTATAGAGAGCCTATAGACAAAAGGAAATTAAGGCGGTTATAGACTTTAGTGTACAGATCTTCTATAGACCGTCTACAGACAAAAGGAAATTAAGGCGGTTATAGACTTTAGTCAATACATATTCTATAGGCTGTCTATAGACGAAAGGCAATTAAGGCTATTATAGACTTCATTCTATAGATAGTCTATAGACTGTCTATATACAACACCAAAAGTCTAAAAGATGTCTATAGAGTCTACAAAAAGTCAACAGAAAGTCTATAGACCATTGTAGGGGTAAGCTATCTTCACATTGGCCTACAGTGCTCCCAAGGGCTCCAGATTGAAATATCAGTCGTCTACGCGTTGCGGGACCTTTGTTCTCATTCCTTTCTTTATTGCATACCCGTTTAATCGTTTTTCATTTTCTTATTAAATTGTTCGCCTTTCAACTCAGTTATGACAACCTGCTCGTCATTCGCTTGCTTTTGTGTGTCAGTCGACACTGCTGAAATGTATTCACGCTAGTCCGACCGCAGTTGGTTCAGCTGCCGCAGTGAAAGCTTCCACTTCAAATTTTCGTCATCGTGATAGGCAGATGATAAAACGAGCGGAGCGGGAAAATATGCTGGAATTTTCGTTTCCTTTCGGGACGGCGTACTAGTTACAGCGACGTTTGTACCGCGTCACATTGTTTAAGCACCGTTAGTCTCAAAGCCACACGGTTAATTAACCACGTTGAATGCCCGTGCCGCACGACCATGGTTCAGGATTAAATGACGAAGAGCCTGACCGTTCCGAAAGCCATTGTCTCTGACGACCTGCCGCATGCACACCTATGTTTAATGCAACTTATTGTCAGGGGACATTAAGAAGATAACCGGTGGTCTCTTAAGGTAACAGAATGAGTTCCAAGGCAAGGCTAACGTAGCAGTGGACGAGGCTGGTAAGTTTGCAGGCACCACCTGGTGCAGGTCAGGGCTAACTAGCGGCCACTGAAAGAGGCGTTTGTCCGCAATATGCGTATTTACGCTGATGATGATGACGACTGTTGTGGTGGTGGGGATAATATGGGCGCTGGTGTGATGTTGACGATGATCGCACCGAGAAAAATTTTTATATTCCAGCAATGTATAAAAAAAATTGGGACGACATGCGAAATGAAAATGTTGCGTAAATGAAGCGTGTAACATTTGAATGGCTAAAATGTAATGTTTTAGTTAGCCCGCGGAATGTAGCGCAGTTTTATGCTTTCGTAAATGCCTGCTTGCACACTATGAACAACAGACTGACTAGCACAAAACAAATCTGACACTTACTCGCATGACACGGTTTCTTCCAAGGTTGAAAGCAGGATTAGCGCTTGATTTAATTTTTGCGCCTTTTGAAGGCGAGAAAATAGCGAAAAAGTTAATTATGCCCTTTCAGCTAAAATTCTGTTAAATTTGCCGTGCTGACGTGATACAAATAGCTCCGGAAATGAAGACAGAAGCAAAAAAAAGAGAACCCATCACGAAAACAGTGAAAATGCTTCTGTGTAAAACGCTCCGGGATGAACCTTTGGTGTAGACTGTAGCAAACGCACAGCAGATGCAAATCAGGAAGCAAATCGTGCAATGACCTCTATACCGCGCTTAGTGGCGATAAGCGATCCTAGGATATTAGTATATCAGCCTTAACCACGCACGCTTCAGATGTGTAGCTTCGAGCGAAACCAGTTGCTATCAGAGAGGTCGCAACCACCTGCATGCAAGTAGGATGTCTGCTTCTTCAGAAGGCCATTGGAATGGAACAAGGGACTATATTCACAGCACTTCCCTTAGGTAAGTACGCTGCGAACCAGTCGTGGCAGACCACAGTCAAGTCGAGACAGCCGACTCAATGCGTGCAGCTTAATCAGGAACCTCACTGACGGAAGAGAAGAGTACGAATCCTGCCCCACTGTAGTTCACATTTCTTTCATTAACAGTTCGCCTAAAAGTCGCTTATACCGCACTCTATAAAGTGGGTAGTCGCGTATGCAGGAATAAAATTTAATCGACTTCACATAACGCCTTGGGTACTCTTCTGTAGTTACTTTTCTCTTTATTCATTGTTTTGCCGCCGCGGTGGCTCAGCGGTTATGGTGCTCGGCTGCTGACCCAAAAGACGCGGGTTCGATCCCGGCCGCGGCGGCTAGAATTTCTTTGGAGGAGAAATTCTAGAGGCCTGTGTACTGTGCGATGTCAGTGCACGTTAAAGAACCCCAGGTGTTCGAAATTTCTGGAGCCCTCCACTACGGCGTCTCTCATAGCCTCAGTCGCTTTGGGACGTTAAACCCCATAAACCAAACCAAACCATTCATTGTTTTCCTCCTCCACACTGGCTGCTTTTTTTTTTCTGTGACATTAATTGTGTCATGTCGAAAGCAGTTTTTTCCGTCGGCTGCGCTATCAAATGCAAGGTCCGAACTGTGCCGGCGAGGCAAGTATATTCAGTGTTTCAGCGAAGCCCGTCAGTAATCTTTAGAAAAAATCTTTTTGAGGCATAAAGATGGCCTTTGCGCTGTAATAACACCATTGGTGACGGCCTTCACGAAAGAAGTGAACAATTCTAACTAGTTTACTGGTTAACTAAAATCCTTGCTGAAACACCCTGCATATAACGGGAATGTAACAGTTAATCCGCCAAAACAAGGCGGCAAACTACAACCCATCTACACTTGTCACCAAAGTTTCCCGGGGCTTTGAATTCCATCCCGTCTCGGCATCTCTAGCTTGCTGGAAGGTAAGAAGGATGCAGCATGTTTAACCGCTGGGACGCTACATTAGTCTTAAGCATGTTTCTAATCTCCTGGTTTTAAAGGCGCATTGAAACGTTTTTTAATGCTACAGTATTAGGGTTCACGTCAGGATCAAGGTTCACTGTCCGTTGTAAAGAAATTCGCTGACTGGTGAAGAGAGGTGATATGACCTTGCGACATCATCACAACTGCCCACATGGCAAGTGGTAACCTGGCCACCGGATTGTGAACAACCTGCCCGCCGTGGCAGGTGGCAATTAAATTGAGGATTGGTAGAGAGAAGTTATGTGACGGTGTGACGTCATCACAACGTGCCCACTTGATAGCTCCTACTGCAGTTGCAAAGAAACAGCAGGCAAATACACACAGAAGCTGCGGCAAATGTGAAATTTAATGTCGCATTCTACTCTTACGGATAGTTAACTGTCCCTGCAGTTTCTTGACAAAGTTGCAAAATTTGAATGTTCAATAGAATGATCGACAGTTTTTCAAAAGGGCTGGAAAACTACATCGCAGTACTCCGAGGCATTTCCCTTCTCTCGTCATGACTATTCTGCGGCAGAAACTGCACGTCTGTGCCTTCACTGCGAGACAATAAAGTAGCTGCGTACTCTGACATATGCGCTATTATTTTTCTCTCTCACTGTACTTCCATTGTGGGGGGGAAATCTGACTGTGCAGCCTGCTCGTGCCCCCCCCCCTCCCCCCCCCCCCCCCCCCCCCCCCCCGCCACCGAATACGGGCCGGTGTAGTTTCGGCTACTAGGCTTTGTTTCGGTGCAATGCCAGCAGTGGGGATGGGATGGCCGGGACCCATCCTCTGGGGATGCAAACCCCCAATGGGAGTGGCAGCGACTCCCAGACAACTGTGAGGGCCAGTCGTGCACGTGAGGTCCGATGCCTGAGCGGAGGCAGGCCTGGGTTTATACTCAGGTTGGACCCACGAAATCCGGCCCGGAAGGCATGTCAAAACGCCAAAATGTTTTCAAATACATGCTACCTTCCTTCCTCTGCGCGCGGGGGCGTGCAAGTCTGGCTACCGACGCGTCGGTTTCTGGTTACGGAGAAACCAGGTCCGCGCGGGGGTTCATAGTGGCCAGGCTCTGAGGACCGCCGCCTCGGGGAAGCGGCCTTACGGCCGGCCGCAGGCTTAACCGCCTGCGGGATGCCGGGGGATGAGGGCTTAGTCATCTCATCCTAAGCCACGTTCTTGGTTAGTGGCCCGGTCGCCCAGCCTTGAACACTCTCTCCTCAGTAGGAGAAGAGTAAGCTAGGGGAGGAAATAAGTGCATGGATGGTTGGAGGAAGCACAGATGGACCCCCCCGGAGCGACCAGTTCTGAGGCCGCGAGGCCGTTGACGTTCTGGACCTCCACTGGCTCGGGACTATCACACATACTTCCGGTGTCCGAAAAACCGCGAAAAACCTTCGACGGCTAGTAGCCGGCAGGTGGGAAAGGCCTTCTAGTGTGCGATGAGGAGCCCCAGGTAGCTACTGACCCCGTGTTAGGTTTTCCTGTCTCCGACGGTCGGAGCCCGTTGCGTATGGTGGGTGGTCGGGCATCCCGTGAGTGGGGCCGCACCATTGGGCAATCTCGATGCTCTTCCTGCCCTGGCCAGGCGGGCCAGTAATGGAGTCGAGATAATTGAAGGATCAGAGCAAAAAACTCGCTGTCCCCATTCCCTTCCCACGTCCCATTTCCCTTTCCGCTACTTCCCAGGGGAGGTCAGGGGAGCCTCCCCGGGCCCGCTCTCTCGGCTGTGGGTCGCTAATGTAGCATTTTCCCTATTATTTTATTTTTCCACCCACGGGTGGTCAAATTACAACTTGCCTACGGGCCTCCTCTTTTATTTTTCAATTGGGTTAAGCCTGTTGTGTGTAAACGGTGCTGGCAGGGGCCTATTATTTTTATTTCCTTTTCGGTTGCCCCAACCTATTCAATGTACTTCCATTGTAAACGTCGGGACTCTTAAACAAGCCTTGCTCTAAACATACACCATTTTTCTCAGTACAGTGAAGCACCATAACACCGCCTTTTCGTTCCGCGCAATTTCTGACGCCTAATTATCACATCTTTATTTGGGTATTATTTTTTACAAATTACTATAATACCAGCGAACATCCTACACACACGTTACTAACTCATACACGACACAACGCGTTCACTAGGTGCCCCCCTAACACGCTTGAACCAAGATTTGTATGCAGAAGCTTGGAATATTTATTGACGCAGATCTGCTTAAGGCTGACAGGATTTATTCGTGGCCATGCAGCCATGGCTCGCTACTCGCAGTGCGTGCAGCGTGACTGGAGATCGCGACGTCGGCCACGTACGGGCTGTGCTTAGTGCTCGAGAGGGCGTTCGCGGCTCACGCGTCTGTATCACCCGGAGTGGTGCGGAAGAGAGAGAAAGAGAAAACTTCTATTTTAACGTTCGACAAAGGGTTTTCAGATATCCTTATGGTATCGCGTAAAAGCAGTCCTCAGCACGAAACTGCTTTGTCCGAGCTCTCGGCGTCATTAGTCGCAGCTGCGACAAGAGCGGGCCTACGAAAAGTCGGGGCTTCTGCGCACCCTCACAGCGAAGGCAGAGCGGAAGACGCTAACTCGCGACAAGCTCTGTGAGGCTTGAGTTTTTTTGTTTGTTTTTTTTCAACAGTCCGCTTACCGTTTAACCTATGAGCTATATGTTCCTTTGCAGCAATATGTCGGGAGGTTTTCCTTTGCCGTGGTATGTGATTAGGTTGTTTATTACGGAAAAAGAAAAGGAACGATGCCGGTCTCCATGCATAAAGCTGCCTGGATTTTCGCTGGCAACCGAACACTGGCCTGGGAGGAAGGAAATAAATACAGAGTTAAAAGGTAGGAAAAGCATGGGACAAACTAGGGCAAGCAGGAAAGGGAGCTGTTTACAGCGAATGACTTACGGTTACCTGCTCGCCATCAGGGTTAAGCAGTGATACGAACAGTAGGGACACGGCACCGTACAGGTCAATCCGTGGCTGCAGATACTGATTCCTTAAGGCCGATTCACACGACGGACCGTTCGACCGCGGCCCGCGCACTACGTGTCCATGCGTCAGCACATTTAGAGGCACTCTGCCGGCCGCGGCCTCTCGCTCTGCGCGGCCTCTCGCGGCCAGCAGAGCGCCTCTAAATGTGCTGACGCATGAACACGTAGTGCGCGGGCCGTGGGCGAACGGTCCGTCGTGTGAATCGACCTTAATACGGGCACTGGCGCAGCCGCGAGCCTATAGATACAAGAACTCTTCGGTGCTGTCTGGCATCAATCCAACGCCTCTGCATACAGCGAAGAGTTCGCGCTGGTATAGCATGCTTGCGTGACAGCGGGGCATAAGGTTTATCACGGTGTCTGTCACTCGCAGCAACAGCGGCACGCACACTCGGTTGAGTCACCGTGGCGCAGCAAACACAGCAGCATGGTGCGTTTCCGTCGCGAAAGGGATTGCCGCATGCGGTGCGTCGGCCGGAGTGTTGCACCTTCATACTTCTGCGTATGTGGGGAGACATGTTTACCTATAGCGTTACCATTCGTCGTAGTAGCAAGCTGACACACGTCTACACCTGAACCAGCAGCGTGAGAAACGGAATGAAACATAACACGACACGACGCTGCCTACCAAAGCATGCATTTATTCAGTCAACGCCTCCTCTTCTAGGTGGCGTTGCTCTTGCGCGTTGTTTACTGAAATCAACTGTGGTTAGCTGCGCGCTTTAAAGCAGAGTTGCGTTCTTGTTTACGCGTCAGCCGACTTGTTCTTTCCACATGCCAGTTTGTGGACTTCCGTTTCTTCTTTCCGAGTGCTCCTGGCACGTCCACCTAGTGAGTCACCAACTTCTCCGATGGGTTTTTACAGCGCCAACTGTTAAATGTCATTTCCTGGGTTTCGCGTCGTAGTAGTACGTCGTTGTCGTTCCTAGTCGTCGGCATAACAAATGGGTGCGTGCTGCCATGGGAACCACTCGGAGGGTGGTTACCGTGAAAGAAGGAAGGTATCACGTGAGCGGAGAAATGCATAACCGGCGTGTGGATACCATGGGAATCATTCGGAGGGTGGTTACTGTGGAAGGAGAAGGGTATCGGGAGAGCGGAGGAATCCCCAAGAGGAGTATGGTTACCATGGAAGGAGGACGGAAAAGCGAAAGCGTAAGAAGGCACCTGGTACTTGCTTGCCATGGCAAACAACCATGTCCTAAAATTTGGGACAAAAATTTTGAAATTGGAAAATTGTAAGGTAGCTATGGAAATATTGAAGGTAATGGTCCATTCTTCCGATATGTAGCGAAATCTTTTTTTTTTTCAGTTTTTCCATCGCTCGCACGGAGCAGTTAAGATTACACTTCGAAACTAAGGAGAAGCGCATTTGATGATTGCAAAAACGTTAATATCAAAAATTGCAAACCTAAGGACGGGAGATCTGCGGATATACAGGTATTTATTGTTTAAGAGCGTACGTTGTTGGGCTAGTCGGTCAGTCATGGTGAATACAAGGGGGGTACTGCGCACAAAAAGACAAGGACAAGAAGATAACACAACAAGCGCAGACTCGCGACTAACCTGTCATAGGGAAATCATACAATATAAGACAAAAAATTCTGTTCATAAATTCTTTCCCGTTCAAAAATGCTCTTGTCCAAAATTGTTGGGCATGCCGTAGGGTAGGTCCCCTAGAAGGAAAGGGAGGGTACGGCGAGTTAAGGTAGAAGCCTACGGCGCCAGTAGCTAATTCCCCCCCCCCCCCCCCCCCTACCGTGTCCGTCTGAAGTCGGGAGGGGTTGACAATGGGCGCATTTGTTTTTCAGTCCCGGACTGTCCGGGACTACTTGCGGACTCGACTCCGGCATTTGTTTTTCTCGGGCAGCCCGAAAGCTCCGCCTACCTGCCTGCCTGCATCGCCATAGCAACGCGTTCGTTTTTAGCCTATGGCAGTCCGCGGGCTGCTTGGGGCTGCTGAGAAGGCAGCAGACGATAGCTGCGCGCCGCGCTGGCAGCCATATTGAGTTAGACTCCGTGTGCATTTTGAGTATTTTTTATGTTCCAGGAGGTCGATATCATGCGTTAAACCTTCACATGAGCTCCGTAGCTGCTCTCTGAGCCATCGCAATACTTTTTGTTCTTGCATCTTCGTTTATTTTCTTGAAATCCACCGCACACGGACGCGCGTTCGAAGCTGCGAGCGCGTATTGTTTGCTCGTGTCGTCAAGAGGTTCTCGTTCGATTGTTTTGCGACATGCTGTCTATACGCTTACCTGAAAGCATCGCAGGTGAACCACTCGTATACTGGAGCAGCTATAGAGCTTGTTGTCAACATTTTTGCGAAGGCTTTCGTCTATCTGCCGATCCGCAACGAGTTGGGCTACTTCGTGCGAACTTCGCCGCAAGCAGTAGCGGCGAGCATACCTCCGAAGCTGAGTTCTGTAATGCACCTACGCTAAGCTGACAGTACAGTCTTTAAATCGACTCAGTATCATGATCGAGCGCACGGCGTTGCTTCGGCGTCGTGGTGGCCGTGGCTTGCGTCGTCTGCTAGCAGATGACAGCGTCCTTGTACGGTAACCGAGGGGGAGCCCGGCTCTGGCGCCGAGTTCGAAAGCAGCCTATGGCAAGTAGGTCATGTGACCATGAGGCTGTTTCCTGTCAGAGCGGAAGCCGAGACCTGTCAGCAAGTAGTCCGGGACTGGAAAAACAAATGCGGCCAATGATGACAGCGCAAAGCCGCGGGAAACGGGGACCAAGGGGCTGACGACCGTTTCCCATTGAGAAGAGATTAGCTCTCAAGTGGTGGGTGTCAGTAAGGTCGGCGCCTTCTGGAACCACCCGACTGTCGCGCTAAGCGGTGGAGTTCGGCTTTGCTGGCGCCTCAAAAAGTGCGAAAGTTCCAGGAAAAGTGCGCGGTGCGCCGAGTCGGGCTCTGGCAAGCACTGGGCCCCGCCCACTTGTATGTACAGTGACATCGCAGCAGTATTGGTTGAAATTGGGCGAGAGCAGATTTAATAAAGCTCCGCCCAATTGAGGGTATTAAAACCCGCTGCAACAAAGAGCGGAAGGAGCGCGCCGAGTCCCAGTCTCGGCCGCTTAAGCCCTTTCTTTTAAACCGCCTTTTTCTCTAAGTTCTTGTTTTCGGTCCCGTCTTCAATAAATAAGTTTTGCTTCTCAAGAAGTTTGGAGTTGCTGCTCCAACCGGCAACGTGTCGCCGGACGAGTGGACGAAGGCGCGAAGTCCCCTTCGAACTGCTCAGCATTCGATCAGACCAACCGCCCATTCCGACGATCCGGAGAAGAAACTCAACTGGTGCCTTGACCAGGATGACCAGTGTTTCAATCTTAACTGGTGCCGTGACCAGGATGACCAGTGTTCAAGTTAACTCGGCGAGAGCAGGAGGTCATGGCGAGAGTGTACGAAGGCGTACCACGGTAACCATCGGCAAGGTGGCTACCTTGGATGGAGGAGGAAGGGTGCGGCGAGAGCGGATGAATGTACCACGGTCTATCTGCGACAGCTGCAGCGAAATGCGCCTCCAGAGGGGTGGTCATCGGCGGTGCTGCGCTTCTAGGACGCGGTACTGGAGAGCAAGCCTAGTAGAAAAACGACTATGCGTGGAAAACTAGAAAGAACGCCCTAGAACTATACAGATGGGAGGTCGCTCTCATATCGTTTACCGCAGCATATCGCAAAGTACAAATACTGTAACAGCTGCCGCTGAATCTGGCGTTAACCAGTGGTAGCCGTCCTTTCAATTTTTTTATTCTGTTTCAGTTTTGTTTCACTACACGCTTCCTTCTTCCACCGTCCCTTTCGTCGCTATCAAAGTCTTCAATACACTGTAACACTTTTCCTTCCGCCCGCTTTTCTTCTACGTCGCATCACTGTGGCCACCATCCTCATTGTCGACGAAATCAATTCGTTTCGGCTTACTGCTTTCCTCGCTCAGGATTACACCATGCTCAGGACACATCACATGAGGTTTGTCCCACAAAAAGCACGGCTTGATGCGGCCACGTCTCAAGTGGCGTAACTAGGCTACACTTCTAACTTGAGCATCTTGCTTGACATACGATGAAGTGAGTGCGCGCCTGGCTCTTGTTTCCCCCCTGAGACATGCGTTGCACGTCTTTCGAGAGACGGTGTATGTGCGCTGGGATCCAGGTCAGAGGCAGAGTTAACCGCCGCCTGTCAAGGGTAAACGACATTGAGGTTTCTGCAAGAGCAGACTCAATCATCTCGAAGCCCCGGCCAGGATAGGAAACGCTCGCGGAGAGAAAGAAATACAACAAATCGAGGGCGCTGCGTTAATCTTGTCGAGACAGGACAGCCGCTTCCTCCCTATCGCGTGGCTTGACGGCTCATCTTGTTATTTCTTTTTTTTTTTTTAGCCCACGGGGCCTCGTAATCCGCTTTTTAATTCCTCATGTGTCACGACCGTTCCGTTCTTCCGCCTGGTACGTTCAGTCGAGTCAAGCGGAGTGAAGCTCGTCCGGCTATGTATTTTGAGACAGCCTTTCTCGCGGTTTCCATCCTTGTTTCGAATAATGGAGGCACAGACAGCCAGAAAGAGAATCTGCAGGTTTCGAGTTACTATGTTTTATTTCTGCTCTGACACGTATTTTTTTTTTCCTGATCTGTAACACTGGCATCTGTCTCGCAACTTCCTCCTCGTCTACTTTCGCCTTCACAGAAGAACCCCAGTTACTTCGAACGTGCATAATTTCGCTCTCGAGTACTGGTGACGTCGCCTCAGTCGCGCATGTAATATAGCTAAAGGGGGCAGAGGCTCCATGCATGGCCGCGGCTCGTAAGCCCATCGGGCTTACGTTCATGAGACACTTTAGCGGGAAGCGGTTTCCTCCGACGACGAAGTCTGTTCCCACGTACTGTCCGCCATGACACCGGACGCGGTACGCTTCTCTGACGACGCCAGTGTCTTGTGGCTGCCGAGAAGGGACTCCAAGACCGAGGGATGGGCGCTGGCCGGCAGTCCGCTGCCCGTATTCTTCATCACGGCCGCGTACGTCTATTTCGTCAAGGTGGCCGGCCCCCGTTGGATGTCGCGCCGGAAGCCCTTTAACCTCAAGATGTGGATGCTGACCTACAACCTTTCGGCCACTCTCCTGAGCGCCTTCTTCTTCTGCCGCTTCGCAAAGCTGTCTTACTGGGACCTCGGATATACGTTCCTCCAGGACCTCGACCTGGGCGTCTCTCCGGCTAACCTTGACATCTTGAACCTCTCGTGGTGGTTCTACGTGTTCAAAATCTCCGAACTGGCCGACACCGTGTTCTTCGTGCTGCGCAAGAACAACCACCAGGTTAGTGCACTGCACGTCGTGCACCACGTCGTCGTCACCTGGAACATGTGGTTGAGCCTGAGCTACGGTGCACAGTCGCACGGCATGTTCGTCACCTGCATGAACACCTTCGTGCACGTCTTCATGTACACGTACTACTTCCTGGCGGCCTTGGGTCCGGCCTACAAACGCCTGCTATGGTGGAAGAAGTACCTGACCATGATGCAGATTGTGCAGTTCGTCCTGCTATTCGCCCATTCCATCGGTATGGCGGTCGCCAACGGCAACTACGTGCGTCTCTTCGTCTGGCTCGAGGTGGCGCAAGCTGTTTTGTTCTTTGTGTGGTTTGTCGCCTTCTACGTCCGCGCTTACTCCAAAAAGAAAACTTAATTTAAGCGACTGCTTTTTTAACAGCCCGAAGGGGGTGTTGTTTTTATTTTTAGCTTATTTTTGCTGTTTGAAACTGAAAAAGGTGTTTTAGAGCCATTGCTGGTGTTACCCTACAATTGCGTTAAATATTGACGCTGATATTGCTGCTTGCTAATGTACATTCCCGACACAGCGTGATGTAGTAGCAGCTGTAACAGTGAAGCCGCTACTGCCACACGTTCTGCCCTCTCAGATTCTATCACGCTGTTGTTCCTGTGTTGTGCAATCTTAAACGATAAAAAGTGCACATTTTTTTTTTCGAATTTTAACAAGTTAATCTTCATTTTGGATTCAGGCGTACTCAAGTTCCTTCATATTTAAATTATTCACCGTCACCATACGACGCTAGACTGCTGTTTTACTAAACAAGCGTTCAAATTCCGGTACCACATTTTCTCCTCCTCGCAAGCACCTTAACTTAGGCCACTCCATATTACTCATATTTGTGAGGAAGAATGCAATACCTACGGCGTCTAAATTTTGCTGAAAAACAACTGTTCTGTGGTATTCATTTGTTCTGTTTTCTTCTGCGAGGCAAATATGATTTTTAAATCAAAGAAAGCATTGATTTTAGATCAGGCCCTCATCGACGAAAAGTTATGAGAGGCAAGCAGAAATAGCGGTGACTTTTCGGAGAACATACCGGAGTTGATAGGGAACGTACGGACGCTCAGGAAAGATTCTCTAATCTCCTGGCAATATCTCCTGGCATTAGCCGTATATGGAAAGAATTTTGAGTTACTTACGACTGCACGTGAAACGGGATGTCGTCTTCAAGGGCGCAGTCATTAGCGCCTATTCTTGTATGCCTGAGCAGGTGAGTCACTGACATTAAGGTTAGTGGCACTCTACCGCCTATACACCGGTGTTGCCTAATAAGGAGCAGAGCAGACGAAAAAGGTTCGGCTTTGTGGCTGCCGTTGCCCTTCCCTCACGCCATTGCCGCTCTAAATTTACATTTGTGTCATCGTGTGCAGTTTGGAGCGAAGTAGTTTTGTCCTCAGCACATTTTTAAATCCGACAACCTTGTTTGAGCCAGCTAAGATTGGGGATAGCCCTTGCACAGTTCGAATAATTAAGCACACCAAAAAACTCTTGGAATCCCGGAAACCTTGCTATGATGCAGACAAAACAAGGTTAGCAGGGCACAGCCACATGGAATACTTCTCATAATCTGAAGCCATATTTATTTATGCAACTAGAAGCAAGGAAAAAAAAACAATCCAGTTCTTCCTTATCTCAAAGACACAAGCCGTTGTATTTCTGCAGAGATGTCGATTTGGACTATGCGAGGCGCTGAAGTGAAAGTTTGTGCGATATCTACGACTAGAGGCGTTGATTTCCCCATCGCCTCCCTAAAAAGTATTGTTCACATATTTTAGGGGAAGAATCACGAAGAACTTCTCCGTGCACCTCCAGAAGGATCACGAACATACGAGTTTAATCATGCGTCCTGTATAGAGGCAGTACGCTCACTTATTCTATTTCATACAGGGCTGCACCGTGCGTATTTCTCCCTTCGTGTTCTTCACTGAACATAGGCAACATGGCGCCATCTTGAGCATTAGTTGGTAAATATAAGCAGGAAACAGGATAAGGGGCCCGAATGGCTGCCTTGCACTAGAAAAGAAAAAATAGAAATATTGGTTGAAAAGAGGAAGAAGGAAAATGAGGACGAAGAACTTAGTAAATGTCATGTGAGCAGAACATGTGATATCTGCTTTTTTTTCTTCGTAATTTAAGGGATCCATTGAGCTCTGATGATGCAGCGTCCCTCTCTGAATACTCCTATTACATTGATGCTATCCCTGAGTTTATGGCTTCTTTATAGTTTTATCAGGTAGGTTTAAGGTCCTGCAGGAACTCTCTAAAAGGGATGCCCTAGTGGAGGCCTCCGTATAATGTCAACCATACGTCTGAAACGTGACTCCAGATCCCAATGGTGGCACACATATATACAAAGAAAACGCACCTAAGGATGTTCACCGGAAAGGTGAGTCTTGTGTCCCGGAGGAACGCCGGAGCGCAAACGCGGCGCATGCCTCAAGACCGAAAATCATTTTTCACGATGACGCACGAGTCTCAGCGCAATCCCACAGAGGGGTGCATGTCGAGCGTTGCCTCGCACGGTAGGGACCCGTTCGCCAATGCGGCATAGGCCTCATGCCACACTGCTGCAATGCCGCGATAAGGCAGCATTTTTTAGTGCGAAAGCACTATTCCGATGGGTAAACACCGAGGAAGGTCTCGTGATGTTTGGAGGCTTATGCCAACACTGCCTAAGGTGCCACCATCCCACAATGTTTACCTCCTAGCGCCCCCGCTTAGCCAATACTCCTGCCCGCACCGCATTTCAGGCGCGATCTGCCGTCCTGGCTCCCGACATGCGGGAGCCATCGACGTCGAAATCACGCGATGAACGAGCACTGCTGTGGCGTGCATTTTTTCATGCGGTTGCCTCTGAGGCGGTGTTGCCTCAATTGCTTTCGCTCGTGCTACTTGGTTTAACCACGATAAAACCCTTCCATTTACGGCATCTAAAACGTCATAAGTCAACATTACAAGGCCAACAGTACAGTAACATGGTAGGCCAAAGTTCATGCAATTCTGCTTTCGCACGTTTATAGAATATAGGAAAAAATTCTCTGTCATTTTTTGTCCGGTTGGCCAAGGAGCCGTGCAATACTGCGGTCAGGCATCAAGGTCTCATAACTTCGAGTAAACGCCACGTGGCTGCGCAAACTCTGCCTCCAAAATGGAGTTTCCCGACAGAACTAAGGAGTGGGTTCCTACATCAAAACTACGGTGCTATAACGTGGAAACATCCTATCCCGGACCAGTATTAAGGTAAGGTAAGGCGGGGGACAACGATGACATTTGAAAATTATTTTTTAAGTTTTTAGAAGTGCCAAAGCGTATTGAGGCATCAACACTCAGTGAGGACAAGCGCTTGTTCGGGGCTCTTATTTTTACTCTGTGCTCGTTGGTCAATGCGCTGCACAACATTCAAATCACGCGCCGTGCAGCCCGACTTCAATTCTATTGAGGGTGTACGGGTACTCGGACACAGAATCGGGAACGATGGACTCCTGAGCCCATACCTCCGTGACCTAGTGACCTAAAAGCGGTGGCCATGCGGCTCCTGAGGAAACTGCACGCACCTAATCAAAGGCGGCCAATCGGCCATGGTCGTGGTTCTGCGAGGTGAGCCTGGACGGTAATAAGTATTGCTTCCGAAAACTTCATTCTTAAAAAAATCTAGCCTCCCTCTGTTAACGTGTCCCAAACTTGTGTCATAGCTTTTTAGCGCCATCAATTCTGCTGAATTGGCGCCCTTTTGAATGGGTTCTCAGCTCCGATGGGATTAAAAAAAAAAAAATGATCGTTTCAGCCAGCGTCGGTGGTTTTATAGATAACTCACTGGGATTTCTTTACTGTCCAAATAGCATGCCAATATGTTGGCTGAATGATAATCGGCGCGCTGTCGCCATGAAGTTTATCATGAAATCAAGATCTCAACGCACACGTCACTTAAGTTCTTTTTAAATGTCAATAAATTCCTGGTACAGATTTTAATCTCCTTCTTGGGATTATGAAACAAATTCCTTGCATGGTTTAAACTGCGTGAAGAAACGAGGACGCTGCGGGAGAAAAATACACGACACAGGCGCAGACTAACAACTGATTTTTATTCACGGAACGGTGCCTCGTTTCTTCGCGCAGTTTAAACCACGAATACCCACCAACTCGCCAAGTTCTCCGTCCTTATTAAATTCCTTGCGAATAATTTCTTGGAAGCAAATGTAACAGCTGATACCTGTCGCGACTTGCTCACGCGAGCGCTGTCGGAGCAATCCTATGCCCTCACTGCCTCATCAAAATTCGAGCCAATGATGAACAGAATACTAAACTAGATGTTTTCTATTTCTCTTCACTTCTTCTGAAGTAGCGTCTGCAAAGCCTCCGTTCATTCTGGCACTGGAACAAGGTTACCTCACCGCACTCCTTGGATCGGTGCTGCTAGCGTTTGCATAACGGTTTGAATCAGTGCCAGCAAGACCTGCAGAGTCGAGAAACACCCATTCACTCAGAAGGTATAGACGTTAGCGATATACTTCGGTCTGCCGGTTTCGCATCTCCACAACTTATAGTGCGGGATATATATTTACTGAAAACTTTAAACTTTGCTATCGCGCACTCATCTGAGCTCATGTTACGTCATACCATCGAATGGTCCACGGTACGAAAAATCGTAGTTGCCATTTGCTAAACTCAGTAAATTCGACGAGGAGATTTATATCAGAGTAGAAAGAAAATATATAAAGACAGCTATCTCCTGGCAACATGTTTGCTACCGATACGAAATCTATCGTTCCATTGTCAGTTCAGCACTTTCAGTGTGATAGGCAGATACTTCCATCCTTGAAACTGCTAGCAGAAAAAGTGCGTGACCTCAAACTGGTGTCATTGCGCCGGTCATGCACGTTATGCACAGAAATAAAACGACAAAGAAGCCATGCATCAGATCTTAAGTGTGCGTATTGCATTGTTTATTACAGACTATGTACACAAGCCGTCATTCGACGTGGATTCGGCGTATATGTCGAGACCTTCGAGTCGTGTTCCTTACAGAACACGGTCGAAGCAGTGCTTAAGGCAACGTCGTTGGATTTGTTAGATGTGTGTATAGTTTTTAAAAAATGCACTCAGAAATATAAATACGCTGGGCTTCTGATACCGATGCATTGAGACCACGTAGCAGTCATTGTCCTCGGGCTGCTACCACAGTTACTAGGAAGACACGTAACGGCGTTTTCGTGCTCATTCGCGCATACACAGACGGAAAAAGCTGCGACCCCGCGTCGTATCATCTTGCAACGCACCGGTGCTGGCAATCAGCTGCATCGTCCTTGACCATGCGTCGCAATACGATGTCGCGTTGGCGTTGTCACTCACACATTCACCATCTTGCGCGACCACCGCGCTGAAAGAGGTCACCGCGCGGCGTACTTTCACAACATTCACCACAGGAAACGTCATTCTCAGAAAACTTCGACAAGCTGGCAGGAGTCGGAAGGTTGACGAAGTGCATTCCAGAGTGGAGGTTAGCGCACAGCACAAGCTTTCCACTCGAGCCGTTCACCTTTGACTTTGCATCGCCCATGGCGGGCCTTCCGACTGCCAAGCCCCGTTCACGACGACACTGAGCCAGTGTCTCGGCCCAGCTGTAAGTTCTGGTTACTGTTCTTCACTGAGCTTTCACTCGCTCCGCCTTCCAGTGCTCGTCAGGGGAAGACCCGTCGCACTTGACCAGCCGTACAACGTTCGACTTGTACGACCGAATATAGAAGCTGAGGAACTGGATGAAGAAGATGAGACACTGCGATAGCATGAACAGCGGCAGCGAAAAGTAAGGCACACCCAGCGTGAACACGAGGCAGATGTTGCGCACGATCATGAAGATGAACTGGACAAGCTGAAGGCGTGTCAGGTAGCGCTTCCACCAGAGGTGCTTCTGGACTCCCGGCCCCAGAGCGGCCAGGAAGTAATAGGCGTACATGACCACGTGCACACTCGAGTTGAACACGGTCTCGAAGCAGGCGATGGAGAAGCCGCCGTAGGTGATGTAGAAGTAGGTGCAGAACGAGACAGAAACGTGATGGAAGACGTGCAGGCCGCTGACCTGGTTGAACTTCTTGCGCAACACGAAGAACACAGTCTCGATGCACTCAGACAGTCGCAGCACGAGGTACCACCAGGAAACCTGCGACGAGAAAATGAGCGAAACGAGCAGATTAAGATACACGTCCCTGCTGCCTCAATTGGTCGAAGTAACTGCACTTTCGGGTCGGTATCTGTACGTTATAACACCCAAGCTTTACCTTATCGTTACTGTGGCACACCGCTGACTTCTGAGGCTCTTATTAGTTCAGAAATAGTTCAAGTTTACATTTTCTAAGACTGGCTCATATAACGTCGTCCGAAAAGGCATCCGACCGGGACATCATTTCCAATTTTCATATTATTTTGTACGATAAAATAATTCAGCGCGCCCTGCTATGTTTAATTTTATGCAGGGCACTGAGCCAACAGGCCCGCGCTAGTTCAGCTTCAGCGCAACATCCAAACCCGATATCGGCGTCTCTCTGTATACATTATGCGTATTGTGCCCATTGCGCCAAAAACACGTGAAGAAGACATGAAAGTTGCGGCCTCACCTGAAGCAAAATCACGGTGGTTGGCCTGGTGGACAGGTCTGGTCCCTGCAGGAATAGCTCGTAGTGGCCCGTGACGAAGGCGTAGTAGCCGACTCGTGTGGCTATCGCGAGGTTGGCCAAAACCATAGCGGCGTTGTAGCACAGGATGGTTTTCCGCAACTCGAACGGCTTGGCGTTCTTCATCATGCGCGGCCCCCAGATCTTCACGAAGTAGGCGTAACAGGCGAGGATGGTGGTCACCGCCACGGGACTCCCGATGAGCACCCATCCTTCCACCCGTGGATCCCGGTCAGGCAGGAACCAGCTGTACGAGTCCTTCACGTTCATCCTGCAGTTAAAGAGAAGGCGCTGCGATGAGGGGCAAAGCCGGTTCTGCTTCGTCGCTCCGTAAGACAACACTATGACTGCGGCGATATGGCTTGGGCAGTGCGCAGCTGTTGGACTGCTGCGCTATTCAAGCAAAAATGACACTCGCTGACGCATAACTAGGACAGCTCTCTGACAGATTAACAATGATTAAGCGAGAAGTCGCTGATACCCGGCAGCTGCCGTGCAACGTCACGAATGAACTCTGATGCGCTGAAAATGCAATCACTATCGCGTGTATTGTGAAGCGCTGTTACAGATTCCCAGATCTTTTGTGCACTGCTCATGTGGGTCCCGAGCCCTGGGTCGTGATCGCGGTAGAAAAAGCGGCGATGTGCAATCCCTTCTGGGCTGCAAGCCCCGGTATCACGGGTTGCCGGTCTCGGAAGCGATTTGTCACGAAGATAAACGCGGAATTTGCCACAACTACACATATCTCTCTTTATCAAATGTTCTTAAAAGCATTAGTCGCTCAGAAATGTGACATCCACGTCCGTGACGATGAGTAACCGGTGGCTGTGTAGGCAGGCATAAAACTGGAGCTTTCTTTACGCTATCTTGTCTCCCTCTGAGCCACTCCAGACGTAGTTGACTTCATCATCATCATCATCATCAGCCTGATTACACCCACTGCAGGGCAAAGGCCTCTCCCATGTCTCTCCAATTAACCCTGTCCTTTGTCAGTTGCCGCCACTGTATCCCCGCAAACTTCTTTATCTCATCCGCCCACCTAACTTGCTGCCGTCCCCTGCTACGTTTGCTTTCTCTTGGAATAAACTCTGTTACCCTTAAGGACCAGCGGTTATCTTGCCTTCGCATTACATGCCCTGCCCAAGCCCACTTCTTCCTCTTGATTTCGACTAGAATTTCATTAACACGCGTTTGTTCCCTCACCCACTCCAGCCACCACTCCACCACCCACTTCAAGTTGACTTCAGCCACTCTCATCTACATGTGCACACAACACTCAAACATTTAAATAAGTTAGGTTAAAAGAAACCTAACTGCCACAAATACAGCAAATCACACCAACGCCAAAGTAACATTTGAGTGCAATGGAACAATGTAAAACGCAAATTACCCGTAGCCGCATCAGTGAATAGCTCTTACAAAAGAATACCGCACAAGTCCCCTTCGTTCACAAGAAACTGACCGTTTTCTAGGCGTCAATGCCCTCCAGACTCAAACAACCATCGCGCTCCGCTGTAGTACATACGTGGAGCGCCCGGGAGCAACTGCTGGCGGCTTGCTTCGCAGGGCGAGAGAAGCCTACCGCGCTCCGTAGCATCCCCTATACGCCCGCCAAGAATACGTGATCGGTGGCAGGCACTGCGTGGCGTGCATCCATCCAAAAGGAAACGCTGTGGCAGCGGCGCAATTAATTCCCGGAATGAAAAGCCGTCCCGTGCGTAGGAGGAAAAAATGGGCCTGGAACGCGGACGAGACAAAAGAATGGCGGCATCCACGGCAAAACATCCGAGCCTCTCCGCGGTGGGTGAGCGACATTGGAATCGTATACGTTTTGTAGAACGCTTTTTTTTTTTCTGTCAACATCGCGGTTTAACCCACTTCCTGTTTTAACCAAAGCTGGCGCGTCACCTGCACCTCCGCCTTATCAAACACTGCGTGGTATGCTTCGCTTGCCGCGCTGCCTTATCAAAACAAGAGCGACACGCGTCGTCTGCATCAACGCTTTTTCAATCGCTGTGCAATTAATACTGGAATCGTTTTGGGGCTAGCATCACCATCAGCAGCCACGTTTGTTTGCAAATGTCAAAACCGAGTATGAAAGTGAAACGCGGCGCGCTCACGGAATTGTCCTCGACGCGAGTGCCCTCAAAGGAGCGAACGCCCGCACCGTGCGATTCTATCCCCGAGAGTCCGGACGTGACTGCAGAAACGGCGGCAGCTTCTGCGGCAGGAAGGGAACCGCACCACCACGGAAGAAACCGAAGCGAAACAAAGTTCATGAAAAGATTCACCGCGATAGCGATGTCGCTCCCTCGAATGAAGAATCCGGTTCACGGCTGGGCATGCCGCAGCGACGGCCATGCCCTCAATGGGCGGGCACTTTAATGAAGCGGATCATCTGCCCGCAGGAACCGTATGCGCGAGAGTTTTTACGCTTTTCAATTTCATCTTAACGACGCGAAAGCTGCCTTCTCATGGAATGGCTTTCTTTTTTTGTTGTAGCTGTGACAGTTAAAACCGTACAACCTACAACCCTAGCCTTTTCTCTCTGCCTCCCTCATCCCTGGGATGAAAAAAATATGCAATATTATTATCATCACCACTATTATCATCATCATCATCCGTATTAATTGCAGTCCGTATTCAAGGGTTCCGTCCGTACTCTCCCGGGCCCGTTTCAAGCTGCTAAGAAGCTTTTAGCCCCGGACACAATCCAAATACCTTTTGGAGAAAACCTGAACTGAACTCATCTGCAGAGAAATAAAATCACCCGTCGGTCGTTCTTTTCTTCTTTTGTTTGTTTATTATGGTTTTTCAAGGCGCTCTTCATTTTAATATGCCTGTTCTAGTCGCTAGTGTAAAACAAAGCGACTAAAAAATGAAGCTTGTCTCACTGCTTACATGTGTGCTACATAAGAAAAGAAACAATTCGTCATATGTGATTTCAGCCATGAGGACTACAACTGGCACCTGAGAGGCGAGTGGCTTACTCGATTATTCTTAAACCCGCACCTTTGCGCATATTTTGGATATCAGGCTTTTGGTGTTTTCAAATTACGCAGCCAATCGCATACGAGGGGGTACCCAAAAGAAACCGGACTAAATTTTTTGGTCGGCAAAGCTTCTGTGGTACCGCGTTTTGCCACTAGGAGCGCATTGAACGAACATTCCAGAGTCAATAAGCCGAGTGCCGTCGTTGAAGGAGGTCAGACTTGTTTAGGCAGAGTTTTAGAGTGACGACTGTTTTGTGTGAATGTCGTTTTTGCAATGGTTGATTTTCGTGAACAGCGTGCGCCGGTGAAATTCTGATTTTTTCTCAGAAAAAGTTGAATGGAAACTCTTGAAATATTAAGAAAGACGTACAAGGACGATGCTACGGGGACAAAGCAAGTGTTCCTGAATCGAATCCTGAATCAAAGCAACAATCATGCCAATGGAAAACTTCAAATTCACCTTGCCTCAAGAAAGCTCGTCAGGTGAAACCAAACCTAAAAAAAATGCTGATTTGTTTTCTCGACGTGAGAGGAGTCGTCCATTAAGAATTTGTTCCGCAGGGTCAGACAGTTAGCCAGGCTTTCTACTTGGATGTTTTGGAAAGATTGGGCTACAGTGTGCGGTGGAAGCGTCCAGATTTGTGGCGGTCGGGTGACTGGTTTTTCCATCATGGCAATGCCCCTGCTCACACAGCCCTGTCTTTACGGCAATTTTGGACCAAAAATGATATGACCCCTATTCCTCAACCCTCATACTCTCCCGACCTTGTCCCGTGCTACTTTCTTTGTTTCCTAGAATGAAAAAATAGGTAAATGGAAAGCGTTTCGCTGATGTTGCTGAGGTGAAGAAAAAAACGACGGAGGCACTGTCAAGCATCACAAAAGATCAATTTAAACAATGTTTTGAAAAATGGAATGAAAGATTCGACAAGCGTATCATTGCAAGTGGAGAATACTTTGAAGGCGATTGAAGGTCTGTGCTTAAAATGTGAACAAATAAGTTGAAACAAAAATAAGTGCGGTTTCTTTTGGGTACCCCCTCGTATTGAACGGTGCCGAGCATATCGCAAGCGTATCAGCGACTAAGAACTTTCGACGCGGGCATTAAATCTCAATATTGTCTGGCGCTGTTGCTTCATTATCGCTGTCTGACGCATGTCAAGTTCTCTCACTGATTCATGTTTAGGTTGGCAGCGGCAAGCGGTGGTACATCAAGATACGATGAGTGCGCCGAAGCAAGAAAACGCGGGCGACAAGGGACTACGAAAAAAAAAAAAGGAAGCTAATGATCGCATGCTCTCGATTAGATACTTCTCAAGAGTTGATCCTCCAGAATATAGAATCTGGCTATCTATAGCAAAGAACGTCAGCTCGGAGCAACAAGATCTTAACTGTGCACTGCTGAGACGAATTTACGTAGCCATAAATTCACCCAGGCTTTCAATTTGTTCCTGGTGTGCAGTATAGTAAATGTATTAGTTCCTCAGTTGTATTCAAAGCGAGAGATATGCTGGATAGGTAATACCCTATTTACCAATACAGTGACCAATTTCCGACATTTCTATTAGCATATTTCTTTCATGTATCTTCGCAGAGAGATACCACATAATTGCAATCTGCACGCTGCAAGTCTTTATTCTCTTGGCCTCACATAATGCTTCACACTTAACTCTGTACTCACGACATAATATATATGTATATATATGATAGAGATATTTGAAGAAAAAGATGAGCTAACACTTACTCTTGAAAGTTTCTCCTCGCACAAACGATCCTCGGTAATTCGAAACGTTGCAAAATAACGAACGCACGCTTTATTCTCGCAAGACCGAGCTCCCAGCGCTCTTGGCAAGCTTTGCCCCGAAGGTCAGCCGTCCGTATCGCTCGACTAGAACAGGGCCGACGTGCCAGCTATAGTGTTATACAAAGTAAAAATACAAACAAAGTGCCAGGAGACTATCGCGGCGCCCCACGTCACTGAACCGAAGCCAATCTTAGTTAGTCGGGACAGGAGCGCCATCGAGGAGTCAAGTTCCCACGGGAAGCTTCGCCGAGGTGACAAGGAAAACGTTCCTGCGTCATTCCGCTTAGCGAGGCCCTGGTGTGCGAATCTAATTCCTTAAGCACGTGTGTGTGTCCTAGGAAAGGAAGGAAGGTACCGCTGCACCGTGCGTCACTCATGCGATGCGGTAGCTATTCCACAGTGGCGTTCTTATGACGCAGTGTTTAAGTCAACGTGATTTAAGTGTACACGTAGTACGTTCTCTAAAACACATCGCAAGCAGAGTGAAGCACTGCAAGGGAGTCCGAGCCATAGAATAAACGTCTAGATTAATTTTTACACTACAGTCGCCAAATTTCGACTACGCACGCAGTAGACGCAGCACGTATGTTTCAAGGAATATTTATAAAAGCGTAACAGTTTTGGTTTTCGCTAAGGGCTGAAACGTGCTAGCTGCGTTTTCTAGCGTAATTTTTTTTTCTGCGCCATACGACGTCACGACCTGTGATGAAGTTGACCCATAAATTTTGTTTTGTTTGTGTTCTTGTATAAGACCGCTGCCGCCACACTGTGTGAATTAGGTCACGTTGTTGTACGCTCTGTTGGCCTCAATCACTCGTCCACTGGATCTACACAAAAACTACTTGAGGAGGGGGGTTGCACTCGGAAAACATCCTATTGGGTCGATTCTAGACCGCAGCAATTTCGGTGCTAAGAACGTTAGACACCAAAGTGCCGGTAGACCTGTGCATTCAAAGGGCCAGCGTAGACTGAGGCGGTTCACGCTACTTCGGGCGAGCAATAGACGGCAACCTCTAAGATTTGTACTCTTAGCTTTTTATGCACCTTCCTTTTGTCCTGGCAGTAAAGCCATCGAAGCAGCCTGTCTACTTCGCTGAATGACGGGAAACCCCACTTGTGGTTGGCACGAATTCCGGTCATCCCGCTAAGACGTCCTTCACAGCCCTACGCATTAAACGTCTCGCACTGAAAGCCGCATACGTTCGATATCGCAACCAGACCGCGTAACGGAAACACACTGAGCATTTACAACCAGCATGGACAGTAAAGACACAGCACAACTCAGCAGGAGGACACCCACGAGGACTTACGTGACACAACCACGGCCCAGGACCGAGTTCCTCCGGCAGCGCCGCTCCGTACACGTGAGGACAGACGCACACACCCCCGAAGTTAAGAAGCTGCGGAGCTCCGCGCTTGCGAAAAGCGCACCGATTCGACACGCACCAAGCGGCCGGGCATCAGCCAATGACGCCGCTACAGTGTACAGGCGCTGTGGGCCACGCAAATGGCACAGCGCGAAGCTCTCGTGGCCGCCCCACGAGCGACGATGTAGAAATGGGCGGAAGGAAGCGAGGAGTGCAGCTGCCTGAGCAGACTTTCTTCCTCGCTGATCGGAAAGCGAGCCATTTGTGTCATGGCACCCGAACCGGAGCAAGGCGCTGCGATCATATCGTTCGGGTCGCCTTGAGATGCCTGTCCCCTTCTTTGAGCGGCAACCCCGTCCAAGTGACCCGAGTCCTTGGGCCGAGCATCGCGGTCGCGCGCTGTGCTTTCCACCGGCGCCGCAAACACAAACTGTGTACGCACTACGTCCCCTTATCAGGCTCAGTCTAATCACCACCCGCGATCTGCACTGGCGCAGCCTGTAATTTCATGCAACTGGCGATGATGCCTTGCCCAGTCGTGCTCCTGGTCCCACCTCCTCGCCCTCAACCCAATTCCCCCTCTCGCTCCGTTAGCCCTCTTTCTGTTCTCCATTCTTTGGATCTCTCGGCCATCCGCGCCATTCACTTTCTTCGCAGAAAAGAATGTCTGCGATACGCGCGTTCACATCACGGCGGCCGCCCCTCGCATTGAAGCCGGCGTCGCGACAAGGCTCGTCCTTCATGGTGCGAAGCAGCGCGGCCTTTTGCAGCGCGTAATTGCGCATAGAAAAAGAGCGTGCAATGAGTCGTTTACAGGCGGGGATTCTCGATATTTCTTCAAGGCTTCTGCTGTCCTCGTTTCGCAAAAATGCATCAAAAACACTGCCGCCTCGGCGGCATACGCACGAATGCGGTCAATGCAGTTGCTACTTTCACCCCAGCGTGGTGAATGCCATGAGGCTGTGCGAAGAACTTGCATCTTGAAAACGGCCTTCCGGCGGCCGCCCGGATACCCCGAGATTCCACATAGACGGGCTACTGATTGATGGTTATCAAGCCTGGTTGTAGCACATTTAGGACAAGGTAGAAAGGAATAGGCAGATACGGTGTGAATAGGCTAATAAATCCCGATTCTGGTTAACCTATTCGTTCCACTCTCTCCAAGCCAAGCAAGATTCGAGCTTTCTTTCAAGGGGAGGTTTCACCATCATTTAGGACATCTTGATAAGCATGTTTAAGAGCGCTTCTAAGCTGAAATCATCCGTCCTCGGTGTTACGAACATGGATAAGGCTTTACTTTCGAGTCTGGTACTTCGATGCCTAAAGTTCAGTGGATATCTCAGGCGACTCAGTGACGTGTAAATATCAAGAGCTCCGAGCTATAATCAATATATTGTTTTTGCACTTGCCTGTCAATTCCATCAGTAGTAGTTTAAAATGCTGTTTACGCTTTATAGCCGGTACTCTAGCCGCCTTCGACGCACCCGTACAAAACAACGTTCCCGCGGTTCCGCCACCCCACACAAACCCCGTGACGTTCACGCAAGAATGAAAACAGTCCTCGGCAGGCAAACGAGATCCGCGCGATGAGCTTTCCCGGGAGACTCACAAGATCTTGGGGAGACAGCGCGAGCATGATAGTGTTGGCCTGTTCCTCTTTGGTTGGCGCCATTGATGTCGATCGACTTGGGAAGCATGAGACGGCACTCGGTTGGTAACAAGCATGAAGCTCCACGATCGAGATTGCCACCGAAACAAAGTTGAGCAGATTTATATGCATTCGAATAGTTTGTCTTCGAAGCTCTCTCGTTCCTGAGTACAAACTCGGATCACGCTTAACACGCCGCCACACCGCTGTCCAAAAAAAAAAGGGGCGCACATAGCCACACTCGCTCCTCCTTCGGTGCAGAGTTCCCCGCGACCTATGTATACTTACAGCTCGATGGGCCGCATTACTCCTGGCTCTGTCTTCCGCGTAAACCTCCGTATTCGTCAGCTGACCACCACCACTGCGACAGAAGACACTGGCTACAGGCGCCCACTTTGCGGGGTATTCGTTTTAAAGAAGCTCAAGAAGCGAAACTGCGCGACGGCGGCTGTCGAGGGAGAGGGTGTGCGAGGGGAGCAGTGAAGGGTAGAGGAGGGTAGGAGACGGCGGTGGCACTCTCAAGGTGCGACATGACGTGGAGCCATTGTTTGAGAAAAGAAAACAATGAGATGCCCGCTAAATGGCGCGCACACGCGCAAGCAGCAGGCTTGAGGCGGCAGGGTTGCGCGCCCTTTGTGGCTGAAAAACGCAAAAGAACGACAAAAGAAAGGTGGTGGCGGATTTCGCGGCGGAGACCACGTTGGCCAAGGTCGCCTGTGCAACGTCATAAAGGGGGGGGTTGACGAAATAAATTGCGTATACGCGGCTAATTCCGCATGCGTCTGGCAACCTATCTAAATAGGCTGCGTTACAGCGTTTCGTTCCCGGGAGAAACAAGTCGGCGCGGACTGCAGAACGCGTGCACGAACCCTGGAGAGAATCCTAATGCGAGAAGCGGTGTGTACGACTCAGGAGGACAGGACCTCAATCTCAAGGGTAACGAGGATTAGGTTTTAAAGACAAGGAGAGAACAGAGAAAAGTGCAGTTTGTAATACTTGCATATCTACAGTGAGAGCGTCGACCGAATAGGGTTTTAAAGGGTGAGCTTGCGAATGACAAGAGAATATGGCTAGCCATCTCCATGCCTTCTCCTTCAATCTTCGCTGGTTTCAAGGATTCAGTGGAAGACTAGCGTTTCCCCCTACTCTGCACGTGCGGCTCACATTAAGAACGACTGGAAGTGGAAAACGTTTTCTTTTTTATCTATTATTTCGGTAAAAATTTCGAGACTTTCCATATCGGCGTCGTTATGCCTGGCATCTAATTCAGGCTCGCTGCTCATAATTTTTCACGTATTCCTCCTAAAATGCCATGACCTCGTACGACAGCGGTTCTTTTAAACATGTGCGATAATTCTCTTAATCACTGACATCCCTATCGGGGGTCAAGCTTAAAATTTCTGAGAAAGATATTGAAATCATGGGATTATCCGCTAATGTAAGCACTTCCAGTCGCTTCTGCATTTGAGCACTGCCTATAAAATTCAACACGGTTGTGGCAAACAAGGCCAGTTTTTTTTTTATTCTTATTCTGCACAATCCGGGCATTCTGCTAATCTGAATAAATAAGTGATGGAAGGAACGTCTTTATTTGATATGACTGCAAATGGCGGCGATCTATTATCGCTGGTTTTCTTCGCCGCACTGAATTTCCGAGTGACGAAGGGAGAATGGAACGAAGCTCATACAGCAATCGAGCACTGACCTGTAGGCTTGAACGCAGCCCACGAGAAATAGTGTCAGACTGTATACTGCCTAGTGACAATGAACGCGCATCACACAAGCAATCAAGCATTCGCTTGATAGCAGGAAAAGAGCCAACGGAAGAAAAAAACAGAGCATGAAAATGAACAAACGCTATAATAGCATTCACTGCGGTGTATCGGGCTTAATGAACCGAAGGTATACGGCGAATATGTACGGAACGCCGTAATGGACGGCAGTGCATTAATATTGAACAGCTGAGGTTTTAAGCGTGTACTGACAACGAACAGTACACGGGCACCTACACACGTCATATCCATCGAAATTCAGCAGCCGCGCTTGAAACCCATTCCGTGGCCTCGGTCTCAGCTGTTGAATGCCACCAAGCTGGGGAAATGAGTACTTAGACAGTTAAGGACGAAAAATCAAAATCTACAATAAATAGAGATCAGTTTCACATGCAGTAACAGGTGTCATTTGAAAAAGTAATCAGAGCTACCAGGCAGGGCCACTCTTAATGCTTATGGCATATTTCATTACCCATACGCTCACTTTATGGTGAAGGGCCGCCGCGGTGGCTCAGTGGCTATGGTGCTCGGCTGCTGGCCCGAAAGACGCGGGTTCGATCCCGGCCGCGGCGGCTGAATTTCTTTGGAGGAGAAATTCGAGGCCCGTGTACTGTGCGATGTCAGTGCACGTTAAAGAACCCCTGGTGGTCGAAATTTCCGGAGCCCTCCACTACGGCGTCTCTCATAGCCTTAGTCGCTTTGGGACGTTAAACCCCATAAACCAACCAACCAACTTTATGGTGAAGAGACAATTGCTTAGGCGAGCCTCGTTCTGATCACAGAACAGCCATCCGCAGCTCACACGCAGCGAGGGAATCGTAATACACTATGTCCGATGGACTGCCATGAGTCCGCCGGCTAAACAGGGCAGTGCATAGCCTAACATACATATCTATACGAGGTGAAGAAGGCCGCTTCTTTGCACTACAAAAACAAAACAAAAGGGACAAGAAACACTGCTACGCACCTGAAACAGCAAAGTAGGGTCCTCGAAAATTCGTGACATATGCGCGCCACTCAAATCGACGCCGCGCACTTTCGTCACTGAAACGATTCTGAAAACCACACAGGCGCTGAAACGATTATCCCTGTTCGCCCAAGAATGGGCTTGCTAAGCTACTGGCGAACAATGACCACAACGACAGCAGCGCGGGAAATTCTAGAGGAAAACTCACCAACACATCCCTTTAAGGCAGGCGAAGATTTTACAAATGGAATAAAAAAAAAGGGAGAGGGAAATGAAACGCGCACGAATGCATCGAGATGAAAAACGCGCTCTCGTGTTCTCAGGCCGTTCAAGGCATTTAGGGTACGGCTTTAGAAATCGCTACGCCACGCATCAGATTCTCATTTATCGCACTCAGTCGCCCTTGGAGAAATAGGTACTGGCCAAGAAAAGGCCCCACAAAAGCGAAGTCCCACGGTCTCCGGCCGAGTGCGTGTGAAGCGGTGCGGACACACGTGCGGTATTACGACATGTTACGAAAACTGAAAAGATAATGAAATACACAGAAGGAAGCCAGCATGCCGTCGCGCTCGCAAGACATCGCAGAGGCAGCAGTCGCGACCAATTGGTCGATTGATTGGCGCTCCTGCCCACGCCCGCCTCTCACTGGGGAAAGGCTTGCAGGAAGCACCGCCGAATGTGAAGAATTCATCTCTGTATAGACACGCACTGCTGACCATAACACGCAAATAGGCGAGTGTTCAACGCGATCAAGCTGGTGCATAAAAGTCGCGAGTCCACGCGTTTCGTGAGCAAGGGTTGCCGTAGAATAAATGCGGACTGCCGAGGAAGCAACGTGCGACAAGGCGTCGTTACAGAGCCAAACTGCGAGAGTTTTCTACGCAAATCTGAGATGATCTGCCACGAATATAGCTCGTTAAGGCATCTTTCGCCTTCTCGTTACATCGGAGTACTCTCTGTAATAGTATACCACCATATGACTTCGCCGCGTCAGATAGCTCTCAGGTGGTCTCAGTCGATCAAGAACTGGTTCTGTGCTCTTTTTTCTCTAAACCACGCCGTATCTCAGCCTTGCTTACAGAGCCGATGAACCGCTAGATGCAAGAAAAAAATAGCCAAATGGAGGCCGACAAAGCACTGGAATCGCATGGACAGATGACAGATGAGGCGGACGTCTGGTGACTACCTGTCGGGTGGAAGCCTGGACCCCGCTGCTGCGATGACGGTGACGTCAAACACGACGGAGGCAGCAGCACCAGCAGCGGCCACTAAGACGGCCAGATCGAGGCGCTACGCAGGCACTCCGCCACGACTCCTCCAGAAGCCGGCGGTCTGCCGCTTGGAAGGCAGCAGCTTCGAGCGGACCTGTTTTCCAGCAGCCCCCACCGTGTCCGTCGGTTCCTAACTGTCCATCGGGCACTCGCCCATGCGCTCTGGGAGAGCGAAATCTAGAACGTCGCTCGCTCTCCAAGCAGTCGCTTTCGTTTTTAGAAATCTCTGTCTCCCCCCCCCCCCCCCCTCTTCTCCCTTAGTCTGTCCTGATGAGGCACCTCCCCCACTGCTGTTCTTCCACTGGTGGGGTGCCTGGAGGCAGCGGCGTCGCCGGGATTGCGGCAGACCGTCATAATAGGGCATGAACTAGGAAGAGAGGCGGCGAGGAAGTAGGACTCGGCGGCGCCGACTCAGCGCCTGCTGCTGTCTCGGCGGAGGAAAGGGCGCGGACGTGCACTTCCTCTTGGGAGGAAGAAGAGGCACGCTATCGCGGCGACGCGTGCGCGCCTGTGTACATACTATGCAAGCCGGCCGAAGCCAGTCGCGCTCGGGGCGCTGTTGGAAGTTCGTTGTCTCCTCAGGGAGAGAGAGAGAGCGATGGAAGGTTCATGTGGGTGAGGGATGTTCCTCCTCGCTACGAAATCCGCCCCGATTCTCGAACTCTTCCTCCGTATCACTTCGTGCTTGCCGCCCCGTACATGTGCGTGTGCAAAGGCCGTTGATACGGAACCAGGCTGTAGAGACGCCTTATACGCTCGCAGATAACCGGTGGCCAGACTAGTCATTCTGTCCATTAACGTTCTTCATGAACGCCGCGGTGAAACAGAGAGAAGCTAACGTAATCATATATTAATAACAAGCAAAAGCGTTTTCCTTTGCAGCCACCTGCTTGGACAAGTGGTCACGTGCTCGAAAAAAAGCGAAAAATATTCTGCGTCGTTCCAACTGTCGTTTACAGGTTAATTAAGCTGCGTTATATCGATCAACACTTTAGTGAACGTCCTACTGCGATAACGCATGTTCTTGTCCAGCGAGTGCAAAGGTTCTTTTTCAATGGTTTTTGTCGCCCGGGACAAAAGCGTCCTGCACTAAAAGTTGTCGCTACGCTCCAACAACCAAAAAACGCATCCAGCTTCCGAAACACGCCTCCTACTTGTTGTGTCCCCACAGCCACTGCGTGCGATATAAATAAGCAGCCAACCACGACATATTACGGAGGCAATTCCGGCAGCCAAATCCGCTAAGCCGGACTACACTTCCCGGGAAGTCTATAAGTTTGTACCGCCGTTTTCCAAATCGCTGCATATCGTTCGGTATCCCAATAAATTTAAAGCAGAAGATGTTGGCGTTTAGATAAAAGGCTGGATACCATAGGCATTAAGTTCCATGTGGAGAGAGAGACACTGTGATAGGAGAGTAGCACGATAAGGGACCAGGAATATAGATTCGAGAAAGTTTAATCCACGCAGTCCGAATAATAAAATGTACGAAAGTAATTCCTGTATGCCTTCACTGCAGTACTTCATGCCACCGACTGGATTCCGGTTTCCTGCCAACCTCCCGCTCCAAGCGAGTACAGAGATTACAAATGGTCCGTTAGCTCCAGTCTTAAGCAGGTGCCGCAAGCAAAACTACTACGATTCAAATTTCCCCCACAAATTCAGCTATAAAAGCCACCACTGTCCTTTGCTCGAGGCAGCGCTTAGTCATTGCGCAATGACCTGAAACAAACTCCTATGGTAAAAGCAGCGCACGTCGCCACCGCGCGCAGGTATAGAATAATTTCGGAACCTGCAATAAGCCAGTTTCTCTGAGCCAGAAATTGCTAGTTAGTCGCTAAGGCTTGCCCACATGTCAGGACATGGGAGGAAAGAAAAAAGAGCACAGGACACAGCGAGAGCCCAGCCGCACAAGATGAACGACTGCGTTTGAAAGCAACGATCATTTGCATTCGTCTGCGCTCTCTGTACTCTGCTTTTGCGATGCGGTCTAGCGTGCGTAATTTTTAGCTAACACTTGTCCAGCCAGTCAGCAGTAACGCACAAGGCGTAATCGTTCCTTAAACGTCCCAAAACTCTCGATTGTTGCTGAATCGTTCTGAATTGTTTTTAGGTCCTGAAGCATTCTTTGTGTTCAGACGTGTTCGTCTTCTGTTTCAAGTTCCATCCCGTCGTGTTTCTTGATGCGCTGATGCTATATGTGGGAGTTCTATACGTTTTAATACTCTACACAGAAGATGGAAATATACCCGACGGCACCGCGCAATTCGCCTTCAAGAGACGGACTGCGCCCCTGTCTAGTTATCACACAGGAGCCGGCACAATGTGGCACAAGATGGCGGCAGTGGGTAGGTGTCCTGAATGGCCGGGTAAGCGGCCGGCCCGCGGAAAAACCAGGACTATGCCTCCTCGATCCGGTGAAAGTATTCCACGGTCACTGGCCCTTGCCGAGTTTCCGTGCAAGAGCGCAGCGCCTAATGGACTGAGAAAACAAAAGGACCGCAAGGATAAGAGCGGCGCGCGAGCGGGGAGACCGAAAGCGTCGGCCGTACTTCTCCCCTCCTCGCACTGCCCTCGAGCGCTGGAGGCTCCGTCGTCGCCGTATTTCGGGAAGTGCGCATAGTCCAAGCCGGAAAGAAACTGGGCCAGTTCGGGTCTGACGCACACGAGACGAATATACTACGTTCACCCTCACTCTCCTCCCAGGCAACAGCGCTCAGCCAACGGACCCACCGCCCCACCGAACACAGCTCGCTCGTTCCTCCTGCAGCGAATGGCATGGAAGTGGGAAGAAAGAATACGAACCGCTCGGCGCAGTCCACCGGTTCCTGCGGGCCGCGCACCGTAACGGAAGTGCGAAGACCGGGCGCCTTAGTGCCAGAAGTGAGCGTGCGGGAAGAAATAAAAGGAAGTAAAACGAACAAACGGATAAAACTGAACCGAACGTCGGGGAAGAATATCTCGGGTCTATCGACACGAGTTCTATGCTGCCCCCCTCAAACTATAAGGTTGCTTGTTTTCCCCGCCGAGGAAACGCGCAACTATAGTGGGAACAAAAGAGCGAAAGATAGTCATCCAAGCAGCGTAGGGCGGTGCGTCGGGTCTCGGGACGTCATCGGTTCGGTATACGAGAACACGGCGTGTGTGTGCGGATTCCGCCGCTTTAATGCTACGCGCCATGTGGGAAACTGCTGCAAAAGTGAAGGTGCTAGCCAGACAGCAAGCCAGCCTGCCAGACGCGGAAGCTAGTTGGAGGTTTTCTTTTTATATATTTTTTTTTCGCGTGGTGAAGGAAAGGGAGGCGCAAGCTTTTAAGAAAAGGCCTTCCCGGAGTTACGTAATCACAGATCTGCTGATTAAACGTAATATCTGGCTCATGTAAATACCAGTGACCAGAATGCCAGAACGTAGTTAAAGCGATCTGTTATATTTAGGGGAGTCCCAACTACACAACGCGTTTCGATTGTGTGAGGAAGTCTGATGCCATAAAACTAATGTCTTCTTCATGCTCTTTTGTTCCTAGATTTTTTTTTCTGTCCGATAGCCACAAGCGATTGCCTTTCAGTCAACTCAAGCTTTTCGCGCAATCTTGGGGAGGTCGATTGAGCTAGCAGCTTACTGCTGTGTTCAATCCCAGCCGCGGCGGTCAAATTTTTATGGAGGCGAAATTCTAGAGGCCTGTGTACTTTCCGGAGTCCTTCACTACGGCGTCCCCCATAGACTGAGTCGCTTTGGACATGAACGTCCGAAAGCGACTCAGGCAATGAAAAATGCCGTAGTGAATGGCTCCAGAAATTTCGACCACCTAGGGTTCTTTAGAGTGCACTGATATCGCACAGTACACAGGCCTCCACAATTTCGCCTCCATCAAAATACGACCGCGTGGCCGGAATCAAACACCAGTATTCCGGGTCAGCAGACGAGCGCTGTCACCAGTGCGCCACCGCGTTGGCGGGAAAATAAGAATTACATGAGTAATTAAATCGCGAGGAAATGAAGCGAAGGCAGCGGGACCGCTTTTGATGTGTTTTAGTTGGTGTTAGAAAGAAGTAATGCAGATGTCTAATTCCTTCATTTCTGCACCTTTTATTTTCTTAGGTAAGGCGCGCCGGCGGCAAACTTTAGGTAATGATTAAATTTTTTCTTCTGAGTAGGTCTGCAACTCAACAAAAACAATAAAAGGCTAAACCTCCGGGGCGCTTCTCTCTCAATATAACGAATAAGCGACCGCAATGGATGGCTTGCACTGTACACACTAGACCATTGAATACCAGGCATGGAAACGCGGGAGTAACTCGTTACGTCTGTCTAACTCCGGTAAGGTCTAAACAGATAAAGTAAGCCCTACATAACATCCTTGAAGGATCCCTGAAAAAAGTAATGCGAACTTACGTTTGAAGAGTCATTGTGGACAATGTAACGCTTGTTCACTCCTGTACTCGTCTCCAAATAAGTCCCAAGACGGGCGCTTCTGCCGATGGAAGCCACTCCAAGCTCGACAGTGATGCTTCGACTGGCGAGTGCTCGAAAGGAGCACCACACATAAAAACCTGCGGGAAGGGGGCGTCCTCTGTGACGACGACGCACGTAACGGGCTTCTGCGCTGACATCACTGACGTCATGAATTTCGAGTGGCAGGAAAGAGTCACGCAAATGGAATCGAAGGGTGCATTTACGGAACCCAAGCACAAATCAAAGAAGAGGAAGGTGGGGAGGGTAAAGGCCAATTTGAAAGCAAAAAGAAATAAAAGGAAGTCGGCTGTCCTTCAGGAAAGCCGGTTTGGCTCCTGTATCGCCCAAGCGTCGGTCTGTTAATTCCACCCCTTCGAGGAGGTAGCTGTTTCTGCTTTTGTTTTTAACTTCTTGTCTGGTCGTCCGCACATACCAATTCGTTCAGGAACGCTAAATCGCCCCTTGCCGATTGTTTCGGAAAAGGGGTCTTGGTGCCGGGTTGGCGCGGCGCGATGCCGAACACCTGAAGACGGAGGCACGTCCGATCACACTCTCCGCAGCAGAGTATGGCAAGCAAAGTGGAGCCAAGTCGGGAAAGTTATTGAATGCGCGACAGCCCGCCTTGTGCATTCACTACGGAAGTTATTGCTACGTGTCAGAACGCACGCAGCTGCCACTCTGCATCACTAAATGTACCCCGGAAAGAAACAGAGCTCTTCCTAGAGCGTTTGTTCGGCGCGGTTCATTTCTTCGCCAAGCCTTGTCAGCACAATTCACTTCAAGGAACTGTAGATTCGACCGTTCAAAATACTGTATATTCGTGCAGCCAGATGACTTGTTCTGTCGCTCATCTCCAAGTTTCTTTTTTGGGGGTGTGGAGAAAGCTGATTTTTTGTTCTTTTATTACACATTACACATTACGCAGTAATCGAGAACTTGCACTCACATCCTGGCCAGTAAAACTGGTATCGGGAGGACATTTTTACAGGCTAGTTGGTATTGGTTTTAAGCATAGAAGAAGAGCAGAGGAAGGAAGGGAGTTTAGAGGAGAGAGAGCGCTCTGTCCGGTCAACCTCCTTCCTTCTTGCGCTCTTCTTCTGCGCTTAATACCAACTTCAGCATCGGAACGGATTGGGACATGTACGCCGGGCCGTGCTTGAAGAAGAGTGGGTGATTTTGAGAACATGCATGTTTTTGGTCATCTCATGCAGATGAACTTTCGCCATGAGGACCATGTGGGGCCGTATAAGGGCCCAGATACGAGCCATGTGAAATTTGTATTTCACATACGGACTACCTGCATATTTGTAGTCCACGTGTGTATTTGTGGCCCATGTGCGGACCACTTGCCATTTGTAGTCCCCGTACGGACCATGTACTGTTTGTTAACTGTGTACAGAGCATGTGTTATTTGTAGCGGATTGTATCACTGTAGTCATGTCATCAAAGGAGTCTTCAAAGGGACACTCTAGCAGAGATGCAATACAGCAATCAATGTTGCTTGATAGCTTCCAGGTACCGACAAAAATCGAGACGCTGAAACATCTAGGCAAGAAACGGCGAAATAAAAACAGCTAACTATGAAAATAAACAACTCCGTTTTTTTTCTAGTCAAGCGGTTGGAGACAAGATCTTACGTGCGATTCAGTAGCTCCTTGAGCCAGGAACCGGAAGCGGGGAAAGTCCGCGGTGCACGAAGGAAGTAATGGTTCACGTTATTTTGTTGTCCAAGTCGGGTTACTCTCTCCCACCACCTATTGGCAAAATTAAGTTGACGCCGTATTGTGACAATACTGTGCTACCCGTGAGGTTGGTGTGCATTTCAGCAGTGCGGACCCAATGAGACGTCAGATGCAATTGCGAGACCGCGCGGCCGGATAGCTGGATAAAGGGCTCTCCTGAAGAGGACGAGCCGAAAGAGAACAACGCTGCAAAAGGGACCATTTAGAAGGTCAGGCAACGATAACATGCACAGTGCGACGCGGCAGATCCACAGGTAGAGCAGACCGCGGAGCGGTAAATGTACAAAAGTTTCTACCTGCCACCTCATCCAATAGAAAGGCCTTGTAAATTTATGTAGCGAATTTATGTAGTTATAACCATTGGTTACGTTTTCAGCAGCTGCCTCGCAAATGCAGTGACAAAGTTGTCTAAGTGTCCCATTTGAGGTTTAAAACTCAGCTCAGTGACTTGTAAGCAGAGTCCGCACAACATAGACCAGATGCGGTGTTTGGGCTGATTAAAAACGAAGCCATGCTTCTTTTTCCTTCATCGCTTTTTCACGCTTGTTTTGTTCGGTCACATATGAACGGAAATGTCATAGTAACCATTGAGTACACAGGCAGTAAACCATGTAATCCCATGACTACTCGGGTCTCGCATGTGGCTTTCTTCTCCAGGTAATGGATTCACTCGCCTGCGACCAATGTCAGTGTGCGATTTCAGTTTAACATTATTTATATTTCTTCAAAACTTATCAAGAACAACGCCAAAATTTTTTCAAGATTTATTAAGGATTCGTCCCATTTCATGTGGCATTTTTACTAGGCTAACAGTCACTGGTTTGAAACAAACATTTTTCTAAGAGGAATTGCCATTCTTCAATAACTTCAGTTACAATTCAAGCGACACGTTCGATAGAAAGCACTCAAAGTAAAAAAGCACGAAACAGGAGCCCCCATTAGTGTCACTATGGTGTGTCTGCCCGTGTGGTTTCAATATAGTCCTGTAAGGGTGCTTTCAGGAAAGAGGTCTCTAGGCGTAAAAGTTTCCTATTTTTGAGTATGCACTTTATGCTGTGTAGGTTTTTCTACTATGATTTTCATTCTAATCGAATCATCATTTATTCCTTATACCTTTCATAACATGCGCAATAGGTAATAGGCACTTATCTGAAGACTGCATTGTGTCGTTTTACGTGTGACATAATCACCTTCCTCATTTTCTTCAATTTCCACGTGCCTAGAAACCAAACTGAATGGCATATTTGTTCACAGCTGCTTGCACTTCAGCATTTGTAAGTGCAGTAGGTATGGCGTTTTTACTGGACTGTACATCTCTTATTGCCACCACTTATGTAGGTAGCACTTATGCATGTAGCTTTATGTATTGCTTCTGTACAAGCACTATGTACAGAAGGCTCCAAAAGCAGGTCTTATTCCAGAGTGGTAAAAGGTTTTATAATTTTAGAATGCTCGCACGGCATGGAAGCCATGCAAACCAGAGCGATAGTCGAGTTTTTTATAGTATCAGACCCCGACGGATGTTCAGTTGAGTTCAGTTCATAGGGCGAAATAATTTTTTACCTGTAGCCGACGGCTGGTAAATGTTCCAAGTCAGACTTGCAATTTAAGAGGCCTTATATAAATATAAAGAAAGAAAGCCCAAATACCTGGTATGTAAAAGGAAGAAGCACATAAAGTATTCACAATGGCTAATATTGCATAGTACATGAGAACAGTACAAGAAAAGAACTCTATATACATGGGAAATACAACTTATCACTCAAGATACTTATCCCTGCAGTTAAAAATCTTGCACGTCAGAAATCAAGTACATAAGTGTTTCTTCAACAGCACGGAAAATTTTTTCAGTTCCAGTGGTAAGATATTTCATATTTCTGCGCCTATTAACTGAAGTCGCCGATCCCCATACACATTGTTTCTTGGGGGCAAATTAAAGTTTGCTGCCCTCGCATTTCTGGTGGTCATGCATTCGTGGTCAGCCTCTCATGAGCTGAGTAACTGGAGTTTCAGGGTGATCTGTTCCTTGCGTTATTCGCGCGGAAGAGCGTTTCCTAAACACAAGCTGCCATATCAGCTTCAAATCCAAAACTGTTCTTCGTGCCTATTCAGCTGTTTTATTACAGAGATCCCCTGCGCCTTTTCCCGACTAAATTTTTTGCAGCAATCCATGGCTTCTTGCTCGAATTAACGGATACCCAACTGTGGCACTGAGAAGTGCAGCAGAACAATTTAGAACCTTTTATTTACAATTTAGAACCGCTCTCACGTACGTGGCGAGCCTGGCTGGCTTCAGAGTAACTGGTACAGGAAGAATAGCTTCATACATAATAAACTGTTTTGAAAGACATCATTCTCCTCAGTAAATACTTTTGACAATATCTTTCTGATTCTTGGGAACTTCGATTTTATATCAAATGATGTAAAGTTTGAAGGATGCGTCCACCAAGTCCAATACTTGCGAATACCGGAAGAACACAGTACATCCGCGCTGTGTCGTGGACGTGTTACAGGTCAAAACACACGGAAACACAGTTTTTTTTTTTTTTTTCAGAAAAAAAAGCCTTTGCGGATCTGGGTATTGAGTCTACCAAGTGGCCGAGAGATATTCTTTTTTTCTCGGAACCACACTGATAAAAATCAAAGGCCTTCCTTTACAGCGTCAGATGTTAAAGAGAAGTTTCCGCGCCTCCGTGGCGAGCGGTGTCGAGACAGCGGTCATGTGACCGCCCCTTGCGCATAGCAGAAGCATCATGCATCGCGCTGACTATCGCCATGAGGGGGGACGCGGAGTAAAAAAAAAAAAGAAATGCGATTAAACGACTTAACAAGGCCTCCCTCATGAAAACAGCTTGTAATGACTGGATGGCATGGCATTCTGCGCCCCTGCGGAGTAGCAGCCGCCGCAGTTACGGTAAAGCCACCAGCGGCTATGTAGCAGCAGTCGGTTTGTAGTATGCAGTCAAGGAGGAGTGACAAAAAAGTGCGGATACGACAGAACAAAGGACGAAGGCTCTCGACGCGCTGCACGACAAGGTGCTCAAGTCCACGCCAGCACTTTTCTAGCACAGTTAAGCACCCTTTGTAACCTTTCCACAACAAAAACAGCCGTCACACACTCAAGCGTGGCAGCAGCATTCTAAGCAAACTCATCAATTCCAAGAGCACAATGTAGAACAGCTCACGCTGATCATCCGAATTACTAGGCGTGTAATCAACACCGATTTTTCATCTTTCCATCAGTCGAGGGAGATTCCAAAACTCCTTCTCTCTGGACTGTTTTCTAACCGGTTCCACTGCCGCTTCCACCGTGTTAGCTCCAGGCGCACACAACAGCGCAGCGAGCAATATGGCGGCACCCACGAAGCCCTCACTGGAGGGATATATATGCAAGGGTACAGGTCACAATTCGTCCCCTACGTTTTACGCAGGCGAGCGCTATGCTCGATAGCTTGCGGGATCTGAGAGATTTATTTCCCAGCTTTAAGACAGTCTCCCAAGTTCCGCTGGGTGATAAGTGGCCATTTGACATCCATGAAAGATTATTCTGGCCGCCTAGAATTAACTCTTGTTGAGAATCAGTGAAATTTTGGGTTCACGAAAAACTAAATTAGGTTTCACGAAACTCATTATTACGAGCTAGATTTTACGCGTTGCTGCGATACTAAATAGGCTAGACCTCCACTGACTCGTCTATGCGCGCTGTTGGGAGGTCATGGGTGTCTTGCTGTAAAGATTAATTCACATACTGTAGGACAATTTTTGAGCCAGTATAAACAGAAGCAGACTCACACTAGCGCAAATTTGATGGTACACGAAAAATAAGGTTTCCCCACTCCTGTCTCTCTTTCGCTGGTAGGTGGTGGTGAAAAACATTTATAATACAATAAATATTTACAGAGAGGTGATTGGGGTAGGCCCTATTGGCCCTTTCCCCTAACAATACTAGGTGGAGCCCCTATTCCGGGGCCCCATTGGCAAGCAACGCCGCCCGCGTCCGGTGAACCAAGGCCTTTTGGGTCTTTAGGTCCTGACAGCCGAGCAGGGCCGCCTCCCAGTCCTCTCTGGTGGGGTTGGGGTTGGGGGGGATAGATGGGTTTGACTGACACGCCCAAACCATGTGGAAGGTGTCAGCCACCTCCCCACAGAACTGGCACGCGCCATCAAATGATGTATTGAAATGTTTAAGCACCGCCGGGCACAGTACAGTGTTAGTAAGAATTTTGATGAGGAGGCGCTCGTCAGCGCGATCCAGACCCTTACAAGGGGCCGGGTAGCGCCGGTGCTCCTCCTTGTAGTAATCGGTGATTTGTTTGAATGTAATGGCCAGATTGTCTGATTGGGAGTACCCTTCCAAGGACAGGGAGATAGCCCGGGGAGAGAGTGCGCGGGCGGCCTGATCGGCCTGTTCGTTTCCCTGGAGTCCCTGGTGACCGGGGGCCCAAATCAGGTTGCGTGGAGTTGGATCTTCAGATCGACAGCTATATTCCAGTATGCGCCAGGCAAGCGGGGGAGCCCAGCCCAACTCGTAGTTCCGACAGGCCCCTCGCGAGTCGGTGATGATGTGTTTCGACTTGGGAGTAGTGAGAGCAAGAGCAATGGCAATCTCCTCCGCGTGTGTTGCGCTGTAGGCTTTGAAAGTGAGCCCGTTGACTGTGTTTGTGTTGTGTACGACTGCGGCCGTGTACCACACCCCGTGGTGTGGGCCGGCAACGTCCACGTAATACACATGTTGTTGGTTACCATAGTATCGCGCCAACGCTTCCGCGCGCGCCTGGCGACGACCGCTATGGTCTTCTCTGGACATGTTGCGGGGAAGGGGTCGGACCCGGAGGGCGCGTCTCCAGGGTGCTGGCACTCTCTCCCTTTCCTCAATATGGTAGTCATGTTTGATGTGTAGCCGGTCCAAGAGGCGGCGACCGGACGTGGTCTGTGCAAGACGCGTGTATTGGTTGACTAAGTGGGCCTCTCGAAGCTCCCGAAATGTGTTCACCACGCCCAAGGCCAGAAGTCGCTGGTTGGACGTGGTGACCGGGAGGTCGAGAGCCCGCTTGATGACTTTCCGGTGGATGACCTCCAGTTGTTCATCATCATGTTTGCGCAGGTGCAAGTAGGGGGTTGAGTAGAGGATTCTACTCGTTACGAAAGCATGGGCAAGCCGCAGTGCATCCTTGCTTCGTAATCCGCCCCGCTTGTTGGAGACCCGGCGGACCATGCGGCCCACCTGGTCTCCCACCGTGCGAAGTTTGGCTAGGGTGGTGTCGACTCTGCGTTGGTGGTGTATGAAGAGACCAAGGACGCGGATCTCCTTGGACTCCCGGATCGGTCCCGAGGGGAGACTGATGCAAAGCGGGGTTGTGTCCCGAGGGGAGGGACGTATGTGCACAAATTCTGATTTCGACGGGGCGCACTGGAGTCCGCAGTAGGCCGCGTAGTCGTCGACTAGGGTCGCCGCTGCTTGCAGGCAGGATTCCATGTGGCCCAGGTTACCTTGCGTGGCCCAGATTGTAATGTCATCCGCATAAAGAGCGTGATGTATCCCGGGCAAAGAGGACAATTTGGAGGGAAGATGAAGCATTGCCAAATTGAAGAGGAGGGGAGACAGGACCGCGCCTTGAGGTGTTCCCCTCGAGCCGATGGTGTATGGCCCGTGTTCCGCATCTTGTATGCGTATGTAGGCTTGACGGTCTGTAAGAAATTGTTTTATGTAGTCCTGGACCACCTCAGTAACACCAACTGTGGCCACAAAACATTCGCTGGTAAATGGCGTCGCTAAGCGGCTGCGTTCTTCTTTGGCAGACTGTTTCGAAATGAAGCGTTCAAAGGCCTCCTATCAATTAGCACTGCGATAGGATATCAGGAGCTTCCGCAATCTTATTTATCGCTAACACGGTGTTCCTACCATTTCTGGCCAACTGCCATCAAGCGCCGTGAGATACTGCGGCTATATTTAGCATCAGAACGAGCCGCCAGCTTAGTTGAATTCACTCGCATCTACCTGGGTATGGCTACCAGCATCGCGCATTTCGCACTGCAAGTATGCGGTGCATCCGTGTGTAGAGTCAATCGAATTAATTTATTTCCTCTATTCTGCATTTGCTGCACTCACTTTTTTCCCTTGCAAAGGTCATATGTGTTGTCAGACTTAAGTGTCTAGGGTATACTAAAGAAAACTAGGTCCCCTAACAATGCGCTTCAGGGCACCACTTTTTCATCCGAGCTGTCTCCATCTCAGAGCTACTGTATTTCACGAATAAACGCATAATGCGAATGCACGCCTGTTCCTAGACGTCTCACAGCGTTTTGTGAATCTTTTCTCTAAGCTGTGCTTTCAAATAAAACGCTGATATGTTTTGCCGGGCTGGTAGCTTGTTCCACCAGGCATCGGGTCCAGGAGCACCGCCGCTGTGCCGATGGAGGAAAGAACGTGGGCCGGAGACAGGGAGTAGAAGAAGTAAAGGAAAAACTGTATTCACATATTTACAAAGTTATTTACAAGCAATGACAAAGAGGGTAAAAGCTAAGAAGTTTCAGGGAAACGCTGAGGGAATCGCTCCTCGATGAACGTGTCGAGCGCTTTAAATAGTCCCTCCCGAGGTCCCAATCGTAGGGACTTCGTCCGGATACTCCTTAAGGGCGTTCCCCGCTTCGTGGTCTTACTCGGCTGAGTCACTTGGATACCCGGAAGTGTCCTTTCCGGCCAGGTGGATCCCATAGCTTGTTTCAAGGAAACGCCCAAAGGCGAACACCTGCAGCGTGTTACATCCGAGGTAGCAGCACCCCACCGCTGCCACCAGTTTGTTACGGACGAGGTAGCATGGACGTGCCCCGGAGAGCAAAATGAGGGACGCCTGTGACGAGGCTGCTGGGAAAAGACAATGAAGAGGAATTTATACATGAATATTTACAAGTGAGCTGCAGGAACGCTGCATCACGACAGCTCGACAGGAGACCATGATGACAAAAGCCTCTTCGGCCGTGCCGCTGCCGGCTTTTTAAGAGTTCTCTTCCCTAGGGTCCCTAGATGGGGGCCGGGTTTCACTGGCACCAATCACCGACACGCACGCACTCACTCACTCCCGAGAGATCACGCCGTCGTCACGCGCTGGGAGAGGGGAACGATGCCAACCACGTAGCGCAGACGCCGAAATGTCCATGAGCGGCGTTCGCGCGCATTTCGAACGCGCGTTCCCACTCGGTGTACGGGAAACGCTCGCTCAACCGGGCAGACGGACG
Organism: Amblyomma mixtum; assembly: GCF_055824585.1. Taxonomy (NCBI): domain Eukaryota; kingdom Metazoa; phylum Arthropoda; class Arachnida; order Ixodida; family Ixodidae; genus Amblyomma; species Amblyomma mixtum. The sequence continues at coordinate 326,883,911 of NC_143012.1, forward strand.
CGGCTTCCGTGGCCATCCAGGCGTTCACCCAACGCGCGTCTCGGGGTTTGTCGGCGTTTCGCTGCTGCCATGTCGTCGTCTTCCCCAGGACGAAGGCGAGTCGTAACAGACTGCCCCGCCGGGGGAAGGAGATCCCGATGGACAGGGGACAGCATCCGCTGTCCGGAGGGATGTCGCTTGAGGCTAGTCTCAACTGCAGTCGGTTCTCTCTCGGCGGTTCTGGAGCTCAGCGCACCCCGAAGTCTTCCTTCGCATGTGCAGGTTCCCAAAGGGCACTGCAAAGTGACTCGTGCTCTGCTAGCGTTAGAACCACGCCGAAAACCCAACCGCTCAGTCCGCAAGCACGACACAGTCCCCACTAAGCAATGCCAGGCTCTTTCCCTCTTACAAAGTCAATTAATCACTGGGAGTAGTTCAGCAGCACTCACAAAACTCCCACAGATCGGCACATTACACCACAAAGCGCATTTCAATTTAAAACAATAAACAAAACCAATCGGTTCAAAATCCTACATCAGGAAGAAAAAAACCACCAGCAAACTGCAACTATGATGCTGATTCTTGCGCTAGGGACTTCAATTTAAGCTATCGGCATTACCTTTGAGACTCCCCTTTTTGTGATGTATTTCGATTCGTAATGACCACAACAATTACGAACGCACTTGTTTCCCCGCAAAGATTCGCTCAAAATCGGAGCCAAAGTCACCTTAATTTCCCAAATTCCAAAAAAAATCAAGCGACTCCAGGCGTTTATGCTATTGGCCTAAATGGCCCGTCTGGCTAGCACTTCGCGTTTTAACGGACGCTGCTACACATGGGCACCACTAGTGCATGTTTCAAAACAATTTCAAAAGAAACGCTTCCAATGTAAACAACGCGTCCGAAACCTATTCCTGCTCAACTTTTTTTTCTGCAAAACTTTTTGTCTGCAGGAATGGTTTAAAAAAGAAACAGCAGAGACATCATCGGAATCCGCTGCTAACGAGCCGCGCGGCGGCTCAAAGGGGTCGCCTGTTCTTCAACCGCGCCCTGCGCGGACGCACGCGAACAGTGGCTTTAGCAGCCGACAATTCACAAAAATCAACTGCTCTTCGACACCTGCGAGCCTCAGACGCCACGCGACATTGATTTGTTCCGCACACCGGCCGCGTGTCTCCAACACCTGAGTAGCGTCTGAACATTTGAATGCGAGGGGTTGACGGTCGCGTATGAAAGAAACGCCTACGAGGACTCCTTTCTCGATTCAACCGTGTCCTTCGACTGGAACGCGTTCTGCGGCGTTCTTCCATGCGGTAGCTGGGCGTCCTCTTCGGCCCGCTGCGAGTTTTACGCGTCCTGCTACCGTAGCGTCCCCCCAATGGGTAAGGTGGCTTTCGCGCTGTCTGTAAACGCCGAGCTAGTCTGGCCTTAGCGCGGTGCATGACGCATATGGAGTGCCGTGATGATAGCCTCGGACGATTACGCTGCTGGCCGGCCTTTAACTTTACAATGTCCTCGGCCCGTACTTCGTCCGTTCTCTCGAGAGCACCCCTCGTCTTGGCTCTCCTTGCGCGTGGTCGCCTTCCTAAAACTGCCTTCGCAGAACGGCCCTGCGCGCCTCCATTTCTCGCGGTACCCTCAACCTCCGCATCTTCTCTCTGACGCAGCACCGAGCCGTATTTCACCCTTAAGTTCGAATTATCGGCTCGTGCTTTCGGTGAGTCACCGCAGGTCGCAGTAGCCAGCTGTTCCGACAGCACTTTATCTCCTGCTGAGCATAACTTGCTCTCGTGAGGCTTGCTAATCGACCCTGCGACCCTAACTCCCTGGCCTGCAACTTGATCTAAACCACACTCGATGGCTAACGTTGCGATCTGCCCTTGGGTTTCAGCGGTGCACTCGGGTGACTCGCAGCCGCTCTCCTTACAGCAAAGCGCTGTGTCCAAAACTTGGCTACTAAGGTTCGCCAGCCGCATCGAAGGAGGGTCTCCCTTGATTCCTTGACTGCTCTGGCCCGCAAGCTCACTAGTCTCTTCCTGAGCAGAAGCATCAATCTCGCTTGTCAAAGCAGGTTTTGCCTCAGGGCTAGAGACGGTCGCTTCTCCCTTATTAGCGTTGTCTGTGCTCACTAACGAAGCAGATCGCTCGGCTTTGTTTTCGGGGGGAATCCTGCAACTCACAGTTTGCTCTTGATTCCCATTAAACTCGGCCTTCACAGAACTTTCATCATGACTTTCCTCAAATAACCCAAGGACTACTTTTCCCTGATCACGGAGACCTTCGGCGTCTTTCTCCTGGGTATTATCCTCCCGACCGCAGGAATCCGCCTTCGTCCCGGAAAGTGCATGCTTCTCTGGGCTCAAAACCAATGCATTGCCCCTTTCCTTATTTTTAGCAGTGCCTACATTATCGCCCGAGCCCTCATGGCTGGCGGATCTGCACTCTTCCTCATTACTAGCCTTAGTGCCTACATTATCCCCCGAGCCCTCATGGCTGGCAGATCTGCACTCTTCCACGTTGCTAGCCTTAGTGCCTACATTATCGCCCGAGCCCTCACGGCTGGCGGCTCTGCACTCTTCCTCGTTTCTAGCCTTAGTGCCTCCATTATCCCCCGAGCCCTCACGGCTTGTGGATCTGCACTCTTCGCTAGCTTTTCGACCGAACTCATCGGTCCTCGCTGCCGAAGTGGCCTTTCTTTCTTGGACCAAACCTGTCCTATGCCGCCACTTCTGCACAGCACGCGTGTCATCCGGCGACTGAGCAGAGCTTCTAACTCTGTCCCTGACACTATTGCGGTGTAACTTACCACCGTCAATGTGGCCTTTCAAATCTGCCTCCGCGGGAATACGAAAGTATCGGAGGAGCGCACTTTTGGTTATCGTATAGTTGTGGGCATCCTCGTCAGACAACCTCGCCCAGACATTACAAGGTTCACATGGGAGGAATCCCATCAACACAAGTGGCCAATAATCCTCGTCTAGCTGCTCCTCCATGCAAATTCTTTCAAAATTTTCCAGAAAAGTTCTGAAATTTTCGCCTTTTCTGAAAACACTTAAGCGAGATCGCGTTCTAATACTTCTGAGCGTGTTAAGTTCACGCGTGAGTTCCTGCATCTCTCTCTCGTATTCCTGTTGCCGCTGCTCTCTTTCGCGTTCCTGTTCTCGCAGCTGTCTTTCGCGTTCCTGTTGCCGCTGCTCCCTCTCGCGTTCGTCTTGATCTCTTTTTGCCAATTCCCTCTCCTCAATGGCCTCAAGGCATTCCGCAAGCTCGTCATCTTCAGCCTCCAACGCAAGAATAGCCTTCAGCAGTTCTGGTTTTCTGAGTTTGTCTGATACCTCCAGACCCAACTCTTTCGCAAGCTCCAGTAACTTTGGTTTGCGCAGCGTCTTCCAATCCATGGCTGCTCCGAGTACTGCTTCTCTACTGCCCGCTATTGTCTTGCTGCAACTAACCCAGCAGCAACGACAACCGAATTACCAGCTCTGTTCCCGACACTAACAAAAGCCTGGCAAAACTCAGCAGAAGAAAGTTCCGCACTCACCAAACCTCGCAGCCAAGAATCCAGCGCAGTCGGTCCGCTGCAGGCAACCAGTCAACACACAGGGCTCGTTGCACTGCCCCCGACTCGCCGTTCTGCTGCTCAGCGTCCCGTTGTCCGCAACTCTCCGCCGGCGTCCGACGATTCGCGTCCCACCGCTGCCAACCAGTTTGTTACATCCGAGGTAGCAGCACCCCACCGCTGCCACCAGTTTGTTACGGACGAGGTAGCATGGACGTGCCCCGGAGAGCAAAATGAGGGACGCCTGTGACGAGGCTGCTGGGAAAAGACAATGAAGAGGAATTTATACATGAATATTTACAAGTGAGCTGCAGGAACGCTGCATCACGACAGCTCGACAGGAGACCATGATGACAAAAGCCTCTTCGGCCGTGCCGCTGCCGGCTTTTTAAGAGTTCTCTTCCCTAGGGTCCCTAGATGGGGGCCGGGTTTCACTGGCACCAATCACCGACACGCACGCACTCACTCACTCCCGAGAGATCACGCCGTCGTCACGCGCTGGGAGAGGGGAACGATGCCAACCACGTAGCGCAGACGCCGAAATGTCCATGAGCGGCGTTCGCGCGCATTTCGAACGCGCGTTCCCACTCGGTGTACGGGAAACGCTCGCTCAACCGGGCAGACGGACGCGGCTTCCGTGGCCATCCAGGCGTTCACCCAACGCGCGTCTCGGGGTTTGTCGGCGTTTCGCTGCTGCCATGTCGTCGTCTTCCCCAGGACGAAGGCGAGTCGTAACAAGCGGCGTCACCCCGCTTCATCGTCTTCCTCGGCTGAGTCACTTGGATACCCGGAAGTGTCCTTTCCGGCTAGGTGGATCCCATATCTTGTTTCAAGGAAACGCCCAAAGGCGAACACCTTCAGCGGCGTCACCCGCGCAGTTGACAAAAGAGCGAGGCGCGGTTGAATGGCAGACGCTCGTCTCCGCACGTGGCAGCAGGCGTTGAGTCATGTCACCCTGGCGGATGTACACACAAGGTCGCAGGGTCAATACTGCTCTGCTGCGTTGGGTGCTGTTTAAGGGGAAGTCGAGAAAAACACGTCGTGGCAGTTAGGCAGAAGTGGAGGTACGTGGAATCCAGGGGTCGTATCCGTCCCTCGTGTCCGGTTCTACCTTTCTTTTCAGGAGGTCGCATGGGAGCGCGTGCACGGAGAAAGACCACTTTAGCAGAACCACGCACTGCTGGGAATGGCCTATGTGGATAAAGGTGTGACGGGAACACACAAAGAGAGTTAAGGTGGCGGGGGGAGGGGGGGGGGGGGGGGAGTAGAGTCACAACAACGCATTTGCGCATGTGTGTCGTTAAAATGTTCCGGGGTAATTTCCGGAGCATGTAACAAGGTTTTGCTTCTGGGCCATGCGTCAAAGCCCTATAGCAGCAACTTCTGGTGCTTATAAGCTTTGAAAAGAGCCCGTTGTACAAGAAATAAAGTTCAAACGGGTTGAAAATTGGGCGAGTTGGTACGAATTCGTACCAACTCGCCCAATTTTCAATCCTTTTGAACCTTATAAGCTCTCCGTGGATGGAAAGTTCTCCTGAGCCTCAGATATTTGGAGCGCCGGGAATGGTACACAAGCTGTAGTGCAGGGCTCAGAAAAAATCCCTTTGGAATTGGCTGATGATGGTGGTGCTGGTGGTTCCGATGATGGTGATGACGATTATGACAGTTTTTTAAGGCACAAGGTAGTTCGGCCAAAGAGCGCCATAGCACAAGCGCTTCGCATTACTCAAGGTGGGGTCAAAGACCCATTTCCCAAGCACTTAACCCCAGTTAAGCCCAGCACCAGGCCCAACGTTTATAGATACTTTTTTAGTTCCATAACTCCTCCTCTGAAAGAGGGCGCCGCTTGTACCCGGGCGGTGAGAGGGCGCTGCAGTCGAGGCTTGCGCGTCGCCGACGCGCGCGCGGCTCCTGTCCTGCAGTTACTACTTAGCCCGTGCTCGTGTTTTTCGTTGCCTTTTTTTGTCCATTTGTGTTCCTGTGCGCTCTGCGAACACGTGGTCCCCATCGTACACTCAGAACAACAGACGCTGCTGGCCGTGAAGCAGCTTTCGATCGAAGCGCGACGATGACAACTTGCTTCGTGCCCGGCTGTACCTGTCAACGCGGCCCCTGCTGTTGCCACATTTGCGAAGTCCCACCTAGAAATTCCTTAAGCATTGTCTGATCCCGTGCAAGGGATTGATTTCGCACAGATTGTGGAAAAGAGCTCGTCGATACAGCTTCCGAGAAACTGGAGAATGGCGGCCCTCGAGGAGGAGGCGGGAAAATACAAAGATGTTGTCCTTTACGACGCCGGGATGAAGGAAGGCGTTTACACCATTCTGAAAAGTGTCGCATTTCGTGAGGACCTGACCTATGCTGTCCAAGCAAATGGAAGGCTGTTGGACAAGTGGGATACTGACATTCAGGTTTTTTCTGTGAAAGATGTAAAGGCAATTTTGCAGATCGTGCACACAAAGCAACTTTGCCGCGGTTGCTCTGACTTCGATGTCGCCAGCTGCAGTAGCGTGGCCTAAAATGCTAGAAGTACGCTCTATCACAAAGACTGCGCTGCTTTGACAAGTGCAGACAAAGAAATATGTGCTATGTGCACCAGCTTGGCAAAATGTTTGAAGCGGAGGGCATCATCGACACGACCGAAGTAAAAGGTGCCTGTGGCAGTAAGTGTGCTGAGAAAGCGGCTGATCCGTGCCACTGCATCACAAGGACGGAAAGATGTACCGTTCCGAAAAGATGCTTGCCTGTGTAAGCGCAGTAGAGGGCACTATAAAACAGGCTAGAAAGGACGAGTTGTTCGGCGACCTGTTTTGGAACGTGCTTAGTTCTCTTGTAAAAAAAAAAAAAGGCACGAATGGTGTTGGTTGACCACAGCATGCTGAGGTGTTCACAGCTCAATTAATTTGCTTTTATTTAGTGACGCGCATGCACTTCTTTGCGCGAGCAAAGTGCTTGGAAAATAGCAGCGTCGTTAGAGCTCAAAGAGAGCGAAAGAAGGCGAAGCTTGTCTGACAAATTAGTTGACAGCAAATTTGTCAACAACGATGTTTAGTTGGTTTGAGAATAACATTTTTCTATTTAAATGCCAAGGGCCTTGAGTTACTCTTGAGTTTCGCCGACACCGGTACCGAACTCGCGACTTTCGGGAAAGCAGCCGTAGCCACTGAGACAGCGGCCGGTTTTATTTGCGCCAGTATTGCTGTAATAAAACGTAAAAGGAACTTTGCGCTAAATGCGTAACACAACAGCCAGTCGCGAAAAACTGGTTCGGCGCATAATCCGAATCTATCGAAGTACCAAGGTTCATCTCACGAGAAGCAGAATCGAAGCATGCATTTCGTCATTGCCCGTACAAAACGGCCGCTCGTGACACTGCTCAGAATACCACTCTTAAGTTCAAAAACGCGCTAAGCACACATATTATGAAATACCTCCGGGCAAGAGCCGGAAACAAAAAAACAGCAGTCGCGCCGCGATGATTCGAATGCGAGTGCTCGTGCAAAACGCTGCACGCTAGCAGACGACTCTCGCTCTCCCCGCTCAACCCGCGATTGCAGCGCCGCGGTGGCGGGGACGGCGACAGGCCGCCTGCTCCCTACGGGCGCTACGAGGAGTTATGGAACTAGAAAAGTATCTATAAACGTTGACCAGGCCTGGGGATAGCATTACTCAAGGTGGGGTCAAAGACCCATTTCCCAAGCCCTTAACCCCAGTTAAGCCCAGCACCGGGCCTGGGGATAGCATTACTCAAGGTGGGGTCAAAGACCCATTTCCCAAGCACTTAACCCCAGTTAAGCCCAGCACCGGGCCTGGGGATAGCATTACTCAAGGTGGGGTCAAAGACCCATTTCCCAAGCACTTAACCCCAGTTAAGCCCAGCACCAGGCCTGGGGATAGGTTGTACCCATTGTAACACCGGTAGTAAACCGGCGGCACTCCTCTGAACCTCGGACATTTTCAAAACGTCGCCTACCGAAGAGCAGTACACTCATAGGGACACACTTTGGCATTCTTTCGTTTCACTTCTTGAGGACGGTACATTCGGCCGTCAGAAGCTTTCGTCTACACGAAGCACGAACGCAAAAAACCTGGACCCGTTCGAGGCCTTTACATGCAGCCTGCAAACAAGGCGAGCAGCATTTTTTGAGTCGGAACACCAGGTGCAGTTGAGGGCGGATGCCCGACAGAAAGATGGAAAATTAGACTTTCCCTGGCTCGCGTGGTCCCCGAGCATTATGTGCTGTGTGGACAACCTGGAGGTAAGACATATATGTTTCATAAAAATTGGCTGTGCTTTAGCGCTGGTTAAACCTGGAGTGACGCGATAGCTACAGCTGGCCGAGTGGAACTCGCTCAGTCGAATTGCAAAGTCAGTCATTCGCCGCTCCGTTTCGCTGGGCGTTCCTTCTTCATCTTCGTCCCTGGACGTGCATTCACTCTCTCCTCTCACTCCACTCCTCCCCCGCTCGGTTTCGCCGGCCCGCGCCGCCAGCAGCTTCTACGCACCACGTGACCAACCACGGCGCCGCCACGCTGAGGGCTCGAAATGCTAGCGTAATGTAGGCGCACAGCGCGTACACCAGCTGCGTGCTCTGACGTCACTCCGCGCATGCGCACAACTGACGAGGCGGGCGGCGTCTGCTCCGCCGTCGGTGCAGCGGCGAGGCGCGCGGCGCGCACGCTAGCTGCGAGCTATGACGTCACTTCGCGCATGCGCACAGCTGGCGGAGCGGTGGTGCCATGGCTCAGCGCGCAGCCACGCTGACATCGCGAAGCGGCTGGCGTAGTGTAGCTATCGCTACAAAATGCGGGCTGATCAAGCATCTAGAGAACAACACTGCATGCAAGGCAGATGTCAACATGCCAACGCCCAACAACTTCTCGCTTCGAAAGTAAGTGGCCTTCTACCCCTGACGTGTACAAGCGGCAACGAAACTTAAATTTAGCTATCTAAAATTGTCGCGCACGAGCGCGGCAATAGAAAAGCCTTAACAATCGGCAGCCTGTCCTGCAATGGATGGGTTCAGTATGTTTTGGCTTTCAGCTCTGGAGCGGAAAAACATTCCGAACACACTTTTTGCGCGTATTCGCAATTTTTCTATGCAGATGCGATGACACTGATGTCGTGCTCCCTGTCTCATAACCACGTTGAGTTTGGCGGCAGCTTAAACAGAAAAACGGTGAGTGCAAACACATTCTGATTTCCATCAAATTTCGCCGGTCGGCATCCTTCAAAGAACATGCAACGTAACGCATTTCGCAAGGTTGTTCCGCTAGAGAAGAAACAAGAGAAGAAGATCGAGAACTTCGTTTTTTTTTTTTTATGGACGAAGACAGTGAATATTGTACCTTTGTTTGGACCTCTTACACTGCGCGACGCTAAGTTTTTTTTTCTGTGTCCCATCAGTCTCCTGAAAAAAGGATATTGCTGCCACCCTAACCAAGCATCGCAGTGAAGAAGCCGTTTCATGTGGATAAACATTGAAAAACATTGAACGAAATGCGAGTGCTCTATGATAAACTGTGGAGCTGGCCCCACCTGCAGAAGCTCCCAGATGCTCAGTGTTGTATGGGGTAGTGGGTTACCTTATATGTCATGAGTCATGACACTATGTCCGCGGTGAGCTCTCGACAATTATTCATTTGTATCGCCGTCCGCCGAACCCGCAGAGAGTCACAGATGTGCCCGTGAAAGAACTTCGCATAACTTTCGGTGAATGTCCGCCTTCTTAGCATTCAAAGAAGGCCTAATTATGGCACAAACCTCGCCGTCGATAAGAGACCGCTGCGTGGATTCGCAAACTGTTTCCACATTGCTGCGCACAAAGAAAATTTCAGCCACGTATCTCGTATTCTTGCCTCCGAAAGCGCACACCGCAGCAACAGCCAGCTCCAGATTTCGGCACTTTATCTCACTTCCTGTACTTCGCATTTCTTATCGCCATGTCCTTCACGTTTAGTATTTCTCAGTTTTGTTAAGTTTACATGTACCTCCCGGTACCGTACGGAATCAATATGTTAGAAGATACTGCAGAAAGGATGGTGAGTTTTAGTGCAGCAATTAAGGAAAGTTTCGCAAAAACGCGTCATGGCACAAGGCGATTGGTCTGCGGAAAGTGGAGTTGAAGACGCTTTTTTTATTTATTTATTTTTTTCAAGCATTTCGCTTCAGAGAGAGCCGAGGACCAAGCCAGGGGTAATGCTGTACCCAATGCTAAACTGGTGCGTAACCAAGGGCACTGGCACAGCTCTCCGCATACGGGGCGGGGAGAAAACAGAAATAAGAGGCCGTTCATGGTCTTGTGGTGTCACATGGACGCATTTCATTGATGTCTAAGCCAATCTCCAGGAAGTAATGGGTATGATAAGTCGCTCTGCTTTATGATCTCGCAAGCCAGTAGCAGCAAAACGCTGCCGGGAAAACGCTCAAATGTGCTCACGTTTACAGCATCACTCCATAGACACTGCTTTTCTTGTTCATCAAGCTTAACAATAACAAAAGTCTCACAGTTTCACCTACGGGGTTCTTGCCGAACGGTAATCAAGAACGGAGAGTAAGCTTTCTCATGATCATTCTTTCCAACATTTAGCTGGAAAGAATTTATGCTGGTGGTGCCACGCCCACGAAAGACCACATGCAGCGGATATTCACACTGCAAACACATTAAATCCCCACAGCGAGAGCGCGCTAATGCGTCCGGCATGGTGCGAAATGGAAGAGGTGATAGGGACGCCAAAATTAACATCACGGCCTTCAAGATGGCCGCACACCGAGCAACGCCACGTGTAGTGGCGTTGCTCGAAGGCCGTAGCAATTTCGCAAAGGCTCAGTGATCGCCCATGCGTTGGCCGAAGGCCTAAGTTGGCCGCCAAAGCTCGTGTGGCGGATGTGCGGCCGATCTTGATTCGCGCTCTATATTACTCAATACTGTCATTACGGCAACCTCGTCGTGGAATAACCGCGAGGGACATATGACTATCCAGCTTATCTAACCGCATGCCCGACCATTTCTTATCCTCGGAAAATGATAAATCCACCTTTCGCAAAGAACCACGTGTTAAGCCCACGCGCGGAGGTTTATCAGTGAACATCGCGATATTAGTTCAATTTAGGTGCAAGTGACGGACGGTTAGCGCGGTTAGGCCAAATGCGAATTAAGTGCGCTGGTGCTTCTGCTTTCAATTCGGTTTCTGTATCGGTTCGAGGCGGTTGTCAAATTTGAACAAGCTTCAGACAAATATCTGTGAAATCGGTGAGTGGGAGCGTTAGTGCTATAGCCCACTAAAAAACCAAGTATTTTGTAATGACCCTGTTGTGTACCATTTCTGGTGAAGTGATGCAGCGGTTAAGCGATGCGTCACGGCACCAGAAGGTGGCTGTTTCAAGCACAGCGACCTGTGCGGCTTGTGATACCCAGGTTGCTTTTCCCGAACAACCTCTTGCGACCATTCATTAAAGTGCCCCCTACCACAGTCGGCAGTTTGTTCACAATCCGGTGGGCAGGTTGTGATGACGCCAGAAGGTCATGTGACCTAGGTGACTGGTGGACCACGCAGGTCATGCATGGTGGCAGCCAAAGATCGACGAAATCTTTGAGAGGGGGCCTCAGTGCAAGCTTAAACCGTAATTTCTCCCCAGCCATTGCACGTGAATTGAACTAAAAATGTACATCCTCTACTGCAGTGCTGAAGCACGGCACAATGCCTGCCGTTCTAGGGTTCTGCGCAAATGTTGCATAGAAATAGGTTTCTTTACCGACTTGCGTGCCCCGTAACCTTTGCGCAGGGTATTGTAATGATCGGAGGCCCACCCAGCAGAGAACGGCGAGCCCAGACGGGCGCCATCAGGCCACTTCGGGAAGCGCTGCTGTTTTTCGGAGAAGATGCAAGGAAAAGGGTGCCTGGGGCGGCTTCTGGCGACGGCGTCGGCGGACAAAGGCTATAATCCCCTTCGCCGGCGATGCTGACTGCAGCTCTGGTGCCGAACTGCGCTCCTAAAGACTGGCAGCGGAAACAGGCGAGCCAGTCCGGCGTCATCAGGCTACTGCTACGGAAAGCGCTGCTGTTCGGGGGAGACAAAAGAGACACTGCGTGGGGCAGCTTCTGGCGACGGCGTCGGCGTACACAAAGGCGTCTAATCCCTTCGCCGGGAAGGCTGAGCGCGGTGCTTCTCCCGGACTGCCCGTGGACCGTTGTGAGCGGTCAGCGCTCGCGTCCCCATCGACCAGGATCGTCACTCAGCAGCAAACGACCTTTGGGCCTGGGAAAACAGTTCGCGACTCAGAGACGCCAAGTTCCTCCTTGCCCGTGTGTGTGTGTGTCTGTGCGGTGTGCGGTGCCACGTGGGGAAGGCGGAGCCTAAGAAGACGCTGGCGGCCCATTGGACGCTCAACCAGAGATCAGATTCCCTAGCTGGGTGCCTGGGGAATCTGAACTGCATTTAAGCAGCCATCTGTGGGGTGCCAGATCAGATCCTCCCCCATTTTCTGACTTTGGTCTACTTGCTACTGTTACAAAATGTAGAATAAACCTTCAAGCTCGCTATTCCTCCCGAAGGCTTCTCTCCGTAGTCTGGCTGCTTCGCCCTTATGCGGTGAAGACCCTGGTCCCGACCACCCCGATCACATCAACTGGTTGGCAGCGGTGGGATGGTCTGCGCGGCGTCCTGGCTCCGGTATGGGTAAGTGCACGGTCTTTTCTCTTTGAGTTTTGCCAGGTTGTACAACTTTGGAAATTTGTAAACCTAGGTAATGGAATGTGGCTCCAGAGATTGCCTGGGAATCTTCTCTGACCACTAGTAGAGACTAGCCGTCGCTTGGGGAGCAGACATGGACTGGAAAAAGTTGCGCAGACCGGACCTGGTTTTGATATGCGGGAAATTGGGCATCGATTGTGGGTCTATCCGTAGGAAACCGCTCTTAATTGAGGCAATTGAGGCAAGCGGTGCAGACGCGGAGGAGATAGTCGGATGTTGGGAGTACATTCGGGAGGAATTAGAGAAGGCACGGGAACAAAAGAAGCGAGACGATGAAGAAAAGAGGAAGCTCGATCAAAAGATGCGAGAGTGGGATGAAGTAGCTCGACAAGAGCGGGAAAGAGAGCTGCGGGAAATCACACGTGAACTTAACTTGATCAAAATGCAAGGAATTCGATCTCGATTAAGTGTTTTCAGGACAGGCGGTAATATCAGGACTTTCCTTGAAAAGTTTGAAAGAACTTGTACGGAGGAGCAGCTGGACCAGGGTTACTGGTCAGTTATGCTGCTGGCTTTCCTCCCGTGTGAAGTCGCCAACGTACTGGCGCGCCTGTCGGACGAGGACGCGGAAAATTATGGAAAAGCTAAAAGTGCGCTTTTCATGCACTTTGGAATTACCGCAGAGGTCGATCTCGAAAGCCAAAGTGAATGTGGTCAGGTGTACCACGACAGTGTCAGCGACCGACTTAGGAGCACCGCTCAGTCGCCGAAAGACACGAGGGCTGTTAAGAAGTGCCGGGATAGGGCAGGTTTGGCGCTAGAAAGAAAGGCTACTTCAGCAGCAGGGACCGATGATTTCGGTCACGAAACTAGCAAACAGTGCAGATCCGCAAGCCGCGAGGGCTCGGGGGATAGAGTAAGCACTAAGGCTAGGAGTGAGAAAAAGTGCCGATCCGCAAGCCGTGAGGGCTCGGGGGATAATCAGGACACTAAGGCTAGCGAAAAGTGCATATCCGCAAGCCGAGAGGGCTCGGGGGATAATGTAGGCACTGCTAGCAGTAAGGAAAGGTGCAGCGCGGCGGTTTTGAGCCCAGAGGAGCGTGCACTTTCCGGAAAGAAGGCGGCCGTCTCTAACCCTGAGGCAGATGCTCTGTTGAGAAGTGAGGTTGATTGCTGCGATCGAGAGGATAGCACACAGGACAAAAACCCTACGTTAGGCGAACAGCGTGGTTCAGGTCCAGTTGCAGGCCAGAGCGTTAGTGGCGTAAGCTCGAACAGCAAGCCTCGAGAGAGCACATCATGCTCAGGAGAGAGTAAAGTGCCGATGAGACAGTCAGATACTGCGACGTGCAGTGACTCGCCGAAAGCACGAGCCCATTGTTCAAAATCAAGTGGGAAATGCGGCTCGGTGCTGCGTCAGCGAGAAGACGCGGAGGGTGAGGACACCGCTAGAAAGGGAGGCGCGCAGGGCCGATCTGCTAAGGCAGTTTTCAGAAGGCGGCCGCGCGCAGGGAGAACCAAGCGAGAGCGTGCTCTCCTGAGAACAGACACAGTACGGGCCGAAAACACTGGAAAGCTAAAGGCCAGCCAACAGTGCAATCGGCCGAGACGGTCACCGCGGCACGCCAGATGCGACAGACACCGCACAAAGCGAAGGCCACCTGACCCATTGTGGCGACGCTGCGGTAGCAGGACGCGTAAAACTTGCGGCAGGGCACAGAGAAGCATGCATAGCTATCAAGCGAAAGAACGCAGCAGAACGCGTTTCCTTAGGCCATTCTTGAATCGAGAGGGGAATGCTCGTAGGCATTGCTTTCTTAGATCGTCCCCCTCCCGCATTCTTTTCAAATCCTGCTCAGGTGGTGGAGACGCGCGACCGGGGTGCGGAACAAATCAATGTCGCGTGGCGTCTGGAGCCCGAAGAGGTGAACGCGCATTTAAGTCCTTCGGCTTTTGTCGGGTCTCGGCGGCCCCAGCTACTGTTAGTCTGCGACCGCGCCGAGCGCGGCTGAAGAATAGGACCCTTCGTGTCGCGACGGGGGTAGTTAGCAGATTCTGTGAAAAAGTCTCTGCTGTTTGCTTTTTCTTTTTTTGCTGCTGCCGAAAAAGTTTTGAGCACAGGTAGTTTTGGATGCTCTCATTAACTTTAGCAGTAGTGGTCTTGCATTTCTTGTAATGCTAATTGTTTGACAATGCACACGTAGTGCTTATGTATAGCAGCGTCCGCTATCACGCGGAAATGCTGGAGAGACGGGCCATTGTAGGTCACTGGCATAAGCGCCTGGAGTCTCTTTGTTTAAGGATTAGACCGATTAATGTGAGTCGGGCTCCGATATTGAGGGAAGCTTTGCCAGGTTGAGCAAAGGTGACGGCACTATGCGGTCATGCAAATGAGGGGAAGTAAGCACGTTCGTAATTTTAGTGGCAATTACGAGTTGAACTTCATTACAAAGAGGGCGAGAAAACTGAAACGCGAGGGCCTCAGCACGTGTTTTCTCCGTGGCCCTATTGGAAGTCCTTAAAGTTCCCGAGCAAAACAGTTTGGATTGTTTTCTCCGCATTTGCATCTCTGAAGCGTCACCGTTTGTTCCAATTGTCGTCCAGTTAGAGCGGTTTTCTTTGTTCAAAATTCGGAAGCGAGTGTCTTCCAGTACAAAAGAAAACACAAAATTGGCTCAACTAGGTCCGATAGGCCAGCTTTCCAGGCATGCGCTTTCGAGGCGAAGGCTGTGTTGGGTATCGAAATTTACAGCCTTTGTTTTAACTTTATCCGAAAACCTGGCAGTTCTCTGAGGTTGGCCGTGTGCTGCCCTGCTGGAGGTATGGGCTTAGCGTAGGCCGGATCACTAATGCTACGTTTCGAGGACCACTGCAAGATGTGCAGGGCTTCCTGGCCGACCTGTCGAGAAGAAGGACTCGGACACTGACGTACATTCGTGGTGCACCGAACAGCTGCAACCACTTCGTGACGTCTTCGTGGCGGCGGACGGACTGTAATGATCGGAGTCCCACCCAGCAGAGAACGGCGAGCCCAGACGGGCGCCATCAGGCCACTTCGGGAAGCGCTGCTGTTTTTCGGAGAAGATGCAAGGAAAAGGGTGCCTGGGGCGGCTTCTGGCGACGGCGTCGGCGGACAAAGGCTATAATCCCCTTCGCCGGCGATGCTGACTGCAGCTCTGGTGCCGAACTGCGCTCCTAAAGACTGGCAGCGGAAACAGGCGAGCCAGTCCGGCGTCATCAGGCTACTGCTACGGAAAGCGCTGCTGTTCGGGGGAGACAAAAGAGACACTGCGTGGGGCAGCTTCTGGCGACGGCGTCGGCGTACACAAAGGCGTCTAATCCCTTCGCCGGGAAGGCTGAGCGCGGTGCTTCTCCCGGACTGCCCGTGGACCGTTGTGAGCGGTCAGCGCTCGCGTCCCCATCGACCAGGATCGTCACTCAGCAGCAAACGACCTTTGGGCCTGGGAAAACAGTTCGCGACTCAGAGACGCCAAGTTCCTCCTTGCCCGTGTGTGTGTGTGTCTGTGCGGTGTGCGGTGCCACGTGGGGAAGGCGGAGCCTAAGAAGACGCTGGCGGCCCATTGGACGCTCAACCAGAGATCAGATTCCCTAGCTGGGTGCCTGGGGAATCTGAACTGCATTTAAGCAGCCATCTGTGGGGTGCCAGATCAGATCCTCCCCCATTTTCTGACTTTGGTCTACTTGCTACTGTTACAAAATGTAGAATAAACCTTCAAGCTCGCTATTCCTCCCGAAGGCTTCTCTCCGTAGTCTGGCTGCTTCGCCCTTATGCGGTGAAGACCCTGGTCCCGACCACCCCGATCACATCAGTATACCTACTCCTGGGTAACAGGGTGGAAAGAGAGCGTGTACAAAAAAGCGCCACAGTTCTTGTTCTCGTACTTCGAGCCCTTTATGACTGCTTGCGGAAGCGTGTACTAGCGTGTGCCAAGGTGTCCTTGGTTCTAAAATTCGAATTACAACAGCAGCCAGGCATCGAGCTTGCGACTTGTGCTCGCTCTGAGGTCACCGTAGTTGCTCAATGGAAGCATACGCGGAAGCTGCATGGTTGCGACATACGCAAGTTACGAATAGCACAAAAAAAAGAGACGAGCCGTAATTTTATTTCTTTTTTTTTTGTACCTTCTTAACATGTGTGTCGTATCTATGCAGCGCCCGTGAAAGCTTTCATTGGGCAACCAACTAGCCCGAACACATGATATATACTTACCATATGTGCACTGCGCTGGAGCTGTTTTTCCCAACACCGGAAAGCAAACAGTCTACGCACTATCAGTTGCCTCAGTCACAAAGTTTTCGGAGCGCTTCTGCACTTTCTCTTGCTCTGCATGTTAACCGCCGCGGTGGTTCTGAGGCTGTGGTGTTCGGCCGATGACCCGAACGTTGCAGATCTGATCCCAGCCGCGGCGGTCGCGTTTCGATGAATTCGAAGTGTCAAGAAACAGGCGAACTAACATAGTACAGTAGCCACTAAAGGAATCGAGGTGGCTAAGTTAATCAGCAGCCCTCCACTACGGCATTCCTCATAGCCCTCGTGTGGCCCGCACCACACAGAAAGAAGCCTGTTAATGACTATCATTATGGCTGGGAAGGTATCCAGGTATCTCCTTCAGTCCTTCGACTGTAGTAAATCGAACGTCGCAAAACACTTACGCTGCCTTGTCCTATTCACCGGCGAGCAATGAACCACGAAGTTTGCCGCGACGACGTAAGAGCTCATCATATGCCGGACAAAGCGATGCTGGCAGCCATCCGGAACGTCCGAGGCTGCGGCGAAAGGCTGCATTGTCGCAAAGCCAATAGATGGCTGCTGCTAGGTTTTCCCAGTTTCACCATCGTTAGGCGGCAGCGTCGTCAGCGCAAGCGCATTTTCACAGGCGTCATTTCCGGCAAGAAGAGATGACGGGGCTCTTTTCACGACGGTTTCTGTATATGTGGGCGTTACTGAATGATTTTGGCGTCGAATAAACGTGTCACGCGAGATAAAGCTACTGTCAGCTCGACAGAGCAAGGGGGAGAAGGAAAAGAGAAAGTTGTATTCAATGAAACCGCGTTTACAGCATCCGTTCCACGAGTGCATGCGATGTGCTTGAGAACTGGCGCCGAGAATTTGCGAGAATGCGCCTGCTTTTATGTCCGTCACACGAGGGAAATTTCAAATAAAGAAGTTCGTGCCCACAATCAATTTCGAACCTACGCTGCTGCGTGACGTCGGGCTTCTTCTGGGCGTCATAGCTGAGCGCCTTTCCATGAAAAACTCGAAGGCTGGAGACGCGGCGCTCCTGCAAACGGTTGCCACAGTGCAAACAATGAAGCCTTTTTAAAGCCATGAAAGTAAATTTAAAGCTGTACACTGTTTCTTCTTTTCTTTTCCTTACTATTTCCTTAGCTTTCATTCTTAAGTTCTTTCCTTATTAGTTTACTTCTTTACCGGTGTTTGTTTGCTTGCTTGTTTGTTTGTTTGTTTATTTGTTTGTTTGTTTGTTTGTTTGTTTGTTTGTTTGCTTGCTTGCTTGCTTGCGTGCTTGCTTGCTTGCTTGCTTGCTTGCTTGCTTGCTTGCTTCGTTGTTTGTATAAATCTCATGGCGACGTTAGCCGGCGGAGAGCAGAAAATAATGCAGAAAAAATGCACTTCAAAATTCAACCACTGCTGCTGTCAGATTTTACAAAAAAAAAAAGCCACTTTGAACATCCAAATTTCTTAAATAACCACAACGGTGATCTAGTTGTTTGAGCATCTGCCTCGCGTGCGGGAGATGCGTGCTTCGATCCTCAGTGCCGCCGTATACCCACCGGTGACACAATGGTTACACGCTTTCAGTTGGCCTGGTGTTCGGCTTATCTAGCGTGAAATGCTTGAAAAAATGGGTGTTTGACCCCATTTTGCATAGACTAAAATACCTTGTGGCATTGCGCTCTTTGGCCACAGAATCCGTCGTGCATCAAAAGCTCATCATCATCGTCTAAAAAAATTATGAGTATTTTTAGTAACAGATCCTGACAATCGTCACAGCCTGTCCTGAGTAATTACAATGGGAAGCAAAGTTTCGCGCTTATTCCCGACGTAAGAGGTTGTACAAAAAAATTGGCTGGTGGTTTAGCATTGCTAAGCACAAAATAGGTTTGGCTTGGTTTGGTTTATGGGGTTTAACGTCCCAAAGCGACTCAGGCTATGAGAGACGCCGTAGTGAAGGGCTCCGGAAATTTCGACCACCTGGGGTTCTTTAACGTGCACTGACATCGCACAGTACACGGGCCTCTAGAATTTCTCCTCCAAAGAAATTCCAGCCGCCGCGGCCGGGATCGAACCCGCGTCTTTTGGGTCAGCAGCCGAGCCACCACTGAGCCCCGCGGCGGCGCTAAGCACAAAATATTTTGCGGAAGCGCACTTTTTTGCAGGTGGAAGCCACCGCTACATGCCTGGGTGCCCCTGGGGGTCCACTGACCCAAGGAGCTAGTTTTGCGCGTCTTCAACTTTTACTTCCTCAATGACAATTTCCCCAATGTACGCCTGCGGTCTATGCACCAGCGCGGCGTCCACGCCAACGCAAGCAGCGCACTTCTCTCTGTCACTACCGCCATAAAGCTCAAAGCGCGAACATTAGTTTGATTGTAGTACTTATGAACATGACGATGCGCAATGGACAGCGCGTGAGAGTGTGCTGCAGTTTGACACGAGGCGTGTTTGGCTGCGGCGATAACCCAGTGCTCTCGCGCAGTGGCCAGCGAAGCTCATCTGTTCTCGCCGCCGCGGGTTCGAATCCCAGTCGCGGTTATTTATAGCGATAGTGTTGAAGACCCCGTTCTCCAGAAAATTCGGTGTCGGCGTTGTGAGCGAAAAAATCACGACCGTGGCTCTGGCAGGTGGTCCCCAGAGAGCAACCTAGGAGGCAGGTGGGACACCTAGGTCACGTTAGCTTTCGACGTCACCACGCACCGTGGCACGTGGCAGGTAAATTACTGATTGGTCGCTCTAGAAGAGCAACCCGGGTAGCACAAAACCCACCGCTGGGAGCACCTGCCATCGCAGGGCAGTGGCGCATCGCTTGACCACTGCACCACTGCGCCAGGAGGTGTCTGATGACTCCCAGAGATCTATGAATGTAAAGTAGAGAATTACCGTCTGCATATATGGGGATCAACCCATTACGCTATCGCGTAATACGCTTAAGGTGGAGCTTAAGTGCCTCCTCAATTTTTTTTAATTTTTTTTTAAATTCTTTTTATTTCTTATTTCACTTAGCACAAACCCACAAACATCCCAAGATCTTTCACGGAGTTTGGGCATCGGAACACTGCTTTCGCATTGAAATGCAATACCTGCTATGTGCACTATTTGCGAAGCCGTGAAAGGAGCAAGAGGTTTCCCTCTAGCGAATTTTTATCTCGGTAAGCATAGGTCCATGCTGGTTCACTGAGCAGGTTTGAACACAATTTTAAGTCTACTATCCAACCAATTTCCGGACCCCCCCCCCCCCCCCCCCCCTACGCACACACACACACACATAAGCACCCAGCCGCGCATGCATGAGCACGCGCGTGAGATAATGAGATCGCAAATGCATTGCACAGGTGTTTTCCTCCCTTCTCGGTATTCTCTTTGTCTTTATTTTCCACGCCCCTAATCCGCGTCCTATCTGGCAAACATCAGCCCTTCCCGCTAGTACAACTCCCGATTTGAAATTTAGTTGTTTACGTTTTGTTTAGCTCTTCCAAGATGCTTTTCTCTAGCGTGAATGCGGTCTGTTTTTTTTTTTACTTGCACCTCACTTCTTATACTTATTTTTTTAAAATGTGCTAACGTACGTGTTGTGGTGTTCTGAGCAAACAATTTCTTTCGGGCTAACATTAGGGCGCGGCGACTGTTTCGCAATGCCACCGAGGAGGCCTTTAAAGTGCTCTTAAAAAATAAGCAAATGATGATAATCTGCTATTTCTGCATTAATCCCGCCACTAAATTATCCAGCCCACTAAGAATAAGGAGGAAGATAAAAGACGAGAACTTCAAAGCCCACTCTGGCATACTTCCAGCAACACAATTACCCGCGTCTGGGCGCAGCCCAGTACTAAGCGCACGCACACTGTACAAGAACACAATGTTTACCCGCCAAATTAGAGCAAGAAATCCGGCAAATAGGCTGCCGCAGTTTCAGCGCACTTTTGCATAAACGCCTAGTTTCGGAGTTCTTCCCTTTGAGTTAGGCGGCTTTCTGCTGGTCAGGCTCACGAGCTTCCTGAACTGAGCAGTGAGACCAAACTGCGTCATTATTCCCGGAATTGTGGGCCCCCGTGTTCTCTTCTCTACCTGGAAAGATTGCGTGCGTAACGCAGTCGCTATAGTTCACTTAAGTTTGCTCTTTCTTTCCCTCCCCATTTCTTTCTTTCGTCCTTTATCTTGCGCCTTTCGTTCTCCCCCTTTTGTCCGCGCAACAGCGACGTTTACCTCGAAGCAATCTCTTCGCGAACTTGCACGGCACAGCCCGGTTCCTGTCGTCGGTGCGCTTAGCGTGCGTCGCTACGCAGGCGTGGACACGCACTTGGGAACAGTGCATGCAACGAGACACCGGAAATCCCGGAACGAAAGGCATTTTTCGCGGGCTTCCGCCTGGCTGTTCGGTTAACTCCATTTCCTTTCCTGTGTTGACCAGGTCAGCCATTGTTCTTGCCGTGTAGCGATGAAGAAAAATGCTCTTTGCGTTCAGCGGCCCGTCACCATCCCGTTAAGCTCGCATATAGCTTACGGAATCGATGGTGTGCTTTGTTCGCAGAAGACAGGTGCTCAAGGCTTACAATCTCTGTTCTCTAAATGCGATACGTTATAATCCAATTCTGGAGATATTCGAAAAAGACGGAACTACAAAACGCGTGTTGGACATGGGGGCGGTGTATTCGCTTGGTCATAGCGAATAGTTATTCAAGAGTCCTCCGCAACGACGCCTTTCAGATTACGGATGTTGGTGCTCGCAGCAACATCCTAATGTAGCCACAGTGATAATAATAGCAGAAGCACGCGCCTTGGGGGGGACAAACAAGAATTACCGGCCTATCTCAACCTTGACAGTAGTCATGAAAGACAAAATATACTTATGTCAGTACGTGCCACAACGCATGGACGTTGGCGAGGCCGATTCAAGTATGTATTCCTTAGCGTACGTAGCTGCGGACAGCAACTGTTTTATGTGGCTTGAGCTGCACCTTTTACGTCATTCGCGCAATGGTGACGCCACTTGTGTCAAGAGAGCTGTCGTTGTCTTCCTCGGTATTACTGCCTTCGACGCTTACGGTAAGAGTGAAGTAGGTTCACATACACATCCATGGGATGATAAGTGAACAGTGCATTCTTAATCAATGTCCGACCTCGTCATCGCAATTATTCTTGCCTTCGCTTATTTCTTAGTATTGTAAAATCATTTCTGCCGTCAAATGACTTTGCATCTGCATTTCGCATATAATTCCTAGGCTGTGCACATTGTCTTTGTGCGGGTCATCATCTTCATTGTCACGACCATGAAGATTGATGAAATACGATAAAGGGATTGATGGAGCATGACTACTCTTCACTAAATCTGTCAGCCTCATCTTGTATGTATGCCAAACATACTGTGTCCTTCCGGGACCAGTTGACAAGAGAACTTGTACACTTTCTATTGGTTGCCGTTATTTCTTCATTTTTTTTTTAAATTCTCTTTACTTAGTTTCGTGGATTCTGATCCCCACTGCAAAACATAATCTCACACTGCTGGACGCACGTAAGTTCGTTTGCCCCTTTAGTCCCAAGCTCTTTCGCCTGAATGTGTTTCGTAAGTGTCGGACCTGCTCACTAAAAATTGCAGCGGAAGTAGCTACAATCAACACCGGCTTCGGATATTTATCACCCCAGGTTATTCAGGGCTTAGGATCACTCCAAACTGCTAAAGTGCACTCTGCCAGGATCCCCACATACAAGCCGCACAACCTTGCGCAGCGAAATACATAGTTACGTGGGCGGTTGCCCGCACATTCCTGACTGAACCCGTACTTGGATAATAGGAGCGGCGAGATGGGAGAACTAAATCTGCTTCCGCTCCGGCAACACACTTTAATGTGGAGATGAAATCGTTCCCTGACGGCAGGTCGCGAATGCTGTCAATGTCGACAATTTTGTGACTGCCTGCTGTTGGTTGCATAAACATAGAGGGTGCAATTTTCAGATTCGAGGTTATTTACGAGGAAAAATACGTGTCCGGAACGGTATGCAACTAGAGATTATGTAGTTGAGCTGTCACAATGAGTCCCATTCAGACTGCAAAGTTAGCTTACAGGTGTTATTGAATGCCACTTAATTTTTAAAATTTATGTTGCACTTGTTTTCTTCCCAGAGCGCTTGTACTTTGAGCGCCCTATTGAGACGACTCTGCCTCTTTTTTTTCATTCACCGGACGGGTTCATGGTTAAACGCTGTAATTCCATAACAAATTCTACACGAAAGGTCATTGGGATTTCTATATCTATTAATGCATCAAGGACAATTTGTTTGCGCCTGCGTTGCGTAACGATTTTTTCAGATAAACGGGCTTTTCTGAGTGCCACAGGCAGGAAAAAACGCCGTTATGACATCCTGCCACTGTTAATACGCGAAGCTTGAGACTTCGATTGCTAGAAAATTCGACATGTGCTCACTAGTATTCGCAACGATTGTCACCGCAGATACGCATTACCGAGTGCGTCTTCTGCAGTTCGACCTCATTCCACTTACGAACCTGAATCACGTAACTTCGCATTCCCGCTCTGTCTCTAGCCTGTTGTTCAGGGTCGCGGTTTTCTCCAGGCCGTTTAGATGCAAGCAATGAAATGCGCATCGCGAACGGTATATAGCGACTTTTAATGCGCCTACGTTCTTGACACAAAGCGGGGACGACATATTTTATTTAGCGGCCTCTAGTTGTCCTTTACGGGGGTCATGAAGTAAAAAAGCTAATTCGCGTATAAATGTAATACACAGCCTCCTACCGCAAAAAAAAGACAAATGGTGAGAGGGGTTTAATAAACTTGCGTCATGTCTTGCAAAAGCAAACAAGCACAGAAACCTGCCGCGCCTCCTCTGTTCTCGACGTTTCTCTTTTGTTGCGTCCTTTCTGCTTCCTCCTTTGCCTTCCTCCTTCGCGCGGATTTCCCCTACCCCTCTCTCTTCCCACTCTCCCCACTCATGCGCAACGTGCTTGAAATGACGACCGTCGTGAACTTTTACGTCACTGTCTGCCTCCCCCCCACCC
Organism: Amblyomma mixtum; assembly: GCF_055824585.1. Lineage (NCBI taxonomy): Eukaryota > Metazoa > Arthropoda > Arachnida > Ixodida > Ixodidae > Amblyomma > Amblyomma mixtum. The sequence continues at coordinate 326,907,417 of NC_143012.1, forward strand.
TTCCCCCTATACGTTTGGTCCTCCGCTACCAATTCTTTCCGCGGGCAGCCTCAATTTCTTCCCCGCATGTCCCCTTCCCCCTCCTCTCTTGTCATCGCGCCTATCTTGTAGCACCGTATTTACCAGAAACAGCATCAGCAGGCCTCCACTCGAAGCACACAGAAGGCCGCTGCTTCGGCAGGTCCACGAACTAATGTCGCAATAACGACATCCGTGGTCGGTTTTGTCCCACCGCGCGAAGACGCAACAAATCGCAAAATTTTTTTCCCTGTGTACTTTTATTTTAATTGCAAAATGCACTTTCTGGTGCCTTGAACGATCTTGGGCCTTCCAAAGCCTATACGTTGCCAGGGTGTCATGCGTAAGCGAGGTGCCAAAGCGCAAATTCACTAGGTGAGCCAAAGCGTGTCGGCAGGTTAAACATGTTGGCTAAAATCTCTCCTTTTTCATTAAAAAGGGATCTCTATCTGTCTCTCTTCTTTATGTGCCTGCACAGTTGAAACTCATGGTTGGTAATAAAAAAGATAGCCTTGGGTTTCATACGCAACTGCGATATATGGCGCTTGTTCGAAGCCCCGGAAGGGAGTCCATTATTCAGCAGTCCGAAAGTGCCGTGTTCGACAACCTAAGCGGTATGTGAGAAAAAAAGAGTGTAGCAAGAAGTGATCCCGTGCCATATTTTGAAATTACTCTCTTCCAGGCGACTCTCTTGTCCTCGGTACAATTGGCAGCATCTTGAGCCGTGCCGCAAGGACGGAAAGCGAACCATCAATATTGTGTTTCACAAGCTCCGGTGCGAAATACAGGACTCTGGGGCCAGTGAAGAAACCGGCAAAAAAGTATGAATCTTAATAGGTCTGTCTTCGTTTTAACACTCCAAAGCGACTTAAGCTATGCGGTACGCCGTAGTGGAGGGCTCCGGGTAATTTCGACCACGTGGGGTTCTTTAACGTGCACCGATATCGCACAGTACACGGGCCTCTAGCATTTTGCCTCCTTCGAAATGCGACCGCCACGGCCGGGATCAAGCCCGCGTCTTTCAAGTTAGCAGCCGAGCACCATGACGACTAAAACCACCGCGGCAGCTGAATCGGGATAGGAACCTTGGCTGAAGCATAATAATAGCATCCAGATAATGCTCGGATTCCTGCATAAAAATGGACTCCACGGCCACCTACAGTCACTTACTTCGCTTCCCAAGTATGCAATATCGCAAGCCTTGGAAAAAAAAAATCAGTGCAAATTAAGGGCCAGTTTGCCTCTACGACGTTTGAATCGTCGGCGCAATGGACCAGTTCGAAAATTTCGCGATATGCACAAATATGAGCTGCTATTTTCGTTCTGCTACTGTGCTGCAGGAGCACCAATAATAGAGGTACTTATCTTGACTGGGTGTATTATATTTGTACTGCAAAAGGGCACGTAGGGGGCATGCCACGTAGGGGGCATCTGCCGTTAGCAACCGTAGCAGTTGCAGCAAGAAACAGCGAGCATCGGTATGCATTTAATGAAGTGGCGTTGCTTCGGCAACTGCGAAGAACTGGGACAAAAAGTGAGGGACTATCAATTGCGAAGGAAACGCGAGAGCTTTCTTTTCTGCTTCTCTTCCACACGTAAGACGCGGGTTCGATCCCGGCCGCGGCTGTCGAATTTCGATGGAGGCGAAATTCTAGAGGCCCGTGTACTGTGCGATATCAGTCCACGTTAAAGAACCCCAGGTGGTCGGAATTTCCGAAGCCCTTCACTACGGCGTCCCTTATAGACCTCCTCCATGTTTGCAAACAAGCGAGGTGGCGCTGCAGTCGCTAGCGGGCTTGCGGTAGGCAAGGGGCCAGGGAGTGGCGTCGAGTTGAGGTGGTGCAGCGCCGGTTTTCTACGCTTGTAGTCGCGTTTTGAGCTTCTGAGAATCATAACAATGGTTGATACTTTCAACTTAGTATTCCTCGAAGTACACAGGCTCGCGTTGGCCATGTACGGCGTATTTCGCCACAGTGTATTGTATTATGGCAAGAAAGCGTTTCTGCCGTTGGTTTCTACCCTAGGCATGGATTAAAGTAATGTTTTTGACACTCTGCACAAGCAAGAATGATTTTACCTCGGGACAGTGGTGAGGGAAGTATTGGCGTTTTTTCGGCAGAGCCGACGTGCGCTCACCGTCTGTTGACACGTGTCGCGCAGTGCGAAAAGTGGGCACAGCGTCGATCGTGTCCCGATCTCATATGTCTCGCGTAACCGCTGTTTTTAGCCGTCAGATCAGGCACCAGCCAGGCCGACTTCTCGCCTTTTTTAACTGGTCGATTTGGTGAAAAGTTTGAATTCCTGAAATTATATTATTTCCTAGACCTGGGTATCCGGTTTGAGGACGAAGAATTATAGCAAAATATTCAGTAGAAATTCACAAAATTACGGTTTTTAGATCTGTGGTCGTTTAAAAATTGTGAGGTATTGGGGTTTCTGATGGTCTGGCACGTCGCGAATTCTGCAGGCTTCCGACGACGGAGCACCACAATGGAAGCATCACTACGAAGAAGAGGGATAAGAGGTTTCATTGATTTCAGTGCAGTATTTCTTTGACCAAAACGAAAGCGAAGAGGCCACAAACAAGGAAGTAAACGTCAAGGTTTGTTTTGCGATCTGCCCCATTTTCAGGGGTTGGCATCACACACCCCTTCGCAAAATTTGTAAATAATGGAAATATAATGATTCAATTTGTCGCGAACGATTCCAGAGACGTTGAGGAGTGCAGTAAACCTCCCAATTTTTTTCCTACAGGATCAGGAGTATGTTAGTTATTTTTATAACAAAAGTTTTCATGTGACTATGCGTAAGTACTGATAATCTAAAAAAAAAGTAATACCGCCATCATAGAGAACAGGGCTTTGGGGACATGCTGGCATAAAAAATTTCCGCACTTTCAACTTAATTATTCAAGACCCGGGGTGACTTGACGAGGGTGTTAATTATAATTACCCAAGAACTGTACCAGGTATAGCTGAAAATAAAACGCATTACTGATATTACCAGGGCAATTTAATAATTGCACCAAATTTCGTTACATATATCATGCATCAATAAAGAAAAAACTTTTCATTGTATCATCCCCTGTCAATCTCGCTACGTGCCTGTGTTTGTAGCCCGCCCGCGGTTGCTTCTTTCCAAACAGGCTTCGCGATCATGTACTACTTTATGGAACAGCTTATGACACCTGCATGGTGCAATGAAAAACATGCGGTTTTTAGCACACTTAAAGTACGCTGTTCGAAGCATGTCAACGTGGCCGCGCAAAATTGTCACAACTTACCAGACTGCTTTCTACTAGAATCAAATAATTATGTCGGTCATGTTAAGGAATAGTTTCTAGTATACATTAAATACCCTAAAACGCGCCATTATATTTTCGTATAACTTCTACACACGTTAAAATGTGCTGTGCTATCAATAAAATAACGCACTCCTTGATCGTGAGTGACCCTGCCGGCACCCGTGCACACCAGCTGAAGGTGATAAATATGTGTCAGCGACATGCTTTTTTTTTCCTTGCGCCATTTTAAGCGTACCATGCGGTTGTTCAGGTGAATGAGCGCAGCAATTTCCGTGCTATGAAGTACGTTGACTGGCAGCGCCGGTCGACACCCAGACTTCGCGCTTTTGCTACCGCGGCCCATTTCCTAATGCGGTATTTATTTGCGAGAAAACTATTAAGGTTTGGTTTGGTTTATGGGGTTTAACGTCCCAAAGCGACTAAGGCTATGAGAGACGCCGTAGTGGAGGGCTCCGGAAATTTCGACCACCTGGGGTTCTTTAACGTGCACTGACATCGCACAGTACACGGGCCTCTAGAATTTCTCCTCCAAAGAAATTCCAGCCGCCGCGGCCGGGATCGAACCCGCGTCTTTTGGGTCAGCAGCCGAGCACCATAGCCACTGAGCCACCGCGGCGGCAAAACTATTAGGGCTAATTTAATTTTCTCTTTTATGATACTACGCGGATGCGACAGTTACGCAGCTGGTCAGTACATGCTGCTTCTGCAGTGCGCAGGCATGATGCAGCCGCCGCTAGCTGCGGCAGCTGCGGTAGGCATGGGCAGGCGGAACCTGTTTTGCCTACCGCGCGAAAGTCGCTACTGACATCAGCGCCACCGCATCTTCGTGACGTCGCGGGGTGAAGGAGGTCTATAGCCTGAGTCGCTTTGGGACGTTAAACTCCCGAAACCCATGACCGATCTACTTCTCTTCCTCCCTCTGTTCTGCAGCCTGGATCACGAACCATATCTCTGTGACCATTACCGCTAGTTAGAACTTCACTAATCCACTGTCATCTCTAAAGCCAATCACAATCACCTGTCACTGAAGTGTCCTTACGAAGTTGCTAGCAACGGTGTTGCATTAGAGTACGCGTGCTTCGTAACAGGCGGTGTTTTGTTCTAGGTGGTGTTATAGTAGGGGTAGAAGTGGCAGGTGAAGAGTGGCACCTCCCATAAGGGCCACCTGCCATGGCTGGTGGGTGAGGGCATCACTAGAACGCCAGATGTCGACGCCGGGCAGTTTTCGACGCAAAGGCCAACATGTGGGATGTCTGTTTCCCGCTCCAGTCGACCTCACTCCCACATCGACTGTCCCTTCGCTCCTCCTGATGTAACCAGTCAGTGGGTGTGGAAATTGGCACTGGGGCTGTAGGATTCGCGGATGATCTCGACGGCGTTACAAAACCGGAGAACGTGCCATATATAGCTGTCGGCAGTGGAACTGGGGTAGAACCATAGCATTATACCAGCCTTGAACCGCACCGTGAGGGAAAGGATGGAGGAGGCGGTGAAAGCAGGAAGAGAGAATGAGCCGCCGATTAGACTCATTAAATTCCGCCGGCAAGTCGCGAAACGATGTTGGGATCTCGGTGTAGGAACTTTGGAAATCGACCCCCGTTTCATCGCGCATAAGGTTTGAATGTCTCGTATGGCGTTTCTCTCATTTGGGCCAAGTGCACTTGGTTATGGAGTACGGATAACTTCCAGACAGCACGGACCGATTGCGAACCATATCCATCCCAGAAATATCAAAAGCTGTCTGTGGGCCGTCTACGCTGTTTGTAAGGTCGGCGAGCCTTTGCTAGGCTGTTTAAATGGGTCGACGCGAATTCAATCGCATCTGCGCAGCGCACACCTTTAACTCTGATCTCTATTTCCACCCTTCCATGTCATTTTCCGGATCGTGGTTAGGAGGTCGGTGCTTTTCAACCACACCCCTTTCCCGTTTCGTTCCGCTTAATTTCTTTAATTGTGCCCTAATTCGTTTACATCTGGTGGCTCTTTTCTTTGTTCATAAATCTGCTTTCGTTCTGATTATGCATGTCTGGAGGACATGTATCTGATACTTTCGCGTATCGAGGGAACTTCATCACACTGTTGCTTTCCAGATAATTGTCAAAGCAGGACATTGCAAAGGTCTTGCGTTTCTTTCTTTCTGATCCTGCAAGAGCTTGACTGGCGCTGCTAAATTTTTTCACTAGTCATTTAATAATTGAAGCGACAGGAGATGGCGGTAATATTCTCTTTCAACATAGGCAATTGATCAAAATAAATCTCTTCTTTCAAAGAAATAATGCATTTTAGCCTACTAAACGCGAGATAGTGGCTATGGCGCAGTGGTCAGGGAAGGGCTCATTAAAAATTTTTATAAAAAATTTGAGCCCAAAAGTACGTTTAGCATTTTTTTCTCCGCTAGGCTGCACATCCCCTTGTGACCTCATGATCAGCCCCGTGGTAGCCATGAAGAATTGATTGATTGATTGATTGATTGATTGATTGATTGATTGATTGATTGATTGATTGATTGATTGATTGATTGATTGATTGATTGATTGATTGATTGATTGATTCGTCTCTTAATTCATTCACTCCTTCATTCGTTAGTTCCTTCTGTCGCTCTTTCACTCATTTGTTCGGTCGGCCGGTCGTTCGGTTGTTTAGTCTCGTTCCTTCGGTCGGTCTTTTGTTGGGTCGCCCGGTCGTTCAGTCGGTCACCCATTCGTTGGTTTTTGTTTGCTTGTTTGCTTACTCGCTTGTCTGCCTGTCTGTTTGTTTGTTTTCTTGTGTTTGTTTTCTTTTTGTTTGTTTGTTTGCTTGTTTGTTTGTTTGTGTTTGTTTGTCTGCCTGTTTGTTTGTTTGTTTGTTTGTTTGTTTGTTTGTTTGTTTGTTTGTTTGTTTGTTTGTTTGTCGGCCTGCATGTCTGTCTGTCTGTTTGTTTGTTTGTTTGTTTGTTTGTTTGTTTGTTTGTTTGTTTGTTTGTTTGTTTGTTTGTTTGTTTGTTTGTTTGTTTGTTTGTTTGTTTGTTTGTTTGTTTGTTTGTTTGTTTGTTTGTCTGTCTGTCTGTCTGTCTGTCTGTCTGTTTGTTTGTTTGTTTGTGCGATTGAGCATAAAAGCAACTACTGATATATAGTGAAGGCGCACGCGGCTCATGTGCAAAGCCAGTACAGCTGCGTGTCCCTTTCTTTAGTCATTATTGTATTGTTACTTTTTATGGCGCTTTTCCGCGTCTTCAAGCCTTCGCGTCGGTGCCTCCATTCTGCGTTGTCAGATGCACACATGCCACAGCTTCCTCCACCGTGCGAGTAACTGTGGCTAGAAGCAGGGAGCGTCTATACGCTGAATAGGCAACGAATCGCCCGCTTTTTCTAGGTCGTTTAAAGAGGATGCTTCAGCCGCATAAAAGTTCTCGCCTGCCTGCGCATCATGTTCTTGAAGTAAACATCATAAACTAGGGATTCTTGCTTAAGCGCGATGGTCGATCGTCACAACCTTGTACGGCAACCCCTGGAACTGCTGCAAATCGTTACCGGGCATCATTTTCGCGTGCGTGGGAACAGTTAAATTTTGCCGCAGTACCTTGGACACGTTGCACAGCTAGACGACAGATTCGTGTTTAAGTAAGCGAGGGACATGGGGATTAGTGGTATCCTTCGAGGTGCTGCTTCGCGGCCGATCCTGAAAGGAGGAAAATCAGTTAAAGAAGCTCGTAAACTCCGATAAATGCTCACGCAAGACGCACACTTCAAGAATGATAAGATTCAACAGTTTATATGCAAAGGGGCTATGAGCTGTGCCTGCTAAGGATCCAAGTTATATCTGTATAGTTGTTACTTTGTTTCTTAACCTCGCTTAGTCTTACATCCTGGCATCGGACAAGGCAGTTGTAATTTACGTGGTGTCTGCCTTCTTTCCCTCTTTCTTTTATTGTAACCAGGAAACACGAAAAAGAAATGAAGAGGGATAGAGGCACAAAATGGGGGAAACTGGTTATGAGCCGGCTCGTCACCTTGTCTTACTTTTTCGTCTGTAGATTTCTAAGATGATTACAACGCACAGCTTTTAATTCCCCCCGTGTGCCACTTCTCACCCAGACTTCTCTGGGATGAAATTCTTGATGAATGGGTCTTTGACTCCCCCTTCCATAGACGAAAACGTCTTGCGTCATGGCGCTTTTTGGCCACAGATTCCCTTGTTGTCGTTGCTGTCCTCTAAATAATAACGACACCTTGCGACATAAAAATCCGTCTTCGTCATCATCAGCTTTCATTCGAGAATGTTCGCGCTATGAGTGTTTCCACCTCGCCTCCGCGCCTCGCAATAAGCGTGACCGGAAAAGGCGGCCCAAACCTAGCTTTACATTTTGCCGCTTGATGGATACGCGCTAGTCCCGACATGTGCACTCTTGCCTTGTACTCCAGCCTAGGCTTGCAGCGCGCCACTCTTGCTTTCAAGGCACCCTACCCGGCATCATCATCATCATCAGCCTCACTGCTCCCACTGCAGGGCAAAGGCCTCTCCCATGTCCCTCCAATTAACCCTGTCCTACCCGGCACAAAACAGAGCAAAGCTTTGCCGAAGGAAAGAGCACCTCTTCATTTTTTAACAGTAGTTTCGAATGTGATTAATTGCATGTGCTGCGAGATCACTGCCAGAAAGTAATTAATTACGTTATTAAGTTACTGGACCGGAAAGTTAATGCATTTCCCTTATATGACCCGCGGCATGAGGGGTAGCGCAAAACAAGAGGACGAACAAAGAGCAGATATCTACACTCACCGCAAGCGCTAACATCGACTTTCGGAGGATCGAGGCTTACAGTGGGAAAGGTCGTCGACGCCATCGGAGGTGCACCGGCTGCAGTCCTCTTTGTCGGCTAAGCGAGATACACGTCGCACCATGGAGAGCAGTTCATGCGGAGACCCCAAAGGCTCCCTTGCAAACTTGGGACGGAGGGTCAAAACCCGCATGACGTTCCCTGGAAGTAACAAGAGAAGCGAGCGTGTGCCTGCTTAATCTTGTAGAGCGAAAACTTGAATCCCCGCAAGAGCTAACTCTTTTCTAACTGATGTTTAAATGAATTTCTGAATAAATTGATTGTAAATCTGTAGGCACATGTTCTGTGTAGCAAAACCACGCAGCTGCGCCGTTACTGAAGGCATAAGCCGAGTGAAATATTTGCACTGTTTGCTGACCTTGTGGCATGCACTTTTATCACCTAAGACTCCAAAAGTACTGGGAATGACACGCACGCACACTCGCGCACACGCAGACAAACGCAAACGCACGCACGTACACGCACATGTACACATGCACGTACACGCCCACATATGAACGCACACCAACACACAGGCATGCATCTCGCTATGATCTTTTTTTTTAATCCTGTGAGTCGTTTCCCTCGAGGGTGATCGTTGTGACAATCACTGCGGCAATCATTAAAGCTTCCACAAGAACCACAATGGCCCAGTTTTAAACATACATTCTTGACGAGGACAGTTGTTGCTAGATTGGCTCATGAAAGCTACATACAAGTCACTTTTCTTGTGTGCGTGCGTGCGTATGTACGTGTGGTTACGCGCGTGTGTGTATGTGTGTGTGCACGCCTGTGAGTGTGTTCGCCTCTGTGTATGTGTGCATGCGTTTGCGTACGGGCGTGCGAGTGTACGAGTGTGCGTTCGTGTTTTCGTTGAGCGAGAAAAAGAAACAAAAAGAAACGCTCGCATAAAGCAGAGGAAACATTCTTCGTCCGAATTAATTCTTTACCTATAACGCAGACGAGTCGCACCGTTACATCAAATTTATGCGTCGCGTCTGTCGACACCAGGCCTAAATTTAAATATATCCAGAGGCAGGGAAAACACTCTGCAATCGTGATTACCTTAGGAATCCAATATGCTCCTCGCATACTTCATAAAGCGGTACGATTTTGTTACTCTGCTCAGACACGTAAAAAGAAAAAAGAAGACATGTTTGTGTGGGAGGTTGAAGTCTTCTGTACCTTAAAAATACCATTAGTTGTCTATTGGTCAGAGCCGAAGTACACTTCGACGGCGTGAATCCGGTCAGTCGTAACGTAGAGCTGGGTGTTTTATCCCGAGGAACGGTGAAGGTGTCGCAAAGCTGGCGCAGCATATAAAAGAGAAAAAGACTGAAAAAAGAAATGAAAAGCAGACGCCAACATTTCTCCATGGATCTGATGCAAGATAACTGATGACACTACGTGCTCCTGACCAGATTTTCGTAATCGCAGCTACGTTTAAGTGCGTCGATGCTTTCACGTCGGGGCGTGGATGTTTACTGCCAGCGCTACCAGAGGAATGCATTCATGCGAGTCCGAAGCCGCGGCACAGTGCAGCCGCGGAAAGCCACAAGATAGCGAGAGCTGTGACGTAAGGAGGAGTGCATCGGCGTTGACACACAGTGGTTCGGCGAGTGGCCGCGTTTTTTGAATTGGGAAATGTCGCAACAGGAACTGGATTGCATTAGGAACGTGCGAGTTGCTAACTCGTGCGTTCCTGAACCTGTATGCTCCTTGTTTTGCTTTGCTGGGTTGTCGGCACATCTGGCGACAATATTAGTTCAACAGTAGTATTAGTTGAGCCCCGCAGCGGTGGCTCAGTGGTTACGGCGCTCGGCTGCTCACCCGAAAGACGCGGGTTTGATCCCGGCCGCGCCGGCCGAATTGCGATGAAGGCGAAATTCTAGAGGCCCGTGTGCTGTGCGATGTCATGCACGTTAAAGAACCCCAGGTGGTCGAAATTTCTGGAGCCCTTCACTACGGCGTCCCTTATAGTCTGAGTTGCTTCGGGACGTTAAACCCCAATAAACCAAACCAAACCAGTACTATTAGTTGATGAAGACGACTTAGGGCAATGCACAGCGCGCGAGAATGTGTATATTAGTCCGATAGCAGCATTAGTTGATGAAGACGACAATGTGCAATGCACAGCGCAAGAGAGAGAGTTGCAGTTTAACACGAGGCGTGATCGACTGCGGCGATAGTTTAGTGCTATCGTGCTCTGGCCAGCGAAGGTGATGAGTTCGCGGCGCCGCCGGTTCGATTCCCAGCCACTGCAACGTATTTCATCTATTATTCCTTTATGTTTCGGCTCGGTTACACGGACGGCGATGATGTGACTCCACTCACGAACGGGCGCTGAAGAGCAGCACTCTAAAAAAATAAAGAAGAGAATGACAACTGAAAACGAGAGAAATGAACTGGTGAAGGCCCTAGCGGCATAAAGAAGTGGATCATAAGGCAACGAGATATGTCACATGCAACAAAACAAACAGAACATATCTCTGGGTGCAGATCTCGACCACACGTACAGTCGGGTTTTTCAACTAACACGAAAGTATCATCTTTGAACGAAACAAGCACACGCCTAGATCATATCACCCACATCGAGACCAGCCCCGCGACCTGCAATGTAATCATTGGTGCAGAACGCTTTCGCAACAACAACAAAAAAAATCTGTTGATAGTTACCTGGCCGCCATTCCAACCCTCGCGTTCCTAACGTACTCCAGTTCCCCTTGCCTCATTTCCCAATGCAAAAAACGCGGCCACTCGGCGAACCACTGTGTGTCAATGCCGACGCACTCCTCTCAACACCGCAGCTGTCGCTATCTTGTGGCTTTCCGGTCGCACCGTGCCGCGGCTTCGGACTCGCATACACCCCCGCCTCCGGCAGTGCTCGCAGTAAACATTCCCGCCCCGACGTGAAAGCATCGAGGCACTTGAATGTAGCTGCTGGTCAGGAGCGTGTAGTGTCTTATAAGTTATCTTGCATCCGATCCATAGAGGAATGTTGACGTCTGCTTTTCATTTCCTTTCTCAGTATTTTTCTCTTTTATTTTTGCTTCACCAGCTTTGTCACCGTTCCTTGGGATAAAACATCCAGCTCTACGTTACGACTGACCGGATGCTTGTCATCAAAGTGCACTTCGGCTCTGATCAATGATCAATTAATTGCATTTTTACGGCACAGAAGACTTCAACCTCCCCACAAACATGTCTTCATTATTAAGCAGGCGAGGAGCATATTGAATTTCTAGGGTAATCCCGATTGCAGAGCGTTTTCCCTGCCTCTGGCTACCTTTCAATCGCGCGTTGTATCCGGACGCCGACCGGCGCGGCGCATAAATACGCATTAACGGTGTAGCTCGTCTGCGTTGTAGGTAAATCATTAATTCGCACCCCAAGAATGTTTGCATTCTTTATGTGAACTTTTTTTGTTTTGTCTTCTTTTGCATATTTTGCTACGATGGTTTATTTAGGCCTTAAAGTCGCCCTCGAGGGCCATTATACCGTCAATCACTCTGGCAATGATTAAAGCATCCCAAGAATCATAATGTCCAGATTTTGGACGTACATTCTTAATGAGGACAGTCGTTTCTAGATTGGCTCAGAAAAGCTAAATACAAGCCATTTTTCTTGTGTGTTTTTCTGTGTGCGTGCGTGCGCATGTGTGGAATTGAAGCCTTCATGCGCAAATCAACTGTTTCGAACAGCGTAAATATTTGTTTCGGCAAATGCCTTCAATAACGACGCACCTGCGAGGTTTTGTAATACGAAACATGTGCTTATATCAGTACATTAAATTTATTCAGAAATTCATTTAAACATCAGTTAGAAAACGGTTAGCTCTTGCGGGTATGCAGGTTTTCTCTGCGTCGCATTTCGGAACTATCAGTTGGCTCGCAGTCTTTTAAAGTTGTTTCAATGAACTTTTATTTCAGTGAAACTAGACATTCTTCTGTTCAAGCATTAGCTTCATCTTATTGCTCACTCGGGATATTTGCTCCGCGTAGAAGAAAATTTCACGGCTTGATCCTTGCACAAATCCGACTTCACGGAGTCACCCGCGACGCCTGGAGATAGAAACACTAAAGAACCTGTTACGCGCATAAATAATGCTGGTGCCTCGGAACTGTACAGCTCAAGCTTGTTACCAGAACACATCAGCGAGTGCACAAAGCCGCCTCACTTTCACAGAATCTCTCCTCGCAGCGCCCGCTTTAACGCCGCCTACAAAATTAGGCAGGCTCACGCTTTCTCTCGTCTCTTTTTAAGGCCACACGCCAGAGACACTTCACCGCAAGGTCGCTCGCGCCAAAAGCTCCCGTATCACAACCGCCTCAGCGACCTTGGTGAGTAAACGAGTGCGCTGAGAACAAAGCAGATTTTGTTGTAAGAGAGACGCCCAAACAATTACGCCAATTACGCTTTCAAGCAAGCCTGGTCCGAAATGGGTGACGTCGTCGGTTTCAAGAGGCAAAAAGTATGCGCTGCGCCGTAACTTGCTTCAATCCGCCTCCAAGAAGACAAGAAACCAAGCTTCTCCAGCGCCTGAGTGGAGACGAAGAAAAGGGGGAAATCCCAGTGTCTGATGTCTTACCAGCGTGTTGTTCGACTAGAAGCACTCTTCTGCCTTGCGCAATACACACGACAGGCCTACGGAAACGCCGCGCAGGTGTACGAGAGAGAATAAACACAAACACATGTTGCCGAGCGAATGGCGCGAGAAGCCAGTACTGACGTTGTCGTGAGCACATACGCCTCTTTGTCTATTGTATGAAAAGTAAAAGTTTGAGTGTAATGTCACAGACGAGGCAGCCGTGGAAGCGACTCCGTCTTTCTAAACTGCTACGCTGCTCAGTCATTAACCCCTCAGCTTTCCGGTAGGACTCTGATGTTTTTCCATGCCAAGATAAAAGGTTTTAGAGGTGGCCTCGTGACGACCGCTTCGCCGTTGTTTTTTTCTTCCTTTCGTTTTTCTTTCTCTTTTTTTTTTTGCCGAGCGGCGGCCCCTGGAATCATAAGAGAGTGCAGGAAAATTCCTGGTAACTGTGCGATGATGCCAAAGGTCGTCGATTGAAAAGATCGATTAATTTTCCCGTCGCGTCCGCTCGCTTTCACTGAATCCTCCATGGAGCGCCGTGGGCTGCTTTTGCCGAAGCCGTTCGTTTCCTAGAAAGAAAAACCAATTGCAGTGTTGTGCTCTCGGAGACTGTACGGTGTATGACGCAAGGCCATCTGGCACGCATCTTGAAGACTTCAACTGTCCCTTGCTTGGCGAAAGAAAACAAAAATGTTTCACAAACATTCTTGTGGGCACAACGCACCGCCGAAACGGCGAATAAATGCATGAAGTTTTCCATGCGACTTCCTGAACTTACTTTCTCTCTCTCTCTCTCTCTCTGTGTGCGTGCGTGCGTGTGTGTGTGTGTGTGCGTGTGTGCGTGTGCGTGCGTGTGTGTGTGTGTGCGCGCGTGTGCGTGTGTGTGTGCGTGTGCGTGTGTGTGTGTGTGTGTGTGTGTGTGTGTGCGTGTGCTTGTGTGTGTGCGTGCGCGCGTGTGTGTGTGTGTGTGCGTGTGTGCGTGTGCGTGCGTGTGTGTGTGTGTGTGTGTGTGTGTGTGTGTGTGTGTGTGTGTGTGTGTGTGTGTGTGTGTGTGTGTGTGTGTGTGTGTGTGTGTGTGTGTGTGTGTGTGTGTGTGTGTGTGTGCGTGCGTGTGTGTGCGCGCGCGTGTGTGTGGCGAAGTATACGCTTCGTTAAAGGAAACATTTATTCAACTCGACGTTTCGATCGGAAGGCCTGGCATTGACAGGTGACCGATGGCATTGGCAGGTGGCATTGACGTCGAGTCGGCGTATCATGGTTTTGGACGGCAGATGGTAGTGGCATCAGCTGGCCACCTAGTTGCGGCGTAGGAGGGTCTGTTACATTGCGTCGGTGAGCAACCTCCCCCTCAAAGGTTGCTGCTTTTAGTTTTCCTGGCGGGGGCTTGGCGACCTTCCCCGCGGAAAGTCACCGTAAGACCGACGAGGAGAAGAGAAACGACGTGGGGATGGCGACCTGCGTGTCCCACCGGCAGATTCGGCCAGATAATCGTTGATTTCCCTTGGTCGCTGCCCAGGCTGCGGACGGGGTGCATCTGCAGGCCCATCTGACGATACCTGCAGTTGCGGTACATGTGGCCCGGCTCACCGCAGTGATAGCAGAGAGGATGGTAGTTTTTTTTTTATTCGAGCTGTTTGCCATCAGGCATAATGAAAAAGGAAAGAGAGTTATAAAAAGGAGTGCAAACAAGCCTCGCTTAAAAAGCGGCAAAAGTTCGTGATATAGCGATTATCTAGAGTCCACTTGGTATAGTCGTCTGCAACGTCCCATCGCAGGCCAACCTTTTATTAGTAAACGTCGTCTCACGGAAGCTGTAGCCGGGCAAGTCCACAGCAAGTGTTTTTCGTCACACTGGTCGGGCGCAGCACCACAATGGGAACACTTGTCTGTCACTTCGTAACGTTTGTCACGCCACCGATGACGCACAGAAGGAGTCAGAGCCGCTCCTGCCCGAATCCGGCGCACAGATACCTCCTCCTCCCGAGTGAGACTCCGAGGGAGAGGGTACGAACACGGAGGAATTAGAGCGCGTGTTCGCTGACGCAAAGATTGTTTCTCGGAAACATGGGACAGGAACGGATCTGAGGGAAGAGGGGAAGGTGGCGGGATATCGGATGTGTCAAGGTGTGTCATTGCATCCACATGAATATTATGCGGATCCTGGGCATGCCCGCGAATCCAGTGTATACGCACAGGACAGGGGTATTTTGTGCAAAGTTGGTGAATGGATTGTGTAACTTGGAATGTGCGCCGGACAGCCTTAAGCTGCTTAAAGGCGGCAAGGGAGTCGGTGTAAATGTGTACAATATCGAAAGTAGGTACGAGTGGAAGGGAAGCAATGGCATTGTGTATCGCCTGAAGCTCCAAGGCCAGGAGGGAGCAAGTATCCGTGCTATATGTAGCGCGGGAGTTGAGATGAGGATGTGAGGGACTGTAAACTGCAGTAACTCCCTGCACTGCTGTGTGTGATGCATCGGTGTATATTATGCACCCT
Organism: Amblyomma mixtum; assembly: GCF_055824585.1. Classification (NCBI taxonomy): domain Eukaryota; kingdom Metazoa; phylum Arthropoda; class Arachnida; order Ixodida; family Ixodidae; genus Amblyomma; species Amblyomma mixtum. Next base: position 326,922,619 of record NC_143012.1, read on the forward strand.
GAAGGAAGATGGGCGGCTGATATCGGCGTCGAAGCAGAGGGGCGATTGTCTGTGAGCTGACAGTATGACCATGGAGGAAGAGTCTGTAAACGATGAAGCTGAAGCGACATCTTGCGTGCTCTGTTTGCCTCACGCTGGTCGATAAGTTCACTCAATGTATTGGGAGTGCGCCAGATGTCACTTTTACGTGGATACGATGGAGCAGGACGAGCAGGTGGTGGCGTCCGAAAAGAGGCCGGGGTTTCCTGAAGACGACTCGGCGGCGGTTGTGCGCGACGAGCAACAGCGGCGTATGTCATTAGCGGTGGGGCTGTGGACGGCTGAAAGGGAGCTGGTGTTGTAAGCGCCTGTTGCACCTCTTCCCGAATAACCTCGGATAGAGCAGAAACCGTTGGCGCAGGCGGCGTAGCCGGGAACAGCTTCTGGAGCTCCTCGCGAACGATAGCTCGTACGGTTTCGCGAAGCACGTGGGTGGTACTGATGTCCGTGGCTGCCGCAGTCATGGCCAAAGGCTGACGCTCGTATTGCCGCAACCGCATATCGAGTGTCTTTCCCATGGTTGTTGCCTCGGACAGAAACTCTGCGACCGTGCTCGGTGGATTGCGAACCAGTCCGGCAAAGATTTGCTCCTTGACACCTCGCATAAGGTACCGGAGTTTCTTCTGCTCTGTCATGTCCGTGTCACATCGACGAAATAACTTTGTCATCTCTTCGAAGTATACCAGTATGCTTTCATTTGGTAGCTGAGCTCGGGACTGAACGAGCAGATCAGCCCGTTCTCTTCGAATCACCGTGGTGAAATCCTTCAGGAACTGGTCTTTAAATACGTTCCACGTCGTTATGGACGACTCCCGGTTCTCGAACCACGTACGAGCTGCGCCCTCCAGCGAAAAGAACACGTGCTGAAGCTTGGAGTCATCCGCCCATCTGTTGTACCGGGTCACGCGTTCAAATTTCTCCAGCCAGTCTTCCGGGTCTTCGCCTGGAGAACCTTGGAAGATCGGTGGCTCCCTAGGCTGCTGCAGCACAACAGAAGGTGAACTAATCGTCGTCTGCATGCCTATTTCGGGCTGAACGGTCGTCGACGATGGCGCTGAACGAACCGCTTGGGTTGAGCGAGACTCCAGAAGCCCAAACTCGGGTTGAAGGCCTTGGAGCCGGCGGCTGCCGTGGTGTACAGGCGTCACCTCGATGGCAGATGACCCTCGAGGACTTGAATTTCCGCTTGCTGGGGGAGTCCGAGGCATGGAATGCGTTACCCAGCACCTCCACCAGATGTCACGGGTGGTACAGTACGTCCGGCTCGGTTGGATACGTCAAAGTAGGTGACTGCAGCGGACGTCGGTAGTAGCCCCAAAAACGGAGCATTCGCAGCCAGACACTTCGGCTTCTTTCTTTCTAAAGCCAGCTCGCGCGCGCATTCCGCCCCTCGTGGTTCTAGTAGAACGACGACGATGAATGGACGGTGTCAATATATATATATATATATATATATATATATATATATATATATATATATATATCAGAGAAGCCAACAGCCACAGAAACCAAGGGGCATAGGATTTTTAATTAATTTATTTATTTTGTGGTGTTGATCAATTTAGAATATTACTGAATATGTTATCGCTTAAAGCTAATTGATTAGAAAAGCAGAAGAAAAAACAACCACATGCCGCCGGTGGGATCCGAACCCACGACATCCGAATTACGCGTCCGGTGCTCTACCTCTGAGCTACGGCGACGGCTGTCAAATCTTCTGTTTTCGGGGGTATTTATGTTTACAAATAAACACACACACCAGCGGTAACTCAGGACGTTCCACGTCCGCCGCTTACGAACGTGGGTGGCGCTGATGAACACTCTCAAGGTTAGGTTATTTGTAAACATATATGTTTACAAATAACCTAACCTTGAGAGTGTTCATCAGCGCCACCCACGTTCGTAAGCGGCGGACGTGGAACGTCCTGAGTTACCGCTGGTGTGTGTGTTTATTTGTAAACATAAATACCCCCGAAAACAGAAGATTTGACAGCCGTCGCCGTAGCTCAGAGGTAGAGCACCGGACGCGTAATTCGGATGTCGTGGGTTCGGATCCCACCGGCGGCATGTGGTTGTTTTTTCTTCTGCTTTTCTAATCAATTAGCTTTAAGCGATAACATATTCAGTAATATTCTAAATTGATCAACACCACAAAATAAATAAATTAATTAAAAATCCCCTATGCCCCTTGGTTTCTGTGGCTGTTGGCTTCTCTGATACTTATAACGAGCCCCTCATTCCCCTTTCCTTGTTTATATATATATATATATATATATATATATATATATATATATAAAAATATATTAAAATATATATATATATATATATATATATATACGTAACTCGTTTGACACACGGTAGAAAAACAGCAGCTTTATTCTAACGTCTCGAGCAGGGTCCGGCCTTCGTCAGAGTGGTCGTCAGTGAGAGAAGGCCAAAACTTGGTCGAAACGTTAGAATAAAGTTGTTTTTCTACCGTGTGATATATATATATATATATATATATATATATATATATATATATATATATATATATATATATATATGTAGTGGTTGTTTTTTCTTCTGCTTTTCTAATGCTTTAAGCGACAACATATTCAGTAATATTCTTACTTGATCACCACCACAAAAAAAAATTAATTAAAAAATCCCCTGTGCTCCTTGGTTTCTGTGGCTCTCATATATATATATATATATATATATATATATATATATATATATATGTGTGTGAGAGAAGCAAACAGCCACAGAAACCAAGGGAGACAGGGGATTTTTGATTTATTTATTTTGTGTTGCTGTTCGATTTAGAATATTACTGAATATGTTATCGCTTAAAGCTAATTGATTAGAAAAGCAGCACAATATATATATATATATATATATATATATATATATATATATATATATATATACAGGGTGTTTCACCTAAGACTTTCTGCAATTTTTAAAAATAAGCTATTTGAATTAGATGCGCGCTTTTTCTGGCATAGCATTGTAAGTGATGTAGTACATCATAATGCAGCTAAGACGTGCTAACTAGCAGGCTTTTTAACCAATATTTAGTAGTTAACTTTTAAACTATTACCGCTGGGCTCCTTAATTATCGAGAGGCATGTAGCCCACCGTAAGTAATGCCCATATCCGTTTTTAGAATTTCGAGAACGCCTTTATCGTCAAAGCTGTGGCCCAACAAATTTTGGCAATCTCGACGAGTCAGGTTCACTGGAGAGGTTGCTTTGCCTGCAAGCTTCTCAAACCGCATGTATTTTGGCGCGATATAGGCGAAATTTGTTGGGCCACAGCGCCGAGGATAATCGCGTTCTGAAAATTCTAAAAACGGATATGGGCATTACTTACGGTGGGCTACATGCCTCTCAATAATTAAGGAGCCCAACGGTAATAGTTTAAAAGTTAACTATTAAATATTGGTTAACAAGCCTGATAGTTAGCACGTCTTAGTTGAATTATGATGTACTATACCACTGACTATGCTATGCCAGAAAAAGCGCGCATCTAAGTCAAATAGCTTATTTTTAAAAATTGCAGAGTCTTAGGTGAAACACCCTGTATATGCGCCCGGTGGGAGCGTCCGGTGGGACATGCGCCCGGTGGGAGCGTATATATATATATATATAAGGAAAGAGTTGAAGTACACTTCTTAGAGAAACATTTATTTACCGACGGTTTCGTACGGTGGACCGTCCTTCATCAGGGTAAGGTTGTTTGTTTAGGTTTAAGCGACAAACAACCTTACCCTGATGAAGGACGGTCCACCGTCCGAAACCGTCGGTAAATAAATGTTTCTCTAAGAAGTGTACTTCAACTCTTTCCTTATGTTATCAGCAGTCGAGCAAGTTTTTTCATCGTAGTATATATATATATATATATATATATATATATATATATATATATATATATATATATATATATATATATATACACGCTCCCACAGAGCGCATGTGGTTGTTTTTTCTTCTGCTTTTCTAACCAATTATCTTTAAGCGATAACATATTCAGTAATACTGTAACGTGGCGGCCAGCCGAAGAATGAGGCGTGATGAACGATGGATAAGAGACTATTTTAATGGCCGCTGGCCCAGCGCGAGCGCTCCGTCCCGCGCCACTGCCAGCTTCGTCTTCTTCTTAACAATATTCTCCATTGATGAACAGCACAAAATAAATAAAATAAAACCTGTTCCTTGGTTTATGTGGCTGTTGGCTTCTCTCATATATATATATATATATATATATTCTGAAGCTGGAAAATCCGAACGGTTTGTTTATTTTAGCAGCACAGGTATACACTTTATCGGCAGCATCTATCGAAAACAGATTGATCTCGGTGCTTATATTTAAAAGCTTGAAAGAACTTCTTTTATGCCCGTGGGCATGGGGAGTGTTTGTCTGGCTTCAGGGCACTCTTCTCTCTCTCTCTCTCCTTTTAAGCATACATAACCGTATACAGTTGATTCAAAGATAAGGCCGTCCATTTACACGCATGCCTTGTCGTGCGTTCGTGCGTGTGTGCGTGCGTGCGTGCGTTGTGCAGCAGGTCAGCGCTCCCTGGCGCAGTGAAAACACGTACGATTCGCCGCGTCTCCCTTTATGTTTTCTCAACGCGCTCGGCGAGGCGCTTTGTCGGTCGACGGAGGCCAACCGGCTGAAAAAACGCCCCTGAGTACCCGACGGGTGAAAGTTCGGTGGTGCCCCTCCAGCGTTCCACCTCGCCTCGCAGTAGTACGGCCGAATTTATTCTGGGTTGCTTACGTCACGCCATTTTTCGAACCGGCTTGTGACGCACGACCTGGTCGGTGCTCGTGAGGAGCGGCCGTGATATCGCCAGCGTTGTGAAGAAAGGGCCTTTTTTTTTTCTTCCACGTCGACCCGCAAATTGTTGGGCGAGTGTCTCCTTTAACCCCCCCTCAGTCCCCGTGATCCCTTTTCTTGTTTCCTTTACATCGTTATTTTTTCTCAGCCTGCCTCATTTTCCGACAACTTTCAGCTGTGGTACTGACCACACCAATCGCGCTTTCTCTGTGTCTGCGTGTGCGCTCTGGACTGGGATTTTTCCTAGCCGACTCGGCCACGACCCATGGAAGGTCGGTCAAAAGCCAGCGGCCGCGGGAATGATAGAAGAGTGCAAGCCTTCTTAAACCTGGCTCGTGTGCGGGCCTTTTCCTCGCTGTCTTTCAAACGCGGCCGGGACAGGCGAGCACCGTTATAAGTTCTAAAAATAACTCGTAATCCATAAACAAACCCGAACATTCACTCTGTCAAACCTCCTGTCCAATGGCTCGCTGGAGCCGCCCTCTTGAGACCTTATAATCCTTGGAAAAGCGTCTGCTGCTTTTGCAGCTCACCGCGTCACCTGTGGAGCAGCGTGCACCTTCGAAGTGTAAAAGAAAAAAAAAAAGACATTCTCGTAGCGCGCAGCTTTGAAGCGTGACAGGAGAAAAAATACAGTTAGACATTCGACCTCGCCTTTCTTGCAGTTAGTAATGGCAGAGCTACGCAGGAGAGGATCGAAGTGTCTGAGGTGTGTCTGCGCCCTTGGACAGGGCGCTGATTTCTTCGATATATACACGTGCAAGAGAAGGCTATTTACAGTGGGATCAAACACCCCAACAACACGTGGCTACTCGGTGAGCACAAGCAGTGAAAGGCGGGTATACGTCCCGCGGGAGGGGCACGCTGGAACAGACACAGTAACGTGGAGTTAAACCTCCTGTATACTGAATGTGCTCATCCAGTGTGGATTGCGCCTTGTGTGTGTGTGTGTGTGTGTGTGTGTGTGTGTGTGTGTGTGTGTGTGTGTGTGTGTGTGTGTGTGTGTGTGTGTGTGTGTGCGCGTGCGCGCGCGCGTGTGTGCGTGTGTGTGTGCGTGCGTGCGTGCGCGCGCGTGTGTGTGTGTGTGTGTGTGTATGTGTGTGCGTGCGTGTGTGCGTGCGTGTGTGTGTGTGTGTGTGTGTGTGTGTGTGTGTGTGTGTGTGTGTGTGTGTGTGTGTGTGTGTGTGTGTGTGTGTGTGTGTGTGTGTGTGTGTGTGTGTGTGTGTGTGAGAGAAACAACGCACGAAAACTCCATATTTTACTATCATTCCTTGTTGTTAGGCCTGTTGAGAACGGGCCCACAATCCCACCGCTGCCACCAGTGTTGAGAACGGGCCCACAAGCCCACCGCGGGAACCAGTGTTGAAGACGGAGGGGTCCTGGAGATGACTAACTCGTTTAGCCTCGCAGGTACCGGCTCCGAATGACGATGTCGGACTGCGTTATCGAGGAAACTGTACAAAAGGGTTTATTCTACATATTTACAGATGAGAATCGAATCGAATGCAATGCACCGATCACACAACATCCCGTTAAATACGGTTCGCGTTCCCCAGATCCCTGACTGGGGAACTTAGGTCGAATAACGTTGTCCAATCGGATGGGCCATTGATGACGCTGGCGGTACCACCCCCGGCACGGGGCGGTGCTGAAGCTCTCTCGCTCTCTCACAGCTTGGGGGATGAGAAGGGGAAGACAGTCATCAAACACAGATGCGTCACCTTGACCACTGCCGCAAGTGTTCTGTGCGTTGCCTCCGTGGGAAAGCAGAATCCCGCAGTCTCCTCGCAGGTGGTTGAACCTTCTCGAACTCCCCCGCCGGATGGCCGAAGCACGAGACCCCTTCGACACAGCGTCTTTCAATTAGCAGCCTCGCTCAGCGTGACCTTGCGTAGCATCATCCCGTTCGGTGAGCCGAAGGCCGACTCGGCCAACGTATACCGCTGTCCGCCGTGCTTCATGTGCATCTCTGCTTCCAGCGTTGCTGCTGCTGTCCCAAGTTCTCGCCACATCGTTGCCTAACGACGACACTCGTTTGACAGTAATTTCTCCCAGGCCCGTGGGAGACAGCGTCCTTCGATCGGTTCGGAGGTTCGGTGATTTGGAGAGCAACAACCCCCGTCCGTCGTCGTCTATGCTTCTGCCGCCGGCGCCAGGTCTCGTCATATCCCTTGCTTTGCGATGAGTCACACCCGGCCTCCAGGACCACGTTGTCCACTCTTAACAGCTCGTCCGCGGCCCGAAAAATCTCGAATGGCCAGCGTTCACGACCGCTGGGCAGGAAGAGATGAGGCCGGAGTCGGGTGGAAGGGCTGGTTTCCAGAAATGGCATCCAAGCTCGAACATTCAACAAAGAATGGCATCAGTGGACTGTTCCACGAGACAGGGCACTGACCCACAAGCAAGCGCTCGGAATTTGCCAAAGGCCCACCAGGCTTCCCACAATGACAACAAAGGTTTACCAAAACTTGACTGAATTTTGGCGTAATTTTGGTGCCGAGAAAGCGCAAAATATCCCCTTTGAAATCGCCAAAGACGGACTGCTTGGACCAAGGTTAAAATCAAAAACCCACACACAGTAGGTGGTCCTACCAAGTACTCCTGTCTACAACAATCGGCTGAATCCATCAGCATTTCCGTGCGGTTTTCCGTTCCTGAAACGCATCGAGAAATTCTGTTTTTAGAGAGCAGCACTCCGTCTAAGCAAGCGACCATTTTTGGGGGGACAAAACTGTCATAAGCACGTTTGAGACGATGGTCAGTCTCAAATATGAACTTTGCGCCGTTCAAGTAACTCTGGTAACCCGACAACATCTGTGCCGCCTAAACCAAACGCGCGCTCTTTGTCTGAAGCGCTGAACGCTTCTTCTCTACATGTCAGCCTGCGGCTGACTTACAGAACATGGTGCTCTTCGTGGCCGTCGCCAACGTGACTTAAAATAGCACCCAGTCCTCTATCACTGGCGTCACACTGAACTTAACTCTTCACCATAGTAAGTGGCCCGAAGCAAAGGTCTGGACACGAGCGCTTCCCTTCGGCTCCTTCAAGAGTTTTCTCTTAGGTCATCTCAGTGTACGTCAGTGAGGCTCCCTTTCGTAAGGTGTCAGTCAATCAAGGGATCAAATCTCCGTCTACGAGACTCTAAGCGTAGTTCTACGCGAGCTGCACTCCTGTGAGTGCCCTCATCACTTGGTAGCATGGGAAATTTGACACCTGTGATTTCTCTCAGTGACGCCATAGCCTTTGTCTAAGGTAAGGAAAAAAAAACAGTAACCTCCGAACAACTCGTTTTAACTCAAAAAGTAGCCTTTCCCTGCCTGATTTCATAAACACACACAGAAAAAAAAGAGGAATAAAAAAAAAACGAAACAGCTACTTCGAGTCGCCACGCGGGGGGGGAAAGCTGACTCCCCGCCGCCGAGTTGAAAGGATTAGTCTTTCAGACGCGCCCGCCGGGGTCGCGCTTTGACTGATTGTACTGTGGTCAACTCGTGACAAAAGGCTGCAGAAAAAAACGATCCCCTACTCTCAGTGTCGTTTCCGCGCCCCCTCGAGGCCCTCCGAAAACCTTGGTCGCCCCTACAATGTCGATAACCGACTCTGGCTCTGGACAACGAGCAGTGACCAGCGCGAGAAGGTGCCTCTTTCTCTCGCCCCACGCAGGAAGCTCGGCTACCCATTCGCCATGCGCGCTTCCTAGAATGCGGTGCCAAATGTGAAGGACGATTCCTTTTCAAGTGCGCCCGCCGAACACGCCTGCATGTGTCGTCTCGGTTGTTCGACGCCTGCGTTCGCATGCGCTGAGTACCGCGCAACCTTGCGTTTTCTGATCTCTTGGACCGCTTTGCTTTTTTTCTAACTGGCTTTTTGTCCCGTCTAGGCTTTCTTACAGGCCGATGCCCCTTGAAGCACTTCGCGCCTGTTCTGGTCGGAAAACGCACACTTCCTTTTCCGTTGCTGCAGTCAACCTTCGAACGAGCTGCACCTGTCGCCAGATCATTAACTGCAGTTGCAAGTCTATGAGGCGCTACGCGGGAAGGCTTCGCCTTTCCTTCCACCGCATTTCTTTCTTTCGCACCTGTGCGCGCAACCGAATTTAGGGCTTTGAATTTGATTCGTTTTCTCTTGGTTCTTGCCCTTTTTCTTTTTCTGCGCCTAGACTGTACCGCGTGCGTCTCCTGATCATACCTAGCTACCTCTAGTTTCTCAGTCGCACTTTGGAAATTTTCCTCAAATTCCAAACTGGCCTCTCCGGCTTTGCAGCAGAGTGCCAGCTCCACGCAGCTGACAGACGGACATGAAACTGCCCCTGAGATCCCTAGCTCATTCCTTTGGGGGTTGTCCTCTCCAGCTTGCCTGTCGCTCTGCGCGCCATTCTCTGCATTGCTGCGCTCAGCTACAACTGAGCCCGCCTGGCTGTCGCTCTGTGCGTCATGCTCTACATCGCAGTGCTGAGCCACTACTGAGCCCGCTTGCCTGTCGCTCTGTGCGTCTTTGTCTACATTGCAGTGCTCAGCCACAACTGAGCCCGCCTGGCTGTCGCTCTGCGCGCCATTCTCTACTCTGCAGTGCTGAGCTACAACTGAGCCCGCCTGGCTGTCGCTCTGCGCGCCATTCTCTCTACTGCAGTGCTCAGCTACAACTGAGCCCGCCTGGCTGTCGCTCTGCGCGCCATTCTCTCTACTGCGGTTGTTACTCTCAAAGGGGGTTTCCGCTGTTCCTACTTCGAAACTTTTCTCGATAGGAAAATCTCCCTTTTCGCGGTCCTGCCGGTTTGACGCCTGTATCGACTCTACTGAAAGTGTCGCGCTCGCAACTGTCCCGACAAAGTTGTCCGTTGCCACTCCTACCTCACTTGGAGGAGAATCCTCGCACTCGTGTAGTTTAGACGCTATCTCGGAATGCTCTCTCTTAGCATTACGTCCAACTTCTCCGGACACGGTCTCGGATTCTGCGGCTTCTCTTGGACCACCGCACCGGTTGAACGCGTTCTCTGCCACTTCCCTCGTGGTGTCGCGATTTACCAACGCGGCTACGGTCACAGACTTTTCGGGTCTTATCTGCGGACCTATTTCATAAGCATCGCTTGCTCTTTCAGGAGTTCCGGCTCTCACACTACCGCCCTTTCTTCGTATTTCGTTTTGAAGTTCTAATATCTTTAGTTTCCTTATTTCATTTTCAACCTTCCACTTTTGCCGTTGCCGTTCCCGTTCCTTCTCTTTTTCGCACTCCCGATCAGCTTCCTCCTTACGTGCTTTTTGTTTCTCCCGATCGGCTTTCTCATTAGCCTCCTGGTCGGCTTTCTCTCTAGCCTCCTGGTCGGATTTTACTTTGCGGGCTTTTTCCCCTTGTACCAAATTCCACGTATCTACCAGCAACTGATCGTTATGCTTGACTTGTTTAAGAATGAATTCGCCCAATTCAATTTTGGTTAGTTTGCTAGGCACTTCAACCGACAGTTCCTCGCATATCAACAGCAAGTCCGACTTGTACAACCTCATTAGGTCCATGACAACGCTTTCTCCGCTTTGGCTCTGCTAACACAACAATGCCTTGAGAATAACCCCTCTCAAACGACAAAGCCCTGATTCCCAGTCAAGATTATTCTCTGAATCTTAAAGCCTGGCGAATCCCATAGCAAAAGCCAAAACGCTCACCCGTGGAGAAAGTACGATGTCGCACGGTCCATCCCACCGCTGCCAACCAGTGTTGGGAACGGGGCCACAAGCCCTTTGCTGCCGCCTGTGCTGAGAACGGGCCCACAAGCCCACCGCTGGAACCAGTGTTGAAGACGGAGGGGTCCTGGAGATGACTAACTCGTTTAGCCTCGCAGGTACCGGCTCCGAATGACGATGTCGGACTGCGTTATCGAGGAAACTGTACAAAAGGGTTTATTCTACATATTTACAGATGAGAATCGAATCGAATGCAATGCACCGATCACACAACATCCCGTTAAATACGATTCGCGTTCCCCAGATCCCTGACTGGGGAACTTAGGTCGAATAACGTTGTCCAATCGGATGGGCCATTGATGACGCTGGCGGTACCACCCCCGGCACGGGGCGGTGCTGAAGCTCTCTCGCTCTCTCACAGCTTGGGGGATGAGAAGGGGAAGACAGTCATCAAACACAGATGCGTCACCTTGACCACTGCCGCAAGTGTTCTGTGCGTTGCCTCCGTGGGAAAGCAGAATCCCGCAGTCTCCTCGCAGGTGGTTGAACCTTCTCGAACTCCCCCGCCGGATGGCCGAAGCACGAGACCCCTTCGACACAGCGTCTTTCAATTAGCAGCCTCGCTCAGCGTGACCTTGCGTAGCATCATCCCGTTCGGTGAGCCGAAGGCCGACTCGGCCAACGTATACCGCTGTCCGCCGTGCTTCATGTGCATCTCTGCTTCCAGCGTTGCTGCTGCTGTCCCAAGTTCTCGCCACATCGTTGCCTAACGACGACACTCGTTTGACAGTAATTTCTCCCAGGCCCGTGGGAGACAGCGTCCTTCGATCGGTTCGGAGGTTCGGTGATTTGGAGAGCAACAACCCCCGTCCGTCGTCGTCTATGCTTCTGCCGCCGGCGCCAGGTCTCGTCATATCCCTTGCTTTGCGATGAGTCACACCCGGCCTCCAGGACCACGTTGTCCACTCTTAACAGGCCATAGGCGGCCGCGAAACGCACTAATTGGAAATACTGTCGAAATACATTGACAATATGGTCGTTCATGTTCGTTAGGGTTACATGTTACACCGACAGCGTGCGAGCACTATGCAGGAGAGTATGGTTTTCAGCATGCGCATCTGCACTTGACAATCATCAGGTCGCTCTGACTGGAACAACGTGGTGTTTGTGAACGCATCTGCGCGCGGAATGTGCGTGTTCAGGCAGTTAGTCCTCAAGGAATCGGCTTCTACAGATGTATCCAGACGTCGCCTTCCAAAGGCCACCCTGACGGGCCATTCCCTGCTGTTAGGGTAGTCGCCTTAGCTGCACACGGTACGTCAGTTCGCTCCGTGCCGCTAAGTGCCGCCGCTGGGGCCGGAGGGAAAGCGGGTATGATAGGTTAAGTTTGATTATGCTTTGTAGTTAAAAACAGCATAGGTGATTCATTGCAAGAAGAGACTATGCACAGCCTGTGTACCATGTGTGCGGCAAGCCAGCGAGGCCAGGGACAGCTGGTTAGCACTGAATTCGTGTGGGAGCCATGCTAATGAAAACATTTGTTATGTATTCTTGGTACGCTCTAATTTGGCACAGGTAGTACCTCAAGCAGACGAGCATCCTCATTTATCCATTTTTGAGTCCCTCTTTGGGACGCAAAAGCGCCCAAAAAAACAATCACATAAAGCTAAAAGAATTCCTACTCCAGCATAGCTATCACAGGCTTAGACTAATCAAAATAATTTAACAGGGGCTGAAAAAATTGACGGTTGATTTGCTTAGTTACCCAAATACGAATTAGGTGCTCTAGCACGTTAGTTTCGACTTCGGGCCGCCGCGGTAGCTAAGTGGTTATGGTGCTCGGCTGCTGACCCGAAAGATGCGGGTTCGATCCCGACCGCGGCGGTTGAATTTCTTTGGAGGAGAAATTCTATGGGCCCGTGTACAGTGCGATGTCAGTGCACATTAAAGAACCCCAGGTGGTCGAAATTTCCGGAGCCCTCCACTACGGCGTCTCTCATAGCCTTAGTCGCTTTGGGACGTTAAACCCCATAAACCAAACCAACCAAACCAGTTTCCACTTCGGTTCCAGTGCTCGGATCCATTGTTCACGGATGGGAGTTGTACGGATAGCGATAGAGGGTAAATGCCCATATGTGCGGAAATGGTCATTCTCTAATTTCCATTCACAGAGCCCTGAGAGTCCTCGTACCGCTCCGGGTGCAACCGTTAAGCGATGCGCCACTGCCCTACGATGACAAGTGCTGTCATCAGTGAGGCTTGTGAGAACCAGGTTGCTCTTCCCGAGCAGCCTCTCTCGACCAATCATTTTCATTCAGACTGTGAAAACGCGAATATCTCTGTTCAGCACTGTCTTACCCTTATGAATGACAATCCACTGTCCCAAACCGTTGAATTAATAACCCAAGACAACTGTACAAGTTGTGACCGTCTCATTACACACACACACACACACACACACACACACACACACACACACACACACACACACACACACGCGCGCGCGCGCGCGCGCGCGCGCGCGCACACGCACACACACGGTATCTCAGCCAGGGAGATACCGCGTGTGTGCCAGGGATTTCAAATGCGCCGCCACGCTCTAGGACGAGACGACTAAATTCATGTCACTGGCTATTGTATGGAGTAAGTCACGCAATTTTTTATTGGGCTTAATTGCATAATTAGTCGAAATCAATTAACCAACTTAGCAAGCAACGAAGTTAGGGGAAAAATTCCAATCAGAAAGTTGTAGAATGGTCCGCAAAGCGCCCGAATGAACAGTTTCCAACTTTATATCTCTTGCGTATTAGTTTTTGCTTCTCAATGCAGATTCCCGCGAAATACAAAAAAATACCACGTGACATACAGCTTGCGCACTGCGATTACAGTGCTCCCACACATTTCGCCTGCAAACGAACGTATCACTTAGCTGGGTGTGCTGCCGCTTAAAATGAGACAGTGCGGCGATGCAGGCGCTGACTGCGCTGTTTACGCCAGCGGTATGCTTCCCTCGCGGCGGTTCATGATAGCAACAAGCAGACGCAGCCCTTATCACTTGCGCTGGCACAAATCGCACAGAACACAGCCAGCGCCTGCGTTCCTGCCCTGTCACCTTTTAAGCCGCAGCACACAGGAACAAATGATCCGTTCGTTTGTAGGCGAAACGCTTGAGAGCACTGCAATCGCAGTGCGCAAGCGGACCTGTCAAGTGTTTTTTTTTTTTTTTGTATTTCGCGGGCATCTGCAGTGAGCGGAGGAAACTAACACGTTATAGATGGAAAGTTAGAAACAGCTCAATCGGATGTTTTGCGGACCGTTATACAGCTTTCTGATTGGAGCGATTTGCTTAACTTCTTTGGTTGTGAAGTTGTTTAATTAATCTCGATTAATTTTGAAATTAAGCACAATACATGAAATAGTGTGACCTTCTCCATACGATAGCCAGCGACTTGCATTTGGTCGGTCGCATCGTCTTATAGCGCCCGTGTTTTGGCCTGTAATTTCTAAAACGCAATTTCTGAATTTACCATCAAATGAGGCCGCATCATGAATATCGAGGCTAAGAAGGCAAAAGGTTTCAAAGCACCAGTTAAGCGAGAACATGCATCTGGAATAGACACAAGACATATGTTCAAGTTTTACTGTCTTAAGTTTTGTGAATAACAAAAAGTACGCCTTCTAAAATGCGCATTTTGATGCCGAAATCGCCTTTTAACTGATTTTAAAGAAGTCAGTTTAGGGTGCAAATATCAGGTAAAGGCCTAAAAACGGAGGGTCCAAATTATTTTTGCTACAGGACTACTTGCTTGAATCTTCTAAGGCTATTATCGTCACTGACAACGTCGAACTCTCGTTGTTGTTTTCGAACCGAAGTGGTTTCTTCGATAGACAGTTTCTAAAACTATTGCATTTCTACGTGGAAGGAGCAATTCCAGGAAGAGGTGTCAATACTGCGTGTGCGTCGGCTCAAGGCTAGCGCCGGTACTCAGCAATGTTTTCTTTGAAAAAGTATAGAGAGTCACAGATAGTAATTTCTATAGCCTAGCCCAGGATACACTTGGAGCGTAGACGAATGGAGGTTTTCGAGAACAAAAAAAAAAAAAAAAGGAATGATCGGTGTTGCGGGAGTTTTCAAAGATAAAGGAATGAATTTGAGAAATCTCCACCGAAATCCATCCAGGAATAGTTCGCAACCTTTTTAGCTAAGGATAACGTGCGGATGACCTTCCTCGCCGACAATATTGCCCTAGGTCCAAACGTCCATATCGTAGCGCACTCGAATCCTGTGGAGAACAGTGCTGCTGTATTTAGCCCGCGTTCTGCGCTGAATAGCCCATGCGCACGAAAGATCAAAGAGGCACCTTAACATCTTCGAAAGTGTGAAACACTCTGAAGGTATGGTGTTTTTTTTTTGTTTGTTTGTTTTTTTCGGGCAAAAATTTGCTGCGTGAACTAAAACCACGAGAATTCCCGAAGTCAGCAACCAACCAAGAAAAAAAAATAAAGAAAAATAGGACTCATCCCAATCATCTTCATCCTTCTCACATCGCGTAACGAAAATATCGCGATGACGTTGATGTTTCTCCCCAAACAAAATTGGGTGCGACGTGTGCCGCAATGCATTTATATGGCATGGAACGCAGGGAAAAGGCGAGAGTGGATTGCTTCATCAAGCATTGCAAAGACTATGCGTCCTGCGCCTTCAGTGTTGTTCATTCCGCTTCCCTTAGGGGAGTCTCTGTACGGCACGTGGGAAAAATAAGAAAATGTTTAACCTTGTGCTCGAAGCAGCAGCATCGAGATCTCTTGCTGTGTTCTCGGTACTTCCCTGTTTCAAAAGCTCAGCTAATTCCGTCGTGGTCACGTGAACACTAACTATTCGCCAACTACAGCTATCTAGACCAACACAGGGGGTTTATGAAAGCCCTTGCGCTTCTTTCCTCAAAAGAGTCCGTCATTAATATCAGAAAAAAAAAACATTCCAAATTATCTCTGCATCTAAATCATGGTAAATTTCCGTGGCCTCCGATTGCTTCGTGCATTTGCAGCAAGTACTTCATTGTTCACATTCGCATTTTGGCTTTTATATTTAATTTGCTTTTCTCAGACAGACTATTAGGCTTCCATGGAAAAAAAAATGTCTAGCTCATTTTCGCGGAAAGACTAAATTCACAGAACCTCCTACAGCAGCCTGTGAAAGAAGCATACCCTAATGGCTTGTTAAAATTGTTGCACATGCATTGCCAACAATGGCTTGGTATGAGATCTGTGATTTACGTGAACTCCAGGGTCTTAACAGAGCGCCACAAAAACAATATTTGGCCGCAAATCCATCCCATTGCCTTCTCCCGTATACAGTACGTTTTGCTGAGAGCCCAGACGAACGTGAAAAGCACCCTAATCATGTTGTGTGTTAGCAATGGGCTACGCTCTCATTATTTCGCTGTAAAAACGAAATGAATTGCTACGCACAAGCACCAAAAAAAGAAAAACTACAGAGAATGTTTACTACATTCGAATCGGAGCGAAAGCACTGATTTGTGCTACGTAGAAGACGATGGTGAGCAGGCAGTGCCACCAAGCCAACAACAACACGAGTCGTGATGCACAGAATATTTGCTACCTTCGTATTGCGTTCCGAATGGGAACCCATGTTTCGCCATAACGTATTTCTTTCTCGAGAGTCTGGTGGAATAGGCCTTGTTCACTTATTCGTGCATCAGCTTGATTCGCGTTTGTTTAGTTTTTTTTTTTTTTCCAAATCGGCAAGCCACCCTTCTTTATTAGCTTTCTCAGTGGTCATTTGCTTTTCCTGTTCGCACCGACTGGACACACCCGTGCGGGGCTTTTATGGGGATTCGTTGAGGAAGTTGCTGACACCTTCAATTTCCTCACTGTGCGCTTTTCTTTAGACTACCTGTATAGCCTCTACAGAAGGCATATGACTCAGGCATTTAACGAGTATTTGTTTCCTCTACCGTTGTACCGGCAACCTTTTCTAGAGTTCCTTGACACCAGTATTTTAAAACGTGTTAGGCGAATGTGCACTTCTTCTGCTGCAAAAACATTCTACGCTTGTCCTGTCTGCTTCTTTTCTGTGTCCTGTTTCCTGCGTAGTTTTGTGTGTTCAGTATGTCTTACCAACTAGCCTCTCATCACACACTTCTAGAATTCACTTCTTTCAACTGCACACATCTACGCTGCCTGTGAAGGCACGGCTTCATGCTAAGGAGATGCTTGCGCCATGGACAGTGAATTGCCGCCTGTGCAGTACACCAGAAACAACTGACCTATGTTTTATTCAGTGCATTGATCCTGTGCTCTTCTGGGACATATTACAACGAACAATTAAGAAGGACATTTACATATCACATCCTACAGTATCGTTTTTTGCCCGTGGAGAAAAACTGCGTTTTATCATATGGTCTCTTTATGTCGCTAGGGCTATTTAGACTCTGAAAGAGCCGCATGATGGACCGCCACGCCGTATGACCACGAGTCGTCGAAATCTTTGTTTCGTGAACAATGCGCTTTGGTGCGGGGAATATATGCTGTCCTGCAAGAGCCGGCTAGCTGGCTCCCCTATCTGGATGCATATATATGTGTGCCTACCAGGCTTTTGATGTTTTGGAGGGTGGGGTCATGCAGGGGTATAGTGGCCTGGTTTTTTGAGGCTTAAGCATGCTTAGATTTTTCTTTTCAGCTCTATTTCCACGCAATAAAGAAAAAAAAATGTGGCGATAGCCTAGTGGTCTCGCTGAGCTGCCCTTAAAATGAGTTCAACATCCATTCATGGATATTGATTCAATTTCTTTTTCTCTTTTTCATGGTTTGACCTCTAACTCAGTTGAAGGTCAAAACTAGGCACCCGGCGATCGAAGCACGAGGAAGTTTTCGCTTCAAAAAACAGAAGGGTAAGGTTTCAGCCTATAGTGTCAGGTTACTAAGCGTTCGTCTTTTCGAAGGCATCCTGATCCGAGAATGCGTTTCGCTGTTTTGTTTGCTTCTTTGTCACGCAAGTTCCAGCCCGCAACGTCAAAGGAGAGTGTGAAGAATTAACAGGTCGCAGTATTTTTCCTCCGAGTCCTCATTAAGAAGCTCGGAATGTAGACTTGTACAAATAATAAATATATCGAAGCGCAATAGAAGCGGATGTTTTTTTCAGTTCGGACAGTTAGAGACCGTTTTCAAAGTAGAGGAGGAAAGCAGCAGCGCGCCTGGGGAAAGGGCCCTTTCCTCATCTCCCTCGCTTGTGTGGTGGCCGAGCGGCGGGCTCTATGTAAGCTGCGGTGGGATTAAAAATCGGCCATTGTCTAGCACGTTCAGCGCATCCTAGCCCGGTACGATTCTTCGATAGGTCGGGGGTGAGTCTTTAGCTTGCCTTAATTCTCGAATTATGAGGAAATAAAGAAAGAAAAAGTTCTCTATGCTGCGGTTCACGCGCCTCTACGTTGCGTTGGATTTTCATATATGGCAAGTGCAAACGCAGAGTGGTTGCTGTTCATTTTTTGTTTATTTTTTAGGCAGTGGCGGATAGTACCGCATTGAAAAAAAGACGTCCATCAGGCTCGATTTGATTATTGTCAATCCTACGACGTTGTATACTGCATACTTCGTTTGAAAAAGCGCAAGGAAATTTTCACCGAATTCATCTACAGAAAATATTATTTCCTACGAGACAAAATGTGATCACGCATGTCGACACGACAAATTCAAACTTTGCAGTCATAGACGAAAGTTTACAGCGTGCGGAATTGCGGGGGAAAAAAAAGATATTTCTTCACGGTCGTACAAAGCAGGTCATTGAAAAGCATAGAAGAAAGAGGAAATATGCATTATCCATTAGCTTGAAAAAAAAATACCAGCTGCATGCCGTAACAGTACTCCCTCCAAGTTCCGACCCATGCCACTCTGCGGGGGGAGAGAGAGAGATAACTTTCATTTTTCAGCTCAAGTCCGAGCCTTCTTAGTTGACCGTTTGGCGGGCCCGATTTATCGGTGGTGGCGGAGTAGGGCCACGTGTCCCTTGGATGTGTTGGATGTGGGCGGCGAGGAGTAGCCAGAGGGTGGGAGGGGGCAGCTGACGAAACACTTCTCGTGTCGAGACCACGGCGCGGTGGGCCCGTTTCCACACCATAAGAGCTTTGTCAGGTGGCGCCACTACGCCAAGTGGCACGGGTCGGAACTTGGAGTGGGGAGACTGCTACTTTTGCGGGGTGCAATGAAGCTATGGAGGGTCGTGGGTGGGAGATGCATTTTACCAGAGGGAGTCTGCTGGTGCAGCCCCGGAGGGTGCTTCGGAGGGTTCCCTGAAGGAGAGGGTTTCTTCACCGAAAGAGGGCTCTACTGCTAACGCAGTAAAACGCCCCAGCCCGCAGTAAAAAGTCGCACAACCAACGGCTGCGCCCGCTCAGCTACGCGCAGATGTGTCCGGCTGCCCAAGCCTACACGGCGTTTGTGGCTGGACCAGTGGCTAGAGGGCGCTACTTCTCCAATACGCAGGCGTCCACGAGAAATAGGTGTATTGTATAGGAGCGCTTTTTTTTTTTTCAAACTGGCGCTTATTAACCTGAGAGCAAGTAAAATTGGTAGGCACTATTTCCTCAATCCGCGTAAAGAAAAAAACAGCTTGCTGGTATTATGCAAACAAGCATCAGGAGGACATAAGATCTGCGTGTGCGTCAGAATCGTACAGAAAGCCAGATCATGTCAACGCTTAACTGCTTCAATCTCAGCATTATTTCAGTAAAAGCTAAACGAAACATGTGAGCACTACTCAATATGCGTATTTTTTTTTTGTACGCACTAAATACAAGCTGCTATCGCTAACGCGACGTTGTCGTGCAAAATAGACGCTGCGGCTCGAAACTTCGTAATGACCTTAATTTCTCATACCATGAAAATAATTGACGCCAGTATAGTGCTGCAACGACAGAGGCTGGATCAAGAAAAAGAAAGCCACGTCAGCGATTTTTCAGAGATAAGGAACAGATCAAACACACGAATTCTGGCACAATCTGGGCGCATATACAGCTGGATTTTTAAATACATGTTGTGTCATGAGCACGAGAGTTGGATATCTTCGTTCTCGCACAAAAAAAAAACTTTATTGTTTAACCATGAGTCAAGCACTTGTACATATTTAGAAAATATTCAGAGTAGTCAAACGTCAAGTCGATTTAAATCCAGTATGCAGCATGTCATTACGAGAAGGCTGAAAAGCTGTAAAAAACCCGGCGCGATGGCTCAGTGATTACGGCGCTCGGCTGCTGACCCTAAAGACGCGGGTTCGATCCCGGCCGTGGCGGCCGAATTTCCATGGAGGCGAAATTCTAGAGGCCCGTGTACTGTGCGATGTCAGTGCACGTTAAAGAGCCCCAGGTGGTCGAAATTTCCTGAGCCCTTTACTACGGTGTCCCACATAGCCTGAGCCGCTTTAGGACGTTAAACCCTAATAAACCAAACCAAACCAAAGCTGTCAATGTTGGTTTCTATTAAAAGACACAGTAGTGGTCGTCGTTCGTTAATCAATACAATAAGGAGAAAAATAAAACAGCCACAGCCAGCTTAACCATCGCAAAGAAACAACTAAAAGCAGAAAATGAATTACGCACACAGAACGATGGGAGCATTCATTGTCATCGATTACGCTTGCTTTTCTATGTTCGTTGGCGCTAACGCTACATCTAGCTATATCCAAGGGCACCGCTATATATGGTAATATACGCCATTATCCGACCACAAACTTCGAGGGTTCGAATATCCGCACTAAGCTTAATTTCATAATAGTGTGGGCGTGGCCATGCATGGAAACAGTGCTACATGAAACTGAAGGCCGCTGGCGCTCGAACAAGTATGGCTTCCGGAAAAGCGCCTACAGCTTTAAAATATGCAAGCACAAATAAACACACACCTAGTATGCGTGCGCGCAGAATCACATGTGAGCCCTCCACACAGCTACTGAAGGTACCCTTACTGGCTCATTTACATCTTCCGAGCTCCAGAGGTAAAGAACTGTATTCGATGGTACAATCATCTGATCAGCTTCACCTCGCTTACGGGGCGGCTTGGATCAGGTCCAGCGGGAAAGTGAAAGGGAAAGCGACATTGCTAACAAGCGGAGACCTCATTTCAAAGCCATTTTAGAGAGGGAAAGCCAATTTATAAGGAACTTACAGCATCGTGTAACATGTGGAAACCGGACGTTTTTGGCATCACCATGCAATCTTTGCTATAATGACGTGAGGCTAGGGTAAGCTAGGGACGGTGGTTGCGGCGCAACTTGCGCCGTCACGCTTGCATGGAGACTGGCTCGCGCGGGCGCCGCAACCACCGTCGACATAACGGCCTGTCGGAGCAAATGAGGTCATTGCGCTTTACCAGCAGCTGATTTCGTTCACTCAAGCCACGATTGAGAGCAGCACAATCGTGGCGCGCGAATGCGCTAGTCACGTGATTTTTTTTTTTGTATTTCTCGGACTTTCTATGGAGCTCCGAAAACGATACACGCTTTCTTTATCGCAAGTAAATAGAAGGGGGTTTCTGAAGGTGCTCTCCAACTTTTCTATTCACATTTGCTGTCTAAAGTCATTATTTACGCGTTTAGAAAAGTTATCTTAATTGCTAATTAGTTAATTGCAAAACAGAAAATTGCCTATGATGCCTAAGCCAATTGGCAGGTGTATGTAAGTGGTTTCCCTGGCCTCCCTTGATTAATATTAGCCACGCATGGAGTTTTTGCGTTCCCGTCTGCAGGACATTAATATCTTCGATAACTTTTCTGTATTCCCTTTTGATGTACATTCACCCAATTATGTGAGAATATGTTTTTATTATATTTTTAATACTTTTACTTTTTTTTTCGGCACTCTTCTTTTACTTAAACACCGTCTGAATTATCTATATTACAATAAACAGCTTCTTTCTTCCTTTATTCCTTCCTTCCTTCCTTCCTTCCTTCCTTCCTTCCTTCCTTTCTTTCTTTCTTTCTTTCTTTCTATCTATCTTCCTTTCTTTCTATCTTTCTTTCCTTCTTTCTTTCTTCCTTTCTTTCTTTCTTTCTTTCTTTCTTTCTTCCTTCCTTCCTTCCTTCCTTCCATTCTTCCTTTCTTTTTGTCTTTCTCTGATTACTACTAACGATTGTTCCTTGTTTGTTGGGGCTAAATGCATGTTTGTGCCGGTAGCTCAGTGCCGTGATTCAAATTAGATGCCATGGCTGGAAGCTTCATAATTAACTTATTTTTTCTTCATCCATGAATGTAATCAACGCCCTTAGTGCTGAAAAAAAAATAAGATGCAGATGGGAAACGCGATGACTGCATTGGAAGTAAAAGCATGCACGTCAACAACCTTTCAGAGTTAAGCAGATGATCAAGGACACTAATTCCGGCCCCACGTGGGCATATATAACGCTCGCATTATAAACGCATGTTGTGTCATCAGTATACAAGCGCTAGTTTTCTTCTCTTTCCCGCGAACAAAATAAAACAAAAAAATTTCTAAACCTTCCGCACTTCCAGATAATTGGAAAATATTTAGTGTTATATTGTTTTCGGCTTAAATACTAATCGAAGTACACGATTGCGGTAAAACGTGAAAAGCTGGGAGAGTTGCTTTCAATAAGAGACACAATAGTGGGGATTGTTTAAACTGTAAAATAAGGAAAACAGAACAGCCGTGAAATACCGAACTAACGCATACAAACACGGACAGAGTAATAGTAAACTATGGACAAAGAGAGACGCGGGGGGGGGGGGGGGGGGGGGGTATTTTCGTCGATAACTCTGGCTTTGTCCTTGCTCGTTAAGCCTAGCGCTATATCCAAGGGCCTTGCTATACACCTTTAAAGTACGCCATTATTCGAACACCGAAAGGTTCGAATATTCACACTGAGCCTAATTCCATGATAGTTTAGGTGAACTTCATGGCCATGAAAACAGTGAGACGCGAAATTGAAGGCCGCTGCCACTCGAACGAGCTTGGGTTCCGGGAAGGAGGCTGTCCTTCTTAAGTACGCAATCACAAACAAATGCGCACCCAGAAAGCGCGGAGAGGCCGTGTGAGCCCTCCACAGTGCTACCGAAGGCGCCCTTACAGGCTCACTTACTTCTGCCGAGCTCCAGTGGTTAAGCACTGTATACAATATTCGACGTTGCAATCATCTAATCAACGTCACCTCGCTTACGGGGTGGTTTTGGATCTTGTCCAGTTTGATAGTGAAAGGGAAAGCGACATTGCTAACAAGCGCTAATACCTGGAAACCTCATTTCAAAGTCATTTCGGATAGGGAAAGCCAATTTATAGGGAACTTGCATCACCTTGTGACGTGTGGAAACCGGAAGTTTTTAGGCATCACCATGCAATCTTTGCTATAATGACATGAAGCTAGGGTGAGCTAATGAGGTGGCGTGATCGAAAAACCTCTCAACGCACGATGCTGTCCGCCAATAGTGGCGACGATAGATAGTCTACGGGACTTTTTCCGGTTTGGTTTGGTTTATGGGGTTTAACGTCCCAAAGCGACTCAGGCTATGAGAGACGCCGTAGTGAAGGGCTCTGGAAATTTGGACCACCTGGGGTTCTTTAGCGTGCACTGGCATCGCACAGCACACGGGCCTCTAGAATTTCTCCTCCAAAGAAATTCAACCGCCGCGGCAAGGATTGAACCCGCGTCTCTCGGGTCAGCAGTCGAGCACCATAACCACTGAGCCACCGCGGCAGCACTATTTCGGTGAAAATCTGTTCTCTTGGTGGGGAGGTTGGGGGGCGGAATTCTCCTATGACCGATAAGTCTCTTTTTGGAAGCCACACTTCACCTCTCTCTAGTGCCGTCTAGAAAAAAAAAAGAAACTCATGTCCCCTCTTCAGCATCGTACTCTGGGTTTTGTACCAGCATTGTTACAAACTGCTTCTGACCAACAAAAATTCCTTATCTTGTGCAGAATTTGCACTCAAGATTACATATTCCAAGCTTTCACAGAGTATCTGCGACTGTGTGTGTGGGGTTTCTCCTCTCAGCCGATAATACGGGATTATCTACTACGCCAGCAGCATTGCTGGGCTTAGCTCAGTCCATCTTTAAGTTCGACAGATTGTTCCATCTTTCATGTTCTTAAATAAAGTAATGCGATGCCATTGCGGAATGCTTCTTCCAACATGTGTGATCCTCGTGCTTCATGCTTAGTGCAGCGTCCTTGTCTTACCTTAGTGTGTCTCCTTATGTTCGTTTTCTAGCGGCTTGTTGGCGCACTGAACATACCCAGCAATTCTAGACAAAAGCTTTCTTTAAGCGGGAAATCTTTCATAGAAGCTGTTTTTTTTTTTTTATATACGAGGTCTGTTAGAAAAGTATCCGACCTTTGGCCGAAGAAAAAAAACTGACATAACTGGAGCGTCAGAAACCTAATAACCTTCAAAGTAGTCTCCATGGGGCTCCATATGCATCTCCCAGCGGTGCTGCCATTGTTGGAAGTATTCCGAAAAGACCCTTTTCGGAATAGAATTTAGCTCTGCTGTCGTTGCAGCCATAATGTCCTTTCTTTTCTGAAATCGCGCTCCTTTCAATGACCTCTTGATTTTAGGAAACAGCCAGAAGTCGTAGGGGGACATATCAGGAGAGTAAGGAGCCTGTTGAACTACAGGAGTCCGTTTTTTCGCCAGAAAAGTCTGAATCAAATGCGAGGAATGTGCAGGAGCAATGCCGCGAGGGATGCGCCAATTTCTTATTGACCTCAATTCCGGTCTCTTGCGCCGCACAGCACCACGTAGGCGATGGAGGACATCCCTGTAGTACTGTTTAGTCATTCTTTGACCCTGTGGGGTGCGTACTCGTGGTGTGCCACACAGAGCGAGTCAAAAAAGCAGTCAGCATCACTTTGACATTGCTGCGCACTTGTCGGGCCTTCTTTGGTCTTGGTGACGTGGAATGCGTCCTCTGTGACGACTGGGATTTGGTTTCCGGGTCGTACCCGTACACCCAAGACTCGTCACTAGTGATTACGGCGTCGGTGAAGTCAGGGTAACTGTTTGTGGAATCCAGCATCTCCTGTGAGACGTCAACACGAAGCTGCTTTTTCTCCACCGTCAGCAGCTTCGGCACGAATTTCGCCGCAACTCTCTCCATGGCCAGATCTTCGGTGATAATGGAATGTGCAGAAAAATTGCTGATGTCCACCTCTTCCGCAATTTCTCGGATAGTCACACAACAGTCCCGCATCACCACTGCGTTCACTTCGGCAATTACCTGGTCATTTCGGCATGTTGGTGGCCGACCGGAGCGTGGCTCTCTCTCCACGGATGTGCGGCCGTCTTTAAACCAGTTGCACCACTGCTTAATCTGTGTGCTGCTCATAGCATCATCACCGAAAGCCGTCTGAATATTTCGAATAATTTCCACTTGGCTATCGCCAAGTTTCTGGCAAAATTTGAGGTAGTAGCGCTGCTCCTCTCGCTCCGCCATTTTCCTTGAAACAAAAAACCGACGAGAGCACTGCGCACTCCCTCACTCAAACGCTGCTTTCCAGCGACTGACGCTATCGGCAGGCGGGAAAAAATTCGTGCATGCGCACGAGGGTTCAAGGTCGGCTGCTGTAAGCGCGCTTGTTTCATATCCATCAGGTGTTCGCAAAAAAAAAAATAAAGTCGGATACTTTTCTAACAGACCTCGTATATCAAGATTTCACTATAGCAATCAATATACGCGCAGGTCACCGGACAGCATTCTTGTATTTTTTTGTATTAACGTTTTGCTATCGTCAAAAGCATTGCCCATTAGTTCTATGGCAGACTTAACTGGTCGATGCGATCAATGGAAACAGTTTAAACGAAAGATTTTTCTACCTATCAGAAGAATGGAACATTGCGTTCAATATTTCCATGCCAGTATCTTACAATTTTCTAATTTTCAAAATTTTTGTCACAGAATGTTGGACATATTTTCTTTTTCGGCGCACCTAAAAGGCTGTAAAATATTTCACTACTACATTTTTTCGTCCCTCGCATCTATCGCTCAATGAACATTTACTTGCCTGAACATAGCGCAGTACCACAAGCGCTTAATGCCTGTCCCAACGAGAACAAAGTGTTTTTTTTTTTTTTTTTCGTAAGCTCCGCACTAAGATGTAGCCCGCGAACCATGGTTTCGGAAAAAACAGTACATTTCCTTTGCCTCTAAATTTCCACCATAGTGGAGTTCCTGCAACAATAAAACACTGCTTTATTGGTTGTAAATGTCCGATACTGTTCAGAGTCGTTCTGTAGGGACATGAAGAAGTGCGCTAATTTTAGTTCTTATCCTACACGACACCCTTCTGCGCTGTGCCTCGTTGGTGAATACATGAGCAAGTTCTTTCTTATTGTTCTAGGCTGCTTACAAGCAGAACCCATATTTTTACGAAGACCAAGAAGAGGGCGTGGCGCGGGACGGAGCGCTCGCGCTAGGCCTGCAGCCATTAAACCATATTATCATCTGTCATCATGTCGTCCTTTTCCTAGGCTTGCCACCTCGTATCATTTGGTGTGAGGGGCGGGTTCCTTATCGTCATCCTGGTCCCTGGAGCATCGCCGCCTTCTGCTCGCCTTTGGTCGAGGAGACCTGGACTCCGCCGCCAGCTCAAACCCTGCTCGAGCAGACCTGAACCGACCAGCCGCCATCCCCTGCCCCGTCCCCAGCCCCGACAATAAGGCACGACGACCAAGACCAGACGCAGTATGACCCGACGATGACTCGAACCAAGACGGCACCCCCGCCCCAGCTGT
The DNA here is from genome assembly GCF_055824585.1 of Amblyomma mixtum. Lineage (NCBI taxonomy): Eukaryota > Metazoa > Arthropoda > Arachnida > Ixodida > Ixodidae > Amblyomma > Amblyomma mixtum. The sequence continues at coordinate 326,948,917 of NC_143012.1, forward strand.
CCGGCGAGTCCTTAAACCTTCCTTGACCTTCGGCTGTGGGCGACCGACCGCTGGACCTGAAGTCCAGGGACAAACATTCATCAGATCATCTCGTTTATCATGGTGGCAAGCCTTTCATCTTCTTCTGTCCTTTCTTACCATAGTCATCTCCACCTCACCATTCAAAATTGAAGCAATCGATCGGGACGATCGCTCGGAGGACCCGGGTCATATTACGAAGACCAAGAAGAGGGCAGTGGCGCGGGACGGAGCGTTCGCAATAGGCCCGCCGCCATTAAATCGTATTATCATCTGTCATAATGTTGTCCTTTTCCTAGGCTTGCCACCTCGTAACATTATGATGGGCTGCAATCGTGGATCTCTTGTTTCGTAAAAATCCAACTTTAGCCAAATTGCTGCTTACCTTCAGGAATTTCCCGACCAAACTCCCTGTAAACCGGAGCAGCTCACACTGTCTTGATCACATGACCAATATTGCCTCCCTGCTCGTGCAAAGTTGTGCGGACTTGCTTTATGCTGTAAACAGGTTCAGTGCCACCTTCTAGTTGTTTTGCAAATAGGTATTGGTATGTGGCGCATACTTTCTCGATGCAATAAAGGGAGGACGGGGCTCTATGAGGGATGCCGCAGGAGAGGGCTCAAGATTTCCAGATTAATTCACACCATCTGGGTTTCTTTAACGTACGCTGACACAAAACAGCACACGGGCGCCTTCACGTTTCGCCCACGTCGAAATGCGACCTCCGTCGCTGGGATTCGATTCCGCGGCCTTCGGATCAACAGCCGAACGGCAAAGCCACTTACTGAGCCACCGCGGCTGGTATGTGTTGCAAATACCGCATGCTACTACATTCGTGTACCGGCCGTGCTCTGAAAATACGGGCCGCTCCCGCAAGGGCTTGGTGTCCGCTGAGTGATTTCCCTGACTACGGGAACTCGGATGCAACAAATATACTGTGTCCCAACAAAGCGATGGGACTTGAGTGTCTGCTATACAATACATTTTATTAAGAATGCTGCAGAGCGTAAAAGATAGCTTAATCGACTTTAATGGTAGCAATACGTAACGCGCTCATTCGTTCAATGTAAAAAAAAAAAACAGAAAAATAGTGGGCATAAGCAACAAGACGAAGACGTTAAGTTTCAGCTTATCGGGATATGTTTTTACTCGTTTTTTTTTTTTTCGTAATGAGTATACTGAATCCAGAATCCGTTTAGGTGATTTTGCATGCTTCTTCGGCATGCAAGTCCCAGCCTGCAACGTGAAAGGAAAATGAGCACAATTAACAGGCCATTGTTTTCCTATGATGCACCATTAGGAAGCGTAGACCTATGCAAATAATATAAGAAATTGCAATAGGAGCGAGTAATTTTAAGTTATAATAGTTCTACTCTATCTATTCTGTTCAGAAATATAGCTATTTTATTCAGTATATAGAATAGGATAGACATACTAGAATAACTATATATTAATACAAGCGCATATTTTGAAATTGGCGCAAGTAATATCTGAACTTAATACGAATCACATGAAATCGGTAGGCGCAAATTTTTCAGTCCGAGTAAACTGAGAACAGGCTTCGCTGGTCTCGTTTTCCACGCATAGGTCAAAGCTGCGTGTGCGTCAGAGTAGAACACAAAGCCGCAACGTTGCGAGCTGTAAAGTGGTTATAATCTAAGTCATGCTGTCAATAAACTAAACTAAGCATGTGAATACCACTTATGCACATGAGCATATTGCAAGCACCGAATGGCATCATTCGTACAAGTGTGGCAGGATTGAACAGAGCACACAGGACGAGGACACAGAAAAGAAGAGACAAGACACGAGCGCTGAATCTCCTGTGTCCCTAGCCGTGAGCTCTATTTTGGGTCCCTCAGCCTGCCCCGAGGAACAGCCCCGTACATTGAACTCTTTATTTGCCAATTTTGAGGGCACTGGACTAAATGGCAAACTTTGATACCTTCTTACGCCTCCCTTGATTTAGCCACGCATTGAGTTTTTGCGTTCCCATCTGCAGGACATTAACATATTCGATAACTTTCCTGTATCCCCTATTGATGTACAGTCTTTGCCAATAGTAACCAGTCTGCACTGTTTGCTTCTCAGTTGTGTATTAAATCTATTATGCTAGCCCTCAAGCTCTAAATCTCGGTGGCCCCGCCGCGGTGGCTCAGTGGTTACGGCGCTCGGCTGCTGACCCGAAAGACGCGGGTCGATCCCGGCCGCGGCGGCTGAATTTCTTGAAGGCGAAATTCTAGAGGCCCGTGTTCTGTGCGATGTCAGCGCACGTTAAAGAACCCCTGGTGGTCGAAATTTCCGGAGCCCTTCACTACGGCGTCTCTCATAGCCTCAGCCGCTTTGGGACGTTAAACCCCAATAAACCAAACCAATCTAAATCTCTGTGTGGCAAGGGGAACCCCTGTCCTCATTTTAAAAGAACTTTTTGATCTTTAGTGAAGCCGTCGGGGCTCCACTATACGAATGAGAAGCAAACTATGCAGCCTGATTACTTTTGTCAAAGACTGTCGATTCACCCAATTCAGTGAGGAGGTATTTTTATTATATTTTTAATTCTTTTACTTTTTATTTTCCGCACTCTTTCCATCTTTCTCTCCCAAAACCCCTCCCTACATGTAGAGTATCATATGAACGCTACTTAAACACCGGCTGAATTATTTCTATTCCAATAAATAGCTTCTCTCTTTCTTTCTCTGATCACTCCTCGTGGTTGTTCCTTGTTTGTCAAGGCCAAATGCACGTTTGTGCCGGTAGCACAGTGCCGTGATTCAAATTAGATGCCAAGGCTGGAAGGTTCATAATTAACTTTTTTTTTTCATCCATGAATGTAATCAACGTCCTTAGTGCTGAAAAAAAAAGAAGATGCAAATGGGAAACGCGATGACTGCATTAGAAGTAAAAGCATCCACGACAACAACCTTTCAGAGTTAAGCAGATGATCAAGCAGACTATTTCCGGCCCCACCTGGGCATATATGTATAACGCTCGCATTATAAACGCATGTTGTGTCATGACTCATCAGTATACAAGCCCTAGTTTCCTTCGTTTTCCCGCGAACAAAATAAAACAAAACATTTTCTTAATCTCGCGCGCTTACAAATACGTGGAAAATATTTAGGGCTATATTCTTTTCGGTGTAAATCCTAATCGAAGTACATTATCATCATCATCATCCTGACTACGCCCACTGCAGGGCAAAGGCCTCTCCCATGTCTCTCCAATTAAGCCTGTCCTTCGCCAGCCGCGGCCACCATATTCCCGCAAATTTCTTAATCTCATCCGCCCACCTAATTTTCTGCCGCCCTCTGCTACGTTTGCCTTCTCTTGGAATCCACTCCGTTACCCTTAAGGACCAGCGGTTATCTTGCCTTCGCATTACATGCCCTGCTTAAGCCCACTTCTTCCTTTTTATTTCAACTAGGATATCATTAACGCGTGTTTGTTCTCTCACCCGCTTCGCCCGCTTCCGATCTCTTAACGTTACACCTATCATTTTTCTTTCCATAGCTCGCTGCGTTGTCCTTAACCTAAGCTGAATCCTCTTTGTTAGCCTCCACGTTTCTGCCCCACAGGTGAGTACCGGTAAGATACACCTGTTGTATACTTTTCACTTGAGGGATATTGGTAAACTGCCATTCATGATCTGAGATAACCTGCCATATGCGCTCTACCCCATTCTTATTCTTCTAGTTATTTCCCTCTCATGATCTGGGTCAGCTGTCACTACCTCCCTAAATAGACATATTCTCTTACTACTTCCAGCACCTGGCTACCACGATTGCGGTAAAAAGTGAAAAGCTGGGACAGTTGCTTTCATTAAGAGACACGGGTGGTTGTTTGAGCAGTAAAATAAGCAAAACAGAACAGTCGTGGAATACCGAACTAACGCATACGAACACGGCCAGAGCAATAGTAAACTACGGACGCAGAGAGACGCGGGGTGTTTATTTTCGTCGATAACTCTCGCTTTGTCCTCGCTCGTTAAGCCTAGCGCTATATCCAAGGGCCTTGCTGTACATCTTAAAAGTACGCCATTATCCGAACACTGAAAGGTTCGAATATTCACACTGAGCCTAATTCCATGGTAGTTTAGGTGAACTTCGTGGCCATGAAAACAAGTGCGACGCGAATTTGAAGGCCGCTGCCACTCGAACGAGCTTGGGTTCCGGGAAGGCGGGTGTCCTTTATAAGCATGCAATCACAAACAAATGCGCACCCAGAAAGCGCGCAGAGGCCGTGTGAGCCCTCCACAGCGCTACCGAAGGCGCCCTTACAGGCTCATTTGCATCTGCCGAGCTCGACTGGTTAGGACCTGTATTCCACGGTGCGAACATTTAATCCGTTTCATCTTGATTGCGGGGCGGTTTGGATCAGGGCCGTTGGGCAAGTGAAAAGGAAAGCGACATTGTTAGCGCGCGGGCTAACAGCCAGATACTTCACCTCGATGTCACCTTAAAGGTCATACAGAAATTACGCTATCTTGTAGCGTGCGTGGTAAGGCGTCTGTAGGCATGTTCGCTGCAATCTTTGGTGCAATGACGAGAAGTGGGCATGGGCCAGTGGGGTCGCGGAATTCTTTATGCCTCTTTACGTGTGACGCAGCCCGCCAATAAGGGGTCGATGGTAAACAGAAAATCTACGATACCTTTGTCGATTACATTTATTTTGTTGGGGACGAAGAAAGGAGGTGGGGTGGTGCGGAAGCGATCCTTTATGAACGATAAGTTTTCTGTTGCATAACCACACTTACCCCATCCCTTGTGCTCGCCACAAAACAAAAACATATGTCTACGCAGTAGCTTGCTCACATTTTGTACCATATGTGGTCTCTCAATATCTGGTGTAGAAACAGATTATAGACTCTTTTTGACGCCGAAAATGCATTATGTGCTTAAAATTTTTCATTGGACTGGGCTTCATATTGCCGCGAATCTTTGTAGCGTTTGTTTATTGTGTTTATTTGTTCATGCTTCAAGGCTGCCGGCACGCCGCTTTATCCCTTCGTTTGTGACGCAATACGCGCCTATATTTATCTCGATTGATCGCATCCAGGCGGAGCCGATTCTACTTTGTGCCAGAATGTTCTAGTAACTTCCCAAGCTTTATCTCGAATGTTCGCTATCAGCTTTAAAAAGAGCACGGCCGACAGCGGCGGGCATTCTGTTCGACGACCGCCGAGCACGCTTGTTGCTACGCCGCCGCAGAGTGATTCAGTTCTTTGCGGGCGCAAGTCAGCCCAAATAAAGAGTTTCGTTTCGAATACGTTCTCGCTGTTTCCTGTTCGCCGTACTGCAGTCACCACTACGTGACAATATTCAAAGATTTTTCACAGAGCATTCGCGTCTTTCTGTGCGGGGTTTGTCCTCTGAGCCTATGAGACGGGATTAGGCCTTTCTAAGCCTGCAGCCCCGCTGGGCTTCTCTATGTGCGACAGTTTTTTTCTGTTTCATGTTCTTCTGAGGCTCTCCTCAAGTTCTTTGCGGGCGCAAGTCAGCCCAAATAAAGAGTTTCGTTTCGAATACGTTCTCGTTGTTTTCCTGTTCGCCGTACTGCAGTCACCACTACGTGACAATATTCAAAGATTTTTCACAGAGCATTCGCGTCTTTCTGTGCGGGGTTTGTCCTCTGAGCCTATGAGACGGGATTAGGCCTTTCTAAGCCTGCAGCCCCGCTGGGCTTCTCTATGTGCGACAGTTTTTTTCTGTTTCATGTTCTTCTGAGGCTCTCCTCAAGTTCTTTGCGGGCGCAAGTCAGCCCAAATAAAGAGTTTCGTTTCGAATACGTTCTCGTTGTTTTCCTGTTCGCCGTACTGCAGTCACCACTACGTGACAATATTCAAAGATTTTTCACAGAGCATTCGCGTCTTTCTGTGCGGGGTTTGTCCTCTGAGCCTATGAGACGGGATTAGGCCTTTCTAAGCCTGCAGCCCCGCTGGGCTTCTCTATGTGCGACAGTTTTTTTCTGTTTCATGTTCCTCTGAGGCTCTCCTCAAGTTCTTTGCGGGCGCAAGTCAGCCCAAATAAAGAGTTTCGTTTCGAAGACGTTCTCGTTGTTTTCCTGTTCGCCGTACTGCAGTCACCACTACGTGACAATATTCAAAGATTTTTCACAGAGCATTCGCGTCTTTCTGTGCGGGGTTTGTCCTCTGAGCCTATGAGACGGGATTAGGCCTTTCTAAGCCTGCAGCCCCACTGGGCTTCTCTATGTGCGACAGTTTTTTTCTGTTTCATGTTCTTCTGAGGCTCTCCTCAAGTTCTTTGCGGGCGCAAGTCAGCCCAAATAAAGAGTTTCGTTTCGAAGACGTTCTCGTTGTTTTCCTGTTCGCCGTACTGCAGTCACCACTACGTGACAATATTCAAAGATTTTTCACAGAGCATTCGCGTCTTTCTGTGCGGGGTTTGTCCTCTGAGCCTATTAGACGGGATTAGGCCTTTCTAAGCCTGCAGCCCCGCTGGGCTTCTCTATGTGCGACAGTTTTTTTCTGTTTCATGTTCTTCTGAGGCTCTCCTCAAGTTCTTTGCGGGCGCAAGTCAGCCCAAATAAAGAGTTTCGTTTCGAATACGTTCTCGTTGTTTTCCTGTTCGCCGTACTGCAGTCACCACTACGTGACAATATTCAAAGATTTTTCACAGAGCATTCGCGTCTTTCTGTGCGGGGTTTGTCCTCTGAGCCTATGAGACGGGATTAGGCCTTTCTAAGCCTGCAGCCCCGCTGGGCTTCTCTATGTGCGACAGTTTTTTTCTGTTTCATGTTCTTCTGAGGCTCTCCTCAAGTTCTTTGCGGGCGCAAGTCAGCCCAAATAAAGAGTTTCGTTTCGAAGACGTTCTCGTTGTTTTCCTGTTCGCCGTACTGCAGTCACCACTACGTGACAATATTCAAAGATTTTTCACAGAGCATTCGCGTCTTTCTGTGCGGGGTTTGTCCTCTGAGCCTATGAGACGGGATTAGGCCTTTCTAAGCCTGCAGCCCCGCTGGGCTTCTCTATGTGCGACAGTTTTTTTCTGTTTCATGTTCTTCTGAGGCTCTCCTCAAGTTCTTTGCGGGCGCAAGTCAGCCCAAATAAAGAGTTTCGTTTCGAAGACGTTCTCGTTGTTTTCCTGTTCGCCGTACTGCAGTCACCACTACGTGACAATATTCAAAGATCTTTCACAGAGCTTTCGTGACTTTCTGTGCGGGTTTGTCCTCTGAGCCTATGAGACGGGATTAGGCCTTTCTAAGCCTACAGCCCTGCTGAGCTTCTCTATGTGCGACAGTTTTTTTCTGTTTCATGTTCTTCTGAGGCTCTCCTCACCCGGTAGTCTATGCGTATGGCAGGTGAAGTTAGCAAATTATATGTCCTTCCTGTACGTTTTTCTAACTTCAGTGAGCAATCATTCATCCTCTCTTACGCATCTTCCTTGCCTCTACTAGCGGCTCATCATACACCGAACGTTTTTTTTTTTCTTTTTCATTGCATCGGACAAAGGAGTTCGAAAGTTCGAATTCCATGCTTTGTCCTCCCCCATTCATCACTCAATACCACTTTGTTTGGCTAAGCATGACGAATACAACAGGTCCGCAAAATGCGTTTCTCGGCGTGAACAAAGCGTTTTTTTTTTTTTTTCCTTAAGCTGCGTACTGAGACGTTCGCCGCAAAAACATGGCTTCGGAGAAGATGGTACAATTGTTTCGCCTATAAGCTTCAAGCCAAGACTGCGTTCATGCAGCAATCAAGCACTGCTTTATCAGCTGCAAACATGCGATACTGTTCAGGGTTGTTGTGGATAGGGCTTTGAAGAAATGCATTGATTTTAGTTGTTATCCTGCTCGGAACTTGAGTGCGCTGCGCCTCGTTGGTGAACACATAAGCAGGCTCTTCATTATTGACCTACGGTACCTACAAGGAAAATCTATATGTTGGGCCGCATTCATGGTCTCAAGTTTCGTCAAAATCCCACTCTAGCCAGATTGTTGTTCACGTTTAAGAACTGCACGACCAAACTACCTGCAAACCGGTCTGCCACTATAGCCTAGCCTTGCTACTCGCGTGCAGCTGCACTGACGTGCTTCGTGCCGTCAGACAAGTCTGCTGTGTTGCCCCATAATCGTTGTGTAAATAGGTGTTGGTATGAGAGGTTTAACGTTTCCAGTCGACACAGAGGGCTACGAAGGATGCCATAGTGGCGGCTTTGAATTAATTTAGACCATCTCAGGTTCTTTAACGTACGCTAGTGATAGTGATCAGCAGCCCGATAGGGATCAGCAGCCGAGCGCCAAGGCCGCGTACTGAGCCACCGTGGTAGGCACGTTTTGTAAATCGTTACTTTAAACATACCATTCTTTGACTGCAATAAATACCAGGCTGAAAAGGAGAAAAGGAAAAAAAGAAAGCTCTCTGATGTGCGGAGGAATGGCAGTCGCTTTTGAGCTGTTCTTTATATGGGTCGATTCTAAACCTTTCTTGGCGTGGAGATGGTGGACCGCGATGGTTTGGCAGTCCACCATCTGGTTAAGAGACACAGCTGAAGAAGTTCATAGACCGTTCATTTTTCCCGATGCCCCATTTGTCTTCCTTCTTAGGCTTTAACTTCAAAAGTTTGCTCATCTATGTCTCTTAACAGAGTTTTCAAAGTGTGTAGTATTCTTTATGCTAGTTTCTTGGGCAATGGGATCCAAAAGTATGTAAACGCAAAGACAACACAGTAAGTTAGGAATAATAAGTCATCATGTGTGACACGCCGTCATCTTTCACGATTTAACAGCTTCTGCGCGCAATACACGACGTGTGGCCTGTCGAGTGAATTTCTTTTCCTTTATTTTTTTTCTCAGTGAGCGCCGAATAAGCAAATCAAATCCAAATAAGGCAGATAAATTGTACTGTTGCGCCAAAAGTGAGTTCTGCACAACGAAGCATACAGGCAAGAGATATGTTGTTTCCTTCTTCGTTAGTCTGCGTCTGTGGCGTCCCCCCCCCCCCCCCCCCCTCTTCGCTTTCAGCCGAACTTCATTTCATCAACAAACCTTTTCCCATCCATAAGCCCATCTCCTTTTATGTCTTGAGGCTATTAACAGCGCTTAAATTACTATCGGTGACCGCTACAGACAGCACGAGTTCATCTTTTAGTTTTCATACGCCGCTGCTTGTGAATAAAACTGTTGCGTTATTTGGCGAGCCAATCTCACGCTTGATTATCATGCGTGCCCAAAGCGTGCATGCAAATCCGAAGCTGCAACACTTAGCGACCCGAAAGATGCGAGACGGCGAAGTCGCAACAGACAAGTTGCGGCAGCGATTGCGATCCATGCATGCGCAACTTACGCCTTTTGCGCAATCAGAAATGAGGTAATTGTAACTGGACCACTTGAAACATGTAGGAGCTCGAATGGTAATCTGGTCGAGCAACTGTCCTTGTTTTATTGCCGAACACGCTGACGCATTGGCTAAGGCGTCCAGCTGGTGATAGCGAAATAAGTTCGGTTGCTACACGCCTAGACAACTTCACGTCGATGAAGCGCCGGAAGCAAAATCGCCAGGTCATTCAAGCTTCGGCTTGATTTCGACTAATTTGGGGCCGCGGCTTTGCTCGGAGAATGGGGCCGGCCGGCATCTCGGAATGAATAGACTAGGATAAAGGTCTTTGCGACGCTCGGTCTGAAAAGACCTTGGCTGCTGAGCCATAGAGTAACATAAAAGTAAAGAGCGGACACTCGGGCCCTTTCGCGGCCGAGTTCGGCGCTTCCCCGTTTCCGCCAGATGGCACTGAACGTGCAAATAAAAAAAGAAAAAGAGTATGGTCTTGGCATATCTTGGCTTGCAGTGACGTGCGCTGCGCGCCTACGGTCGCAGTTACGTCAGCAACAGCGGCGTCTTTTAAGTGCGTCAAGCCAACGGGCAAGCACGCCCAGGCGGCAGTGTGCGACGGACCGACGGTGTGAGCGGCTGTATTTTTTTGCGGCGTCTGCAAGCTTCGTGGGCACGTCCGTTTTGTGTACTGCTGTGGTGCTGCGACGGTTGTTTCTTCCACCCCGTGAACTGTCCAACAAGAAGCTGCAGCTGTCGGCCTTAAAGGCGGCGGCGGCGGCTCTTCCTAAGCACTTCCAAAGAGGCAACAAAGCTGCGTCAAGGGCAGATGCCCACCACCAGGTTTTGACAGTAAAGCCTCCAAGATTCCTGTTTAAGCCTATCATCTCTGAGGCCAGTGCGTTTCCCCGGGTCCGCTAGGTGCGCTGTGCACAAAAGTCGGCCGCTGGGGCCTACGGGAGTGTCCGCTCTTTACTTCTATATTACTCTATGGCTGAGCTTCAAGAACGCTAGTACACGAATACGATGAACAGCCTCCCTAGGCAAGCAGGTTACAGCCTTTTTCAAAAGTACGCAGCACACCGGGTTCGTTTGTGAGCTATGCAGTTTGACTCGTTTCACATCGCCAGCATTCCAGATCTCTCGTAGCTGACGGGGACTCATTCGCAACCTTCCGAAGCTAGGGGCTTCCATGGGTGCTACAAAAGCCACAATAGATGGCTTATAGAAGCTGAGCCCTTTCGGGCTGCATATTTTTGTCAAAGGCTGTGCGTTCAGCAGAGTGAGACTTTAGGTGGGCGGGGCTTCGATATGCTTGTGTGTGCATTGCGTTGAGCTAAATCTTAAAGGACATGGCCTGCAAGGACCTTCGGACCTTCGAGGACCTTCGGCCTGCTAACATGCTCTGAGGGCGAACGTTATAGTGGCGGCAAGGACCTTTGATAGCCACAAGACCCTGTTGATAGTACACGGTAGTCACGACAGAGCCACAAATAGCGGAACCTCATTCGCGAACCTTAGTAAGGAAAGGATTAGAAGAGATCGTCAAGTGATGCGTGACAAACCCGAATGCCGCCTATGGCAAAGAGAAAAAGAGAAACAGGACGTTGCAGTTCGGAGCGCAGCAGGCGTTCTGCTGGCGTGACTTTCCTTTTACGGGAGGAAGTGCGGCCACTGCCCGACTGGCGCAGTATGCGCGAACACCGTACGCTTCCTGCTTGACCTGGCTCGAGAGTGGCGCGTTCCCGCACCCCTTCGGTCACGTAATAGGCACGTGCTCATACACGAAGGCCAGCGAGGGTGATCAGGATATTTAGGAGCACAAACTATAGAGAAGCGGCCCCGTGCGATTGGCTCTTCGACGTACGTGGAGTCGCGCGTCCAAATGTAAGCCTTGTTGACTGTTTACGTCAAGAGACGAAGGCACGTGTCTTGAGGAATGCGAGTGAGACGTTCTACAGAAGCCACGCGCCGTCATGGACTTCCCTAACGGCACGTGCGTCACGCAGGCCAGCCGCGCGCGCCGGCCGTGGAGCCCGATGCCAGTATGGTGCATCGTATTCAACGCCACCGGCTAGTGTGTTTAAAATCTACTTAATTTTGAGTCACAGACTAAATTCCTCAAATTTTCACTCCAAAATACTGCTCTTAGAGGCCGCATTTCCAGTTTTTCGAGCCGCGAGGTCATCCAATACAGATGTGAGGCAGACAAATCTTGAGTCTTGCACAAATTTAGAAGCTTCAGGCCCTTACGAGAGACCTACACATTCCTTGAGAAACAAAATGGATTCTGTGTGCGACTGCCGAACCATAGTTTTGTTTATTGGTTTATTGGGGTTTAACGTCCCGAAGCAGCTCAAGCTATGAGGGACGCCGTAGTGAAGGGCTCCAGAAATTTCGACCACCTGGTGTTCTTTAACGTGCACTGACATCGCACAGCACACGGGCCTCCAGAATTTCGCCTTCATCGAAATTCAGCCGCCGCGGCCGGGATCGAACCCGCGTCTTTCGGGTCAGCAGCCGAGCGCCGTAACCACTGAGCCACCGCGGCGGGGTTGCCGAACAATGGTTGCCACTGCTTTAACCAGAGACGCTGGAATAAATCAGAGTGGTATAACGCGAAGAAGTTGCGTTAGCTAGCCCACAGCAACGCCATCATGGTACCGACCCAAGTGCTTGCAACGAGACACAAAATCAAATACTCGCTCCTTGAATAAGTGAAAAACGATGAAGCCAAGCATACGCACACAAAACACTCACCTAAACACACAGAGAGAGATGATTTTCGCAGAGCGCTCGCAAAGATCCGTGTCCTCAAGAAATTTGAAAGTGAGAGACGTCTACCGGAGACGAGTATAAAAATAGGGGCATAATTATTCTCGCAGATCTTTCCCTATGGTGACAATACGGAGGACAGAACTCGCAGTTCTGCCAGGGATTCATATTTTAAATTGCAAAAGGAAGTTATGTTCGAGCCGATGGTTGCGCCTTGCTGTTTTAAAACTTCGCGGCTTCCTAAGTACTCGGAACGTTGTCTGTAGTTGATTCAATCCACTAAAAGTACTGAGCGCAATACATAGCGTTATTTTGTTTTTGTTTTTTTTTTGTTTTTTGCGCACTGTCCTTCTATGGCAGGTGCTGCCATCGATGGGATTTGGCTTGCTTGGGTTGGGTGGCGACTCGGGTTTCCCTTCCCAGCATCCTCTCACGATTAATTGAGCTGCCTCCTGACACGGTGGGCAGGATTGCGACAAACAGACAGACAAACATGCAACGACTAAATGCCGGGAATGGAAGTACTAGCGCACTAAAATATAGAGTTGATAAATGGCAGTATAGAATGTCCCTTTAGAGGCATTCGGTGCTCGTAACGCAGAAGCTTCATCACGCCAGAATCTAAGTGTATTCGCCAGCCCCGCCGCGGTAGCTCACTGGTTACGGCGCTCGGCTGCTGACCCGAAAGACGCGGGTTCGACCCCGGCCGCGGCGGCTGAATTTCGATGGAGGCGAAATGCTAGAGGCCCGTGTACTGTGCGATGTCAGTGCACGTTGAAGACCCCCATGTGGTCGAAATTTCCGGGGCCCTTCACTACGCCGTCCCTCATAGCTTGAGTCCCTTTGGGACGTTAAACCCCAATAAACCAATACACCAAACCATTCGTCAGGCTGAGACACGGTGTAAGAATATTCTTACACCGTGGGCTGAGAGCACAGGCCTGACGTAGACCTAATTCAGTTTGCAATGTCTTGTGTGACTTTGTAAACCAGCAGTAGCTGCTGGTTAAATGTTCATTGTTGTCACGTACACCACATACTGAGCGCAGTGGATAGCTGGGGCGTAGGATTTTGTGCAGGAAGTAGTTAGTGTAAGTTGCATCAAGGCGAAACCGGGGTATTCAAGTGCTGTCAGGCGTGTCTAGATTACGCGCCATGTGGAAATCACAGGTGTGGTCGATGCGTCGAAAGGACAGTATTGATGGTCCTGGTCACACCGCAGGGCACGTTGCGAGCGCCACTTGTTGTTGTTGTGACTGAAAGAAGGACGAAAAGGAAAGTGCACGGGCCTGCCGACTGGCTCACGCCGAATCACCACCACTGCCACGTGCAGATAGAGGAAAGTAAAAAAAAAAAGAAGAAATAGTGAAAGAAGAGACGCGCGTCACAACAACCGCGTCTGCCCAAGCGAAGGCGCTGGCTGAAACAACAGATACCCCAAGATCTCCCCTATCCCCTTAGAGCGTCAAACTGCATGGAGCAGCCAAAGGGCTCACTCCATGACTCCGGGAAAAGGGATTAGGAAAAACCTCGGATGAACCGCAGTGTTTTTGTCTTGCTGCGGTCATGCTTATAGGATTGCCCATTATTCAGAAACAATTGAAAGCATTATAACTAGTTTATACTTAAGCAACCATCTTTTTCGCTTGTCTTACTGAACTAACCACCTAAAACTGCTCTTTCATGGAACGTCGTTTTTCTAAACACCTTTCTGAACACGCACAACTCGCATCGAATTAGACACGCAATTGCTTACCTTTCAAGGAAATCACATGGTCGTTACTGTGCAACGGTCGTCCCTGTCGCCTTATTTCTGGCACCATTGCATTGTCGGAACATCGGCAATGGCTACACACTGTGAATAAATACGCTCGTGCATTCCGACTTCAAAAGTGCCCTAGCACGAAATCTCACGCCTTCCAGCCTTGTCTCTCGTGTTCTTCTTTTCTCCTAGCTGCGTCTTTTGGCTGGTTTTAAGACTCGATAAGTCGTCAGCCTTGTTGAAATTCATTTATAGTTCCTTCAGGCCTTGCCGCTCATGTTCTTCTTTTCTCCTAGCTGACCTTCTTTTCTCCTAGTGACCGCTGATCCGCACCATGAGAGGAAAATAACTAAAAGAATAAGACTGGAGTGGAGCACATATGGCAGGTTCTCTCAGATCACAAATGGCAGTTTACCAGTATTCTTCAAGAGGAAAGCATACAACAGCTGTATCTTACCGGTACTCATCTATGGTGCAGAAACGTGGAGGCTTTACGAAAAAGGTTTAACTCTAATTAAGGACAGAGCAGTGAGCTATGGAAAGAAAAATGATAGGTGTAAGGTTAAGAGACCGGAAGAGGGCAGAGTGGGTGAGGGTTCAAACATGGGGTTAATGGCATCCTAGTCAAAATCAAGAGGAAGAAATCGGCTTGGGGGGGGGGGGGGGGGGGGGGGAGGCATGTAATGCAAGATAACCGATGGTCCTTAAAGGGCCCGTGCCCACCCTAGCGCAGCAGACACTCTCTACCTCTCTTTGAGCGAGCCTCCTCTCCTTCCATTCCCTCCTCGAAATTCTTCTCTCCCGCTCCTCGTCGAGTAGGCTCGGCAAGGCAAAATCACCCCTTCCTTCTCCGGTGTAAGCCGGAGGCGTGGTGTCTGTGGAGTGCGTCACAGGGCGACGTCATGGCCCCGCCTTCAATAGAATTCTTTTCTTGGTTTTTGCATTTTCTCCGCACACTGAACGATCGAGAGGCGCGATCGGCTCGACCACCTAGACTTGTTAGCGAGCGCATCCTTTCATACATCTGTTTGTCATTCCCAGTTAACGAGCCACCTTTTCATTTTCTTTTAGGCCTCCCCACCGTTTCACGAGCGGAGGGGCGGAAGTCGGTTGTGTTCGAAACACACGGCGAAGCGCGGACCCGGCAACCGCCCGTTTGCTTTTCTCCATGCGTGTTTGTGTTCTGTGTGTTTGTGTCTTTTCTCCGCTCCAAAGCATATGTCATTCATTGGAGTCAAGGCGTACGCAAGATGCACGAAAGATAAGCGGTATGTGTGCGGAGTGGTCAAGTGGGCGAGCGAGGGAAAGGCTCTGCTGCACTACTAATTAAAACCTTGTTTTGGGGGGCTCGCATAGAAGAAAAGAAACTGAGAAGGGAGCGCGCACGCAGAGCGTCTCGTGACGGGATCAACTCCCTCAGTTTTACTGTTTTTTTACTTTTTATGGCTAGGGTTCAAGGCTGTCGCCGCACGCTCCCTCCGCAGTTTTTTTTTTTTTTTGTTCCTTCATGCGGGTTTGTAGGCATGAGCCAGAACAGAAGGCGCTGCGGAAAGCGTGCAGACGACGCGACGCCAAGGCTACGCCCAACCTTCTCCCGTCAGTCAGAACGATGCACCAATGGAGTGCCTTTAGCAAAAGTAGCCCCCCTTGACGTCAGCGGGGTGCAGAGTAGTGGGCCGGGCCCGTTTTTGAAGGAAGGAAAGAACGAACGGGCTTTGATTTGAATTTTCGCAGCTTTTCGGGGCGCGCATGGCTCTAGTATTTTGCAGAGGTTATCTTCGATGCCTCATCTATGCAGTGGGCTTGTTTTTCAAAAATGTCCGGACCCTGGGCAGTGGCCCTTTAAGGGTAACGGAGTGTATCCAAGAGAAGCCAAACGTAGCAGGGGGCGGCAAAAATTAGGTGGGCGGATGAGATTAACCAGTTTGTGGGGATAGGGTGGCCGCAGCTAGCACAGGACAGGGTTAATTGGGGAGATATGGGAGAGGCCTTTGTCCTGCGGTGGGCGTAGTCAGGCTGATGATGATGATGATGATAAATTCTACCGGCGGTCGTCTCAATGCTCCAGATGGCTGGCTCGCTGACCCGAGAATTGAATGCATGCTGGTGCATGCACTCTCGGATGTGACGTGCGTCACTTTCCTGGCTGCTTTTTAGGCTGCTTTGCGTCGCCAGTCAAAATTTGCGTTGTTTATCAAACTTGCGAAAGCTTAAATATTCCAGGTCTGTCGACCGCTTGTGCTAAGTATACAGGCATAAACAGGACATTTCAGAAGACACCTCTCCGATAGTTATTGGGACTGCAGTAGTTCAGTTATATAAGGATATGTTCATGTATTTATTTCCGCTTTGATGAGATAGGGGAGGGATCGATAAAATCGCTTCAACTCGGTCACACGCCTTGATCTTGCTGCTTGCGGTTCGGGCTTTCCCGCGCTTATTTCATTTCCAGCTGCGCGTGCATGTATGTTGTGCGTGGGATAGAGAGAAAGAACTTAAAAGGAGTCATGCATTATCATCGCTCAGCAGAGATAAGCACGAAATTCGATATGCGACGAAGCTATTGCGGCGTACGACTTATAGTGATACCATATCAGGAAGATTCCACGATTTTCGCGGCGTCTTAATCGTTGGGCGTGGTCAACAGCAAGAACACGGTGAAATGTGACTGACACGTGTTCCTCTAAAACACATTCACTGCAACGGCAAGAACGAGAAAGCAGCGTTCAAGTTATCTGAAGGGCGATCTCGATCACGTGCTGGATGTGCGTGCATGCGATATGATACTGCGGGGCGCCCCCAGCGTTAAAGCATTCCCCGGTGATTCACGCATGATTACAGAGCTGAAGATAGCTTTCCCTCGAAAAATTCGAGGCTACCGCTCATCGCGCTTCCGATCACATTCTACGTCTACGGCGTGCGTTGCTCTTTGGATATCTGCGAACGCGGAATAAAACCGCCGCCAACGCACTCCGTATAGGAACTCTGCTATACGCTATGCGGAGGCGGCTTCGGCTAGGAGATGCGCGCGGTGCTGTGAGGGCGCCGGTTGATATTATCGCCGCCGCCTTCTACACATCGCCCGGAACCTCAGAGAGGAATTGCACTATGGTTGGTTGGTTTATGGGGTTTAACGTCCCAAAGTGACTAAGGCTATGAGAGACGCCGTAGTGGAGGGCTCCGGAAATTTCGACCACCAATACCCGCAAACCACTGTGGTTGATTTGATCTTCAAATAGCGGTGACACTAAGCTTGCGTTATGCTGGCATAAATGGTTCGAGCGATTCCTTGACCTGAAAATGTCGTCTGCCATGGTAACTGAAGACTGAATTGTAGATAACAAATAAATAACTGATGAACAAACAACGTACATCGCACAGTACACGGGCCTCGAATTCCTCCTCCAAAGAAATTCAACCGCCGCGGCCGGGATCGAACCCGCGTCTTTCGGGACAGCAGCCGAGCACCATAGCCACTGAGCCACCGCGGCGGCAGGAATTGCGCTATGTTTATATAGTTCAAGTGATTGGGTGTGCCGTGTCAGAGCAATACCTCTGTCACACGGGCATGGCTGAACTCCTTTCAACACCCTTCAACTGCCGTGTCAAACGGCAGCCCTTAATGGAAGGAACATTTTTCTTCAATACTTTCATCTTTACTAGTAACTATATTAGTTTCTGTCGCATGAAATAAGTATTCCACTTCGGTTAGTTATGTTTAGTTCTAGCGACTGCACTATGCACTCATGCTAGGCGCTTGAAGGCTTGTCTTGACTAGGCCATTTTGTTCGTTTTGATCTGTTACACGCATGCTCGCACCTCGCACGTATAGCCATGTAGCATTCTCCTATGCCATGTAACGGTATATGTAACGCTATATATATAACCTCCGCTAGCGAAGCGCCAGAGGGGAAATTCGCTGGTTCGCAATTCACTGCACAGGCATTGTAAAACGCCGAACATGGTGCCCAGCAGAGCGAACAAAACCGCTGTGCTGAGAACATGTCCTTTGTTTTCTGAAAAACTTTTTTGTGAGACAATTGTATTTGATTAGGAAAAAAGAAGTATAAAAAAATTCTGTTGTTCTGAAGTTATTCTTTCATGTGTACTGAAAGAGCAGCGCCTAATGGACCCCTGGCGGATTCATTGAGAAGCTCGTTATACTTCGTTATACCTGACACGTCGACAACTCCTTTGAGGCGAGACTTCTCTGCGCTCCTTTAGGCCAAGGAAGTTCAAGGGAGCTCTGGGTCGCCTGTGTGACAGGGGTACAACGCACGGTCGGATCGTTATTGCTGGAAACATTAACGTTGATTTAGCGAACGAGGAGAACAAGTGGTAGTGCAGAGCTTTGGGCTACCCAGTCGCGCCTCTGTGTGTCTTCCAATGTGAACGCATTGATCATTCACAACTGTACGTAGATGGACCTAGACGTCGGCGAGCATGCTTCCTAGTCTAAATCTGTGTTGTCACGCTGTCATCACATACAACCACCGCCGGAAGTTTACTGAACGCAAATTTTGTGAAGAGATCAAACTTCCGTTCATTTAGGACTCATTTCTTGAGATTCAAAACGGGGACGCGGCTTTGAAATAAAAAGATTTGAAAAAGAAATTTTTTACAGTAGCTGTATCCACTTGTATGCCTCGTTTTTTGTGCCGGCCCGAAGTTTCATTGATGAAATTAAACGGGAAGTATATTTAAAAAATTGTTTCCTGGGCCGCGGCGGTCCTACATTGCGAGTAAACGCTCGAAGAACGGGTGTTTTTCTCCGTTACGGTTTTCTACCAAGATACTCACCTTGCGAAGCCAATTTCTTAAAGTCTGTTTTATCTATTGGGACCCCGTTTCTTTTGTTGCACTCTTAGGACCATATTGCAGGTTGAGACATTCATTGTTTTGGAAAGTTGTGAATTTTAAATTTCTTGTATGAGATTTTCTTCTCGTTCTACATATGTCAATGGGCATTGCCTCATAAAAATTCAAAACACAAGTTTTGCTTTACGAAAAAAAATTCAAAGAATGTCTTGACCTGTACCACGCCATTTGGAACACAATAAATGTTGAACCAGCCTTCTACCGCATTTTCTTAATTCTGCAGCCTTTTCACAAAATTCAGAGAAAAATATATATCTGAAAACAATCTGGAGATGTAAATGTGAAATTTTCTGAGAGAAGTCATGAACTGGTTCTGATACCCTCGAAAATTTTCGTGTAAATACATCAAGAAATAAAAACTTTCTGCTGAGAGCCGCGTCCCTCTTAAACGGTGCAGTATGCAAACTACACGCTCAGAACTTCGTTGCGTAATCATTTCCAGGCTAAATTGCAAATGCAGTGATGAAATTAACTTTCTTTCTTTTTTCAGTAATATGGCGTTCCACAGAAACTTCCCGACAAGTGTACCTTAAAAGCTATAATCCCTTAATTGCTGCCGTTGGCTGAAGGGAAACGTCCACATGGTGGCCCTAAAAACATCAACTGCTCGAAGGTGATAACGCGATCGCTCTGACCATTTACGGTCATTAAAGGCGAAAATGCCTGGGGTTTTTTTCCTCCTTGTTTTAATGATCTGCAAAAAAAAAACTCGAATGTCCCCGACTACTCGCCGCAATACTATAGACCAGATTTTTTTACCCTCGCACGCAGGCTGCGGACGCGCGCCTACTCTCGACGCCAGTCGCCATCTGTCGGCGCGCGCGGCCCGAGGGACTGCGGGTCGCGCCGGCGCCGCGCATAGAACGCATGTTTACGTGTTCGCTTCTGCCGTTTTGTGCTCCATCAGCTAACGTATGAGGGTGTGTGCTGTGCGTCACTACTCAGATTTGCCCTCTTCCAGACAGTGCTGCGGTTATCTTGTGCGCAGTTACTCGTTAACGTGACATCCGAGGGTAGTCGACCAGGTAGTGTACGGACTGGAAACCGGCACTTCGAAGCAGATTTCTGCGCTGTCGTGTCGTTTGTTGTCGCCTTTTACGTGCGATATCATCTATGATAATATTATGCATCAGAATGTAGATCTATTGACTTGACTCAGTGGAGTAGTAACTGGATAGGCGAGCTGCAGACTGGAGGTTGTCCCGACGGAGCGCGTGTTTTCGATCACCAGTACGTGTTCAGCATCCTTGCGCAGAGCTTGCTCTTGTTCCCATTAAGAACATTTCATGCACAGGATTGTAAGCACGACCGCTACCGATTTCAGCTGCTTTTTCCGCACGCATGTCAGAGGTATCTGGGGGGTAAAGGTTTATCTATAGTATCTTTCTGCTGTTGGTATCTACCTTAGCTTGGTTTGGTTTATTAAGGTTTTACGTCCCAAAGCTACTCAGGCTATGAGTGACGCTGTAGTGAAGGGCTCCGGAAATTTCGACCACCTGGGGTTCTTTAACGTGCACTGACATCGCACAGTACACGGGCCTCTAGAATTTCGCCTCCTTCGAAATTCGGCCGCCGCGGCCGGGATCGAACCCGCGTCTTTTGGGCCAGAGCAGAGAGCCGTAACCACTGAGCCACCGCAGCGGTGCGGTATCTACATTATTCATAGGAAAATATGCGCGATTTCATTACATTTTCCACACTTAGCCAAACGCCTACGCAACGCTCTCACACGCGGCGAGAGCTCCTGAATAAAATAACGCGACTTCGGACCTCAGAATTAGTGAAAGCTGGATTAGCTGCTCGTATCTATTCAAGCTTTTATAAATTAAGCGGAAGTACGTTTTTATGCACCAGGTTGCATAAACCATGACAAAATTTGTTTTCTGTCGGCGCTGCGACTCAGTTGAGCTCACAGCGGTAATTTGTTGATAAACTGGCGCGGCGACAAGAAAGCCATATGTGGAAGGGGGGGGGGGGGGGGGGGGGGGGCTTTATGGCCGGCAGGAAGGAATAAGAGTGCATGGGAATTGGAACTGCATACTAGCCGCACACCTAATTCTTGATATTGAATAAAAAGTTTCTTTGCGGTGGAGCACCAAGACGGAATTCGATTAAGCACGAGCGCGTTCTAAGCGCCGGCACAATTAACCTGAATGTCAAACTAAATGTCATTAAAACGCGTCAATGTTATCACTTTGATAAAGTAAATACTTCCTGCAACACAGCCACGCAGCGGAAGTATGCTCGATAATGTTTTTTTAGCGCCCGAAGCGCGGCTATATGCAGGCGCGGCCGCGGAACTGCCGCAGCCCCGCAGTCCCCAAAGAAACGCCCGCACCGCGGCGCGCCAGTCGGTGCAAAATGGCCGCGCCCAGGAGAGGCTCAAAAATCTGGTCTATAAGATCTACCTAATCTGCTGTTGTGATTCTACCCCCCCTCCCCCCCCCCCCCTCCTTGTGCATTCCTGTCATGGTCGTCTTCACTTGGGCCATTTCCAAAGGCAGTGCGGGGTTGTGCTACAGCAGTGCGTTCTCCGAGTACATAGGGTGCCTCGATGCGCGCCCGCGCGCGCATCGAGGCACCCTACGAGTACGCGCTCTCATACAATGCTTGCAAAGAACAGTGGCGCCTGACACAACAGAGGGAGACTTTGAGTCTAGATGGCTCCTTTCTTCAAGTGCGGCGTCACTGCGACATGGCAATGAACCTTGCACCCAAGAATGCACCACCACCAGGGAGACACCACGACGCCTGCCGCCACGCACCGTGACGAGGGGGCTGTCAATCTTCCGCGCCACTGCCTTTGTGGACGGCGCTCTGCTGGTATTCGCCTTCGGGCGCCCCCTTCGACCAAGACCTGGGACCGGTCCCATGGCCGGCTTCCTGAAGGGTCATCAACTGCGCGTCCAACTGTGGGTGAGGAGGTGATCTGAGGAAAGGACACCTTCGGGAGTGACTCAGCCGAGGAAGACGCTGGAGAGGGGAGCTCTGTTAATGAGTGCCCGTTTTAGACGAAATGGATCCAAAGGCGGTGCCCCAGACGGAGTCCCAGTGATTGGACGAAAGGGCGGGAAGTCAACTGGAGAGGCTATAAAAAGCGCTCGACACGTTCTTCGAGCAGCGATTCCCTGGACGATTCCCTCCGCGATTTCCTGAGGCTCTTCTCAGCTTTTACCTTGTTTGTAAATAATGTTGTAAATATGTTTTTCACGTATCTTGTAAATATGTGAATACAGTTTTCCCTTGTTTCTCCCTTCTACTCCCCGTTTCCGGCCCACGTTCCTTCCTCAATCGGCACAGCGGCGGTGTTCCTGGACCCGCGGTGCCTGGTCAAACACACAACTAGCTCGGCAAAACATATCACTGCTTAAGCATAAGTCCTACAAGACGTTTAATAAGCTCCTGTGGAGAATTATTCCCAAATGGCACCCAGTTCACAAGCGAGTAAGTCACGTGGCTTTGCAGCTACACTTTAAACACGAATACACCTATATGGAGGAAAAAAAGGAGTAATGTTGTACTCTAGCGCCCTCTCTTTAAAGAAGGGTGTGCGCTGGAGGACAACTTTACACCCTTTTTACTCTTTTCTTTTAGGGTATACACTACGTCATTTAGCGGCAGCAGTATAATGAAAGTTCCGGCTTGATATGGTTCTGGATGGCAGAACACGGCAGTTTAATTGACATGCAGGCAATTAAAGGGGCATAAGGAAAACTCCTTCCAATTTTTGCTGACAGTGAAAATCCATGCTGTGGCTTTTTCGGGGTTTGTTCATGTCCGTCCGGCAGCAAATGACGTATTTCCTACTGAGGATATTCCATTTAAAAATTTTCCCGCCACTCGGCTCGAACCGTGACGTTTACACAGAGACAAGATTCCGCGACCACCGTTTTGATGCGAATGGCAGGATAGCCTAGCCTCCGGTATCCGCACCCAAAACGCTGCTTCGGCGCTCCGCAGTTTACACGCGAAACCGGCCGGCGAAGCCAACATCTGTACTTCATGTTTTGGCCTTCCCTATATTATAAAGACTCCGTTTTCATTTAAAATACCACGTACCTCTTTAGATTGCGGTAGCCTATCTCTTTGCATATTCACAAATAACATTATTCGAAATTTCAGTCGCAGAAACTTTTTCCCTTTAGGCAACATTTTGCAATACAGTGTTCACGTAAGCCACTTGTATTAAATGCGCATCGCTGAAAAACTAAATTCAGAAGTAGGCGGTTGCGACATACAGGTCCTTCCTTTCTGAGGCACTAAGATTTGCTGTTTTCTTGCCCGTAAGTTTCCTGACCCGGCACACACTACGTGCCACCGGGTTGCGAGGCTGACAATTGCTAAGCAGCGCTAACCTTCGCTGGGGCCGTCGCAAGAAGTCGGCTATCTCTTTCATCTAAATCCTCCCCTCTGCGACAACATCTGCTCTCTTATCAAAAAGCTGGCGCATCTGCACAAGGTCTCGACTGAATAAGCAGTACCTGGCCGCAATCAATTTGACAGCTTCTGAAATCCTCAAAGGCAACAAACGCGTAACGATTTCCTGCCCTAGTGCGCCAACCCACCGGTGTCTACGTGTCCTCCCTAGCGTATATATATATGGTCACGTCGTACAGGTAAACCGCTGCAACGCGGATCAGGACCAAGTCTCTCGCCTTCCGTGCCTCCTGTCGAATCAGATAACGCCGTTAGAAACGAACTGTCGACCGTAGAGAAAAACTGAAAGCGACCGCTGCGGGTGAGAGTGACCCTCGGTTCTCGAGCACGGCCCTCTTCAATGCCTAGTGAGGCACGTTGTCCAACACTTTTCCCCTCTTTATTGATTTCTTATCTCTTTCCGCACCCCCTGTTTTCTCTTCACTGATGTTGCCTATGGTCAGAAAAAACCTTCACACAGCGGTATAGCCAGCAACGCAAGGCCAAAACACACTTCAGGGTCCAACCCCTACGACCCCTACGGCTTCAAGCTAACTCTCCTTTTCGAAGGGTAGATGCATATCCAGCGAATGTAGGCAAGCGCGGTTGATCTCCGTATGCAAGTCTGTGCACTGGATGACGCTATATCGTGTGTTTGTTATCTCGATGCAGAAAGCGTGTAGGCTCATTATCATGCAGTGGACTGGTTATATAACAGCTCGCGATGTTTACATTACGATGACGTAATGGCTGGAATGCTGATCAGCAGCGATGATGCGGTCTCTACTCTTGGAAGTCAGATGTCCTTGTGGCTAGAAACTGTGCCCCGCCTGTTTACCCTTTCCGTGTGCATGAACTGAGCTCGTATATAGCAGAGTTGAGATGGAAACTATACAGAAGCAAAATGAACATATGCTAATCTATGCGGCAGCTAACCTCGCTCTCTGCTTCTATTGCTCTGTCCCCAAGGTTTCGATGTCCCGATAGAGCGAAAGTGTGGGACCGCAAGTACACAGGGATGCTAGCACGAAGAGAATTGGTTGGCATTTTGAAAGCACGTTGCTTCTTTTACCTTCTAGTAATTCAAAGTTCGGAATCTACATCATACGATCAGAATATGCGAACCATGTTCGAGCTTGTGCTGGCTATATACTTCTTTCTGCTTACATGCCTTTATTTATTTAATAATGCTGCGTAGTTCGCCAAACCATGCGGGCAACCTTATAGTTTCAAATTAGAGAGCGACTTGCGTCATAGGCAGCTTATTAAAGAATTTTCAGCAAGCAGCATAGCATCAGTACCCGAGCTGACGGCAACAGAAAGGCGCATCAATTCACACGAAATATGAAACCTTTCGAATGTTACAAAAATCCCCCCCTCCCACTTCCCTCCGCCCCCTCCATACATGCTCGCCCTTCCTTCACCCACTAAGAAATAATTGCAGTCATCGAAACCATAGCATAAAACCATAAAATATGACATTAAATAAAATTAGAACAGGCTCATGTTTTCAAAGAACGTTTTGTTCGTCGCTACCCAGGGGCACGTGGTTCAGATTCGGGATCGTTTTCTCTTTTTTGCGTCTGTTTGTCAATTAGACTTTTAATGTTTTCTTTCTCCATGCCTGAGGAAGGGAGCAGTTTTTAGTGACGATTGGCTAGAGACCAAAATTTGATTGTTCCCAGTCTTAGAGTCGTTCTGCTGCCGCATCTACGCTGCATACCACTCAAAATAAAAATGAAGTGAACAAGTCCGTTCAGAGTCTGAAGAAATAGTTTGTTCGATATTCAAAGGGTTCGAAGATTTTGTTTAATAGTTTTATATTCAAAGGAGACGCTTCATTTGCTCAATTTTTTTCAGTTGTTGAAATATTCTCTGTATAACACAAAACGACTCTATAAACTTATTTTATCTTGCTTTTGTGTCGTTGCAAACAATATTATGCAGTTTCACTAATAATTTCAAAATTGTATTATATATCTTTGTTTGATTTTGTACAACAGCTATTTGTGCTGATTTATTCATGTAATTAGTGTAACGTCCTATTATGTGTGACTTGTTTTTCGTGTGTGCAACAGCATATGCAATGCGTTTATGTACAAGTGTCAAATGTTGCGTTTTTTCATCTTTTGTGATTACAGGAGGCACACTTAATTCTTTTGTTCTAAGATTTGTATTGTATCTGTACCGCTGTGAACTGTGTAGGGTCAGAGGCCTCGTCAGGCACCACCAGCCTGTCCCTGCATCAGGCTCTGTGCTTCATCTGACGCTGAAATAAAGAAAAGAAAGAATAATACCCCATGCATACTGTAAATTTATTTGCCTTTTCCGTTAGTTACGAAAATAGGACGAGGATGATCGCCGCATATGCTTTGCTGTGGTGTCTCTGTTTACAGGTCTGAGTGCCTATTTGTGCATGCAGTAAGACACACTGCTTGTTACGCCTGAACGTATTTATTTTGTTCTGTTATTATCGTCACACAGCTGCCGCAGCGCATCAGCGCGCGATCCTTGGCTGTCCATTCAAGCGGAAAAGTGGAGTCCTTGATATGCCGGAAAGAAACGGAACGCATACGTAGCCGATCCGACCGGCCACGTGCGCAAAGTGAGGGACCGAGTGTGCGTATCAGGGCACCAGGGGCTCTACAGGCGACGAAACAAGCGCGCGAACTTCAGAGCCATGACATTGTGTGTTGTAGTGCTGCCATTAGAAACAAGCATGATGTCTCCTGCCAGACTGAGAGGCAGTGTCATAGAGATTTTGCTTCAGTGGGTCATTGAAGTGAGTGAGTGAGTGAGTGAGTGAGTGAGTGAGTGAGTGAGTGAGTGAGTGAGTGAGTGAGTGAGTGAGTGAGTGAGAGTGAGTGAGTGAGTGAGTGAGTGAGTGAGTGAGTGAGTGAGTGAGTGAGTGAGTGAGTGAGTGAGTGAGTGAGTGAGTGAGTGAGTGAGTGAGTGAGTGTGAGTGAGTGAGTGAGTGAGAATGAGTGAGTGAGTGAGTGAGTGAGTGAGTGAGTGAGTGAGTGAGTGAGTGAGTGAGTGAGTGAGTGAGTGAGTGAGTGAGTGAGTGAGTGAGTGAGTGAGTGAGTGAGTGAGTGAGTGAGTGAGTGAGTGAGTGAGTGAGTGAGTGAGTGAGTGAGTGAGTGAGTGAGTGAGTGAGTGAGTGAGTGAGTGGAATGTTTGAAGTGAGTGAATAAAGTGAATGTGAAGGAAGTGAGTGAGTGAGGGAGCACTCAAGCGAGCAAACCCGGCGCACACGAGTGTCATTTTGTGCTTCCTATATAGTCGGATACAACTGAAGTCTGCAGTGAAGCTCCACAACGTTCAGGACCGCCGCACAGGATTCATCCGCGAAAAAAGTAATCCGTTATTAAACTTTTCTTGTTCCCTAAATATGAAGCTAATACAACAAATAATTATAAGTTCAATAATTCTGGTGCATCAGGCTTGTTTAATATAGCCAAACGTTACGAAGCTGATTTCATTTACTGATGTGTTTGGTCAGATGAGCGACACAGTGTAGCGGCGCTGATGACGAAGAGGAAGCCTGGCTCGCGACCTTTCTTGCCCTAAAGTTAAATCATTAGCTTGGCAATCAAAATTAAACCATTAGCTTGACAACAATTTACCTTCTTTTGGCTCTCCTCACTGAAGCCTGGCCTACCCCCATCATGGGTGTGTGCCATGCCACCAAGACAACAACAGTAACAGTCTCTGCAACCGGCCTGGCCAGCAGTGTCAACAGCCCGCTCCGCCGGCATCAGCCGCGGCTGCCGGGCCTCCTTCAATAAATGTGAATCACCTTCCACAATAGGACGCCCCGTACCATGGCCTATCGTTACGAAATGCTACTTTTTTTGTTTGGTTATATCCTACAATAGTTCGTTTCCTATCCTTACGTGTTCTTGAGCAGCTCGGAAACAGCGCTGAAGTTACAGTTCTTAACGTCGAAGCTTACTGCAGGCAGTACGGAGAGTACGGAGCGCCGGTTCTTCTGAATTGTTTTTTTTTTTTTCGCGCTGCAAGGCAGTGATTCTGCGGCTAGCCTTATCTCGTTTGCGAGTTTATAAGGTGCCCTCACGTGAACCAATATACGCGGCTATCGCAGACGGTTCCTGGGCGCCGCCTGCTAAACCGCTTACACATCCAACACACATGCATACCAGAGGGGACGGAGAACATCCCGGTGCTGTGGCGCCACATGCTCTGGGTCGCTCCGCTCCCGCGTAACATGGACATGGCTTCACATGAAGGCAGACGACAAGCGCGGGTTCGCACGCTTGAGAGGCAATATGAATATAAAGAGGGCGTCTACTACGTGGACATCACAGGGCCGTCGCCCGCGGGATTCTTCACGGCTGCCGTATACTCCACCGGGGAATGAATGTCGATGGGCTATCTTTTCGGGTACCAAATTCAACACGAGCGGAGGAAGTCGCAATAGCTCTCGCTGCCGCCGATCCAAAATCGAGAACGGTTGTCATAGACTCTCGCCGGGCCTGTGAACATTATCTCGCACGGGAAATATCACCTCTTGCCTCCCAAATTCTAAGACGCACTCCCGCCGATCCAACTCGCACAAAAGTGATCTGGGCTCCTGGCCACCAGGGTCTACGAGGCAATGAGGCCGCTGATGCGGCCGCCCGAGCGCTCACACACCGGGCTCCTCATCCTAGCTCTCCTGGCTCAGAAGCTCATAAACCGCTTCTGCGGTTCCGCGAAATCCTAATTCATTATTGCGACAGCCACCGTCTCAACCCGGCACCTGCCAAAGGGCTGAGTAAGGCGGAGGAGCGAACTCTGCGGCGCCTGCAGACAGGAACTCTTCTCTGTCCTGCCATAGCAAAACACTTCGATCCGAACACAGATGGGCGCTGCCCGCATTGTGGAGAGATTTGCGATATCTTTCACATGGTGTGGGCATGTACTCAGAATCCTCACCTTCCCCCTTCCTTCACCCCCACCCGAGAGGCATGGGAGACTATCCTCCTCAACTGCTCCACACTGGAGTCTCAAAGGGCTCTGGTCAAGCGGGCGCGAGACGGGGCCTCGTCGTGCGGTGTCCCGGACTAAGGATACCGGCCATGCAGCAGGGTTTTTTGACCCTCAAACTCTCTTTGAATATTAAAGTTTCTCACCACCACCACTCACGTAAATAGGGCAACCTTTTAAAAGAAAGTACGCGCAGCAGGTGCCTGCTAGGATACAGATAAAGCAGGCAGCCAAATATCTTTTTAAGGCGAACGCCTTACTAGCCCCATTACGAGAAAGCTGGTGGCGTGTGTTAGTGTGCGTACTCGCAGATGGTCCAGAGAATCCCAGCGACGGCGAGAATAGGGCGACGTCATCAAGCGGACGTAGGACGCACACAGCACGCCGAGCGTAGCAGTTTCAGAGGATGACATAAATTTGATTCGTCTTATATATCCCCCTCTGGCTGACCTCAGTGTTGTATTCGTATTCTCGACTACATCCGAACCAAAAGTTTCAGCAACCGTTGTCATATAGCGTTCCGGATTGTGTCATACGAATTCGCTGGATATAGCTTACATGTTGAAGTTAAATCAAACAGGGATTCAAACCGATAACATATGCGCATTGAATTATATGCCTTCCCAGCGTCTTCCCGTAAGGCGCGGTTGAGGTGTCCACCGAGATATGAGAAATTTACTGCGCCATTTCTGTTCCTCCAAAACCAATTTTCATATTAAAATTGTGACACAACCGTTGATCACAGGATCTGTTACAGCCGGCGTCGTCGCATCAGCGGACGCGGTTGTTGCGACGCGCGTTTGTTCTTTCAATATTTCCTCTCACATCTTTTACCCTCTTCTGTCCACACGGGGCAGCAATTGTGGCTCAACCTGAGCCAGTGCGGCACGGCCGTGCAATTTCATTTTGATTCTTCCTGCAATCGCAACAACAACAACGTTGGTCGCACACCATTGCGGGTGGTGTCATATGGTTTCTCGCTCCACATGGCATATGTTTCTTAGTCAGTTTGGAGGCTAGCTCGCGACAGGTATTCGAACCGAGTGCCCGACTCTTTCTCTCGGACCTTTGTGGATTCAGCGCTTGTAGAATCAGCGTTCGAAGGCGCGTCTCCGTTTCATTTCTCAGTGCGCAACCTGCGTCGAGGTCGAACGCCCACGATGACGCACACACATTTTCGCCTTCACAGCACGTAAGCAGCCCTAAGTGCCTCTGAATTTTTTTAATTATGTCTCCTTAAACCATTCTGACGTGCTATCGATGGTGCACTGAAGTTGTTACTAAATGAGTAATTAATACTGTCGCGAACGTTGCGCAAGTTATCACATGCTCTACAGGAGGTATCGTTGCCGACAGTGCGACGCCGAATGCGCTCGACAAGGTCGTCCCTAACAGCGTTGGAAGAAAAAATTACCGACGATTACGTTACTTCGTAATGCGAAATTTCAGCGCAGCAAATAAGCTGTTTCACCTTTTCGATAGATTGAGGCAAAGAAATCGAGCAACACATGTATGCGCTATCACAGAGTTTTTTTTTTTTTATTTTTCACACGTATTCCTTTAACAAAGATTCCACTAACAGTTCTTGACAGTCATGAAGGAAGCTTTGTGGTCGGAGAAATAGACTGATATATGTTCGACTTGGTACACCAATGCTTGATTCTCAAAGACGAGATCTATACAAGTGCCTCGCGAGGTTGTCACAGCCGTGGGACGCGTTACGAGCGAGAGGAAC
The DNA here is from genome assembly GCF_055824585.1 of Amblyomma mixtum. Lineage (NCBI taxonomy): Eukaryota > Metazoa > Arthropoda > Arachnida > Ixodida > Ixodidae > Amblyomma > Amblyomma mixtum. The sequence goes on from NC_143012.1 coordinate 326,978,774, forward strand.
GGGATGTTCTCCCGCATAAGTGTTAGGAAATTGCTGTTTGTCTTTATGTCAACATTAAAGTCCCCCACTACTAACATCGGTGTGGATCGATGGACGGTTAATGCGAGTTGCAGGAAGTGCACGACGTCTTTCGTGAGTGCGGTAGGGGCGAAGTAGGCAGCTACTACCAGCAAGCCGTTGGGCAACTTTGCGGCGCACAGTTCGCCAACTTCATGTGACGTGCCAAACATTTCGACTGGTATTGCAGAGAGCAGGGTGTCGAACCGGAATTTTTTCGGGTTCGGTTCAGGTTCGGGTTCACGCCTTTCGGGTTCAGTTCCGGGTTCGGCTCCGGAGCGACATTCCGTTCCGGTTCGAACCGCTCCGGATAGCGTCGAACCGGTTCAAACGGGTTCAGACTCTAAAAAATTCTGAACGTAGGTTTTTATTCAACCTTGTTTTGATGTTTACTTTTCTTTGTGAAATCAGCATATAAAACAACACTGAAAAATTTGCTCAATGCGAGATGTTTTACTGTCCGCGGCAAAAAGATTTAAATTTACGCAAGAGCCGCGAAATCAAATGAACTCGGAATTAGTGTTCACCGGCTATGTGAACGAGAATCTATCTCATGAGATACATAAAAAAAAATGATCGATTTTTCATCTACAAAATCTTTCAGCTTCAGCAGTTTCGGAGTCCCGTCACGCGAGTGTTAAGCTCGTGTCAATTGGGAATTTCTCCTCCGCAAAGTGCTTAAGCGAGCGCCGTCAGGACCGCTGCATGCGCCGACTATGAGCGGAAGTTGCCGTGTATTTGCAGGTATATACAGCCAAGACATCTTTCTGTCACCCCAAAACCGGCTTGCCAGTCACCCCCACTCTGCCACACCTGAAGCATACATCTAGAGAGTTTACCAAAAATATTTTATTTTCATCATCTGCTCTACATCGCCTTTGTAACTCGCATTATATATTTCGACCACCTGTAGCTCAGTTTCTTCAAAAACACATCTAATCGTGGCTTGTCGCTAGTACAGTGTAAAATCAAGATTTTGGCCTATGCTGATGTCGTCGCCATCTCTTGCTCTGATGAAAAGAATATGATAAAAAAGCAGGCTTGCATTGGTTGAGGGCACTTCGTGTCTGTACGGACACAAACTTGCGACGTCTTCAATGCGACGTTGCGTTGTGACAATGCTGCAATTGGTGCATTACAAGAGGAGGACCGTAAATTCGTTAAATAGAATTTTTGTAACTTTTCTGGGGCGCTTTAAAAGGGAGCCCATGCGTGGACAGAATTTCGTGCTACCTTGATACAGATGGTGAGTGTTTCGTGCAGTTTTTGTCCACTAACCTGTTTCATGATTTTTTATTTTCCGAAACCGAAAACCACCGCTTCCTGGTAGCTCATTAGGTGACTAAATGGTGATCTGTCTTTTATGTACATAGTCGTGAGCGAATTTGATTTCCTAAATATTCGCTTTTCTTTAGAATACCTGTACGGCTTCTCCAGAAGGCAGCTGACAAAGCTCCTGATCGGTCATTACTTCCTCTACGTGCAGCCTTACCTAGCCTTTCTTGACGCCCTTATATTAAGGCGAGTTCAGAGGATGTACATTCAATAGGCCCCAAAAACCTTTCTTAGACTTCAAACGTCGACCATACGTGTTAGGACATGCCATCGAGCCAAGGGGACGTTTGTGCCATGATCAGAGAATTGCTACATCTGCAAGCAAGGAGGAACTATTGAACAACGAAATTATTTGTGACGCAATGTTCGTTTGAGACATAGCTCACTTCAGCAGCCTCTTAAAAACGACATTGAGGTCATGCCTTACACTATAAGATTTGTGCCAGTAATGAAGGACACCGGAATTCCGTGTGAACTTTTCCTGTTAATAAGACTGCTATCGTGTGAAATAAGCTGTATGCTTAATAAACACGCACAATCGCTACTTTCGGCGAGGTCACTGTTCAGAGAACAGTTCATTTCAGCTCAGAATGTACATGCTGCGTAAGTTCAACCTCCTGACTGGTAGCCCTTTCTTGACGTGTGCGCATTCAGGAATTTTTATGTGCGGGCAGAGCAAGGGAGTGATAGTGGCATGAGGCCGTATGCCGATGTCGCTTAATTCGACCCAGTCAAGTAAGGCAAGGCGAGGTCAGGGAGGTTCCGATATTCCATGCGGCAACAATAAAAAGAATCTTCGAAGATGGCCGAGTAGGCTAAGGCATCAGTAAACGAAGCTTCTCTGTTGCGGCCGCCGCCACTGGCTCGATTCCCACTCAGCGTTAGAGTATTATATGTAGTTGGTTTCTTTACTGCGTTAGCAGTTTAGTCTCCTTTCTCAAAAATTCAAAAATTTCCGTGTTATGTGCATGCATGCGTGCGCTTAAGCATGTGTATGCACACGCGTGCACAATTCGGTGGGCGCACATCCGGGCACTCACTGGCAAAAAATTGACAGACGGTTGCAATTGACGGTAATGCGAGCGCAACTCATCATACGCCACCTGGCATGTGGCGTATTATGCTTCTGGGCACTCTTGGGGTCTTCCCGTGGCTCTGCTACTTGGACAACCGGTTACGCCGGCTACGCCGACTGGGACGCAGAACGCGGGAACAGGCGCATAATAGCTGCGGTCTAAATTGCCCCGTCTACCTGCAGCTGATCCACCTGAGGTGGAATGCTGTGAATGCTGCAAGTGTGCCGTCGCAAAGCGTTCCACAAAAGAACGCGAAAACGCTAGCGAATCCTGCCGTTGTGGTGTAAAAACTTGTCTTTGAGTCGTCGCGGTGGTGAGCGGCGAGATTCCAATAAGTTGGAAATTTTCGCTGGGACGCGCCGCTGACTTGCCCATTCGCTTGCATGTGAACCAACCCTAAGCCTCTCTCCTCAGACACAAACAAGCCGAAGCGAAGGTGCTCGCACAGCTCCCGCCCTCACCGTTCGACCACGTTTTTAATGTGGCACCCTCGGTAAAAGAAGACGCATTACGTTCGCTGCTATTGACGAGGGTGGCGCTGGTGAACACTCTCATGGTTCGGCTGCACTACACATAAGTACCCCGGAAAGCCAAAAATATAAGACAATCGCCGCCGCAGCGCGGAAGTAGGCAGACACCTTAAATTTCCTCACTGTGCGCTTTTCTGTATAGCCTCCACAGAAGGCAGACGACTCATGTACTTACAGGGTATTTTTTTCCTGTACTGTTGTACCGGCAACCTTTTCTGGAGTTCCTTAACACCAGTGCTTTAAAACGGGTTAAGCGAATGTGCATTTATTTCTTCTGCTGCAAAAACATTCTTCTCTAAACTTCACACACCGACGCTGCCTGTCAAGACATTACTTCATGCTGAGGAGATGTTTGTTCATGGACGGTAAATTGCCGCCTGCTCAATGCGACAAAGACCACTGACCATTGTTTTATTCTGTGCAGTGATGCTATGTTCTTCTGAGACATAATTACGGCGAACGTACACTTGAGAACGGCATTGAAATCACACGGATTAGTACCCGTTTTTTGCCAGTGGAGAAAAACTTTGTTTTGCCATGTGATTGACTGTTTAGTCTCAAGAGCCGTATGATTGATCGCCGCCGAATAACCGAGGTCATCGAAATCTTTGTTCCGTGAGCAGTGCGCTTTGGTGAGGGGAGTATATGTTGCCCTGGAAGGACCGCTTTGCTGGCGCCTCTATCTATATGCATGGGTGTGCCTCTCAGACTTCTGATGTTTAGGGAGGTGGGGACGTGCAGGGGTGTGGTGGGCTCGTTTTACACAGCCTGGTGTTTTGTGGCATGGGCTTACTCCGATTTTCCTTTTCGGCACTATTTCCATGCAATAAATAAAAAAAATTGTCGCCGTAACTCAGTTGGCAGAGCACCGGACGCAAAATTCGGAGGTCAAGAGTTCGGATCCTATTGGCGGCATTTTTTTTCAGTTTAATCAATTATCGTTAAAAATAATTACTCTTTAAGCTCCTATTGATGAGCACCACCAATTATTTTTAAAAAAGTACATCCCCTATGCTGCTTGCTTTCGGTTACTCTTGGGTTAATTCCCTCATGTGCTGCAGAGACCAGATATAAGCCGCACGTCAGAGAATTCAAGATGCAGCAGTCTGAGAACAGCGTGACGAAGCTGCCCGCTAGCGATTTGCATTTTTTTTAATATAAGCAGAACAATTTCAATGCATCGACATAACAGAAAATCACTTCATCACAGTTACATTTCATTTCAGTAGCGCCTTTCTAGGCGTCTATCACATCTCAGCGAGCGCATGTATTTCCGCATTGCCTCTTTGTGTAATCACTATTTTTTTTTTCTAAGTATCGTACCGCTGCTACATGCCCGCCTTTCATTGCTTATTTCCGTCGCATGCAACAAATAATGTTCGGATTCTTGAAAAAGAAAGCGCATATGTATATTTCTTTGATTTGTAATAATAGTATTATGTGTGTTCTAACGAGTCAAAGCGGCGCGGAGTCTATAAGGAACGCTGTAGTGGAGGACTCCAGATTAGCGTAGACCAGCTGGGATTCCTCAAAGTGCACTCACATCGTACAGCACACACGCATTTTTGCATTCCGTCGCTATCAAAATGCGACCTCGCCACCGGTATCGAACTCGCGACCTTGACATTAGCAGCCGAGCACCACAGCCACTGAGCCATCGTGAGGGGTCTTATCCATTATCTGCTATCTGAGACAAGGAATGCCTCAGAAAGTAAACGTTGCACAACGTGATTGGTTCATTGCGCCTATGGTTCACATATTTATGGTACTCGACACAAAGAAAAGGAAACCATTCTCACTCAGTGCTTTAAGAGTTAAAGATGTGCTAACAATTCGAGTAAAGCTCTACGTAAGGATGTGAAAGGGGATACTATAAAACCCACAATTTCACGTCAATCTGGCGTAAAATACTTTAAAATTCCCAAAAGCACATTGCGGAAACGCCAATTAGCTTTCTTCCTCGACACGAGACTTCTTTCCGCTTTTTTGTTGAACTGGATGCTATTTCGACTGGATGCCATTTTCTCACTCCAGAGCGCCGACAGCTTTCGCTGAGTAATTCTACGCGCTGGCATATGCCGTTTGGTCTAAAAAAAAAAGAAAAAAAAGTACGCCATGTTGCACAAAATGTGCGGCTGAACCGAGTCCCGAACCGGTTCGGAACGGTTCCTTTGAATCGTTCCGGTTCGGGTTCAGTTCCAAGATGGCGAAAAAAAATTTGGGTTCGGTTCGGTTCCAGTTCCGGGCAAAAATTCGGGTTCGGTTCCGGTTTCGGGTTCAGGTTCGGTTCCGGTTCGACACCCTGGCAGAGAGACCTGTGCGCAAGTAGATTGCGACTCCCGCCGCTCTGTTGTGGTCTCTGCGAGCACCACAGCAGTATAGGAAATCTATAATTTCGAGAGGCTCTTCGGGATCCATCCAGGTTTCAGCAAAGCAAAGTACAGAGGAATGGCGCAGAATGTGATCGTGATGTACGTCCTTGGCATGTGCGGCAAGGGAGCGTACGTTAAGAATGTGGTTGTGAATGATGAATCAAGTGCTGCCAGCGAATGACGCGTTCATTGGCTGTCTGCGTGTGTTACTGATGTGTGGATAACATGTTAAGCTTCGCCTGTAAGAGTGGAACGCGACAGCGTCTTGCAACGCTGCCAGGGAGTCCACAGAACGCCATCGCCAATTCGGCTGTACGCCTTGCTGGACGGTAAATTTATTTTTGAGGAAAGGAAATGTATCTCTCTCGCATATCTGGGTGGACACCTGCACCTCGCCGTAAGGGAAAGGGAGAAGATGGGAGTGAACGAAGACGCCGTATTAGCTAGACGCGCCTTTGTTCATTCCAAACCATTCAGCTGGCATTACGGAGTGGCTAGCGTGCTCGTATCGCACTCCGGAGACCCTGGTTCGATTCCCCAACTCGACCAATTTCGTTCTCGGTTTTATTGATTTATGCGGTCTAACTAGAAAGGTTAATTAGGCTATTTCATATTTATATTATTGTATTTCTATCCATCGTGTTCTGTCATTAACCTGTCAATTGTTGGAACTGTCTAGGATGTTCGACACAACGTATATGAAACGAGCAACGTCTTACTGAGTGGGGAAGTGCGTGGTGGTGGAGGGAACGCGGGTTCGTACTTATGTTTTTTTCAGCAGCGTCTCCTTCCGCGGACGCTGTTGTCGCTGCGGCGCGCGTCTTTCTTTTCTTTTCTTCTGACCTCTTCATTCTCCTCTATATTAATTAGGCTAATTGATTAATTAAGCAATTAACTAAACTCAGTCCAACTTAGTTGCAGCATCACTATACGATCCCTTTGATTGGTTGCATGGTTACTAGCCAAAGTACAATTGGCCCCATTTGAAATTCGCGCACTGTGACGTCACGAGCATTTCGACCAATTGAAAAGCGTGACATTGGGGGCGGAGCTGGTTACGAGGCCGACGCCGACGCGAAACCCAGGAACGGACGCCAAAGAGCTGCGCTCTAAAACACGTGGCGTTCACTATGGAGGTAACGGCACAGGACCAGTGTCGTAATAGTTACTACGACTGCTGGCTGCTACTTGCTCGAAATGCTTTTTGTGTAGGCAGCCATGCAGAGTTACAGTGCGTCAAGGAAAGGAAAAAAACGGGTGTCACATTTGTTCTCCTGTTTCCCAAAGAGGGCGCTAGCCTTTCTTTCGGTCTTGACCTGTTTTGAGACGAATAACACACTCCATATATACTCCCGCACCCTCCCCCCCCCCCCTCCCCTTGATCGCAAACATGGTGCGCCACATTCCGAAGGAAGCATAGCCAGAAAGCACTTTCATTTTTTTTTCCCCTTAAGCCTGTTAACACTCGTTTCTTTTTTTATTTCTCCACTAACAATGTCAATCAAAATGGAAAGAACTGAGTGGCCGAGTTCTTGATTTAAGTTTTCACAGTAATTATAATGAGGTTCTGATTCACGTAAGCCAAGTGCCAGGGCGTACTGAAAGTTTCGCAAATATCAACTATCCAGCATGTGCCACAGGTTACTTAGCCGCAATAGTGTTCGTGAATTCACCCGCAATAGCCCTTGCTGTTGTTGTTGTTGTGGTTGTTGTTGTCTTCCTCTGTTGGAGTGGCACATACCGCACTCGGGGCTAGATGGCCAGGATGCCTTGTACAATCAAAGAGTTGTGAAACATGGGCTTATTTAAGGTATTTGAGGTTTAATTTTGTACTAAAAAATTTATGAATTACAACTAACAAAGGAGACTCCCTGGCACAATGGTGAACTTATGCAGATAATCGCGCACTGGTTTTAGGACATACCCCTGGCGCTTGCCCCAAAGGAGTGAAGAACCGGAATAGCCCTTGTTCAGGACAGCAGGGCTTTTCAGTTTTGTTTTTTCTCCACCAGTTGATGCCAACTTCCTCGATTTTCCACTATTATGGTGGAAGGTCAAAGTCGATTCCAGCTTCTTCTTTGATCAAGTTCACTCCGGCGCAAGTTAGCAGGTTTCCTGCCATATTTCTTGCTCACTTGTTTAATTTCATTGTAGATCTTACTTAGGTGTGAATTTAAGATGTATGGAATTAAGTAATGTCGTAACAAATCTGGCCACATATAAATAATGATAGGCGTGTGTGCAGTGGTTACGCCCCTGTTGTCAACCTACACACGCCGCCGCGGTGGCTCAGTGGCTATAATGCTCGGCTGCTGGCCCGAAAGACGCGGGTTCGATCCCGGCCGCGGCGGTTGAATTTCTTTGGAGGAGAAATTCTAGAGGCCCGTGTACTGTACGATGTCAGTGCACGTTAAAGAACCCCAGGTGGTCGAAATTTTCGGAGCCCTTCACTACGGCGTCTCTCATAGCCTTAGTTGCTTTGGGACGTTAAACCCCATAAACCAAACCAAACCAAACCTTACTGTGACACGCCCCTTGATTAGGGCTTATACAGTGCGGCGTCGGGTGCGAGCGCCCACTTCGTGCTTTCTTACCAATGACCATGGCAGAGCAGTACTGGTGCTCGCTAGTAACAGTTGTTAATTGAATAAAGTAATTTGGTCAAGTAAAACTCTGGTTTGTGCGAGTTGTTTCATGTTGAAAGAAAAAACTGGTAATGGCGCAAGAAACGAGGACACGGAAGGCATACAAAAGACAGGACTGACGCCAGTCCTGTCTTCTGTGTGCCTTCCGTGTCCTCGTTTCTTGCGCCATTACCAGTTTTTGCTTTCAAAGTAATTTCTTGTCCGTACTTCGCTCCTACAGCCTGGTTCCTGACTGCACGGAAGAACAACACAGTAGGTCCATATCTCTGCGTTCTCTTTTTCTCCTTCACATCTCCTTTGCCCTTTCACTAGTGCATTGTCTTCTGGTTCGCCTCTCCTCCTTTTCTTCCTTCTCTCTTGCTCTCTATCTATCTCGTGGGCTAACGCACCGATGGAAAGAAAGATGGCATGAAAGTCGTCTACCTGAAACATGAAATAGTCATTAGTGGGGCTAACCCCAAGAATGCTATGCGGTTCGGTGTTCTTTGTAGGTACACGATGTCGCTGCACCAAATATGACGCAAAGAACGACTCAAACGTAACTTGTAAAAATATCCTCTTTTTTTGTTTGATTTGTTACTCGCTGTGCTCATCGTATGCTTTCACAAGAACTTCGATGTCCAAGCGCTGTTCACAGCACACCCCGCTGATTACTCGGTTCTCTGACACAACTCGCCGACGCGAGACATGAAGTATGTGCGTTTAATGCTGGCCAAGGTCGGCTAAAGTCTTTGTGGAAGGGAAGCAAGCAACAGCTTTATTAACCTATAAGTTCTACTCTTGCCGCGTTAGTTCTATGAACAGGTCAGACACTCCCACAACGTGCTTCCACCTCGGCTTGTTAGTGCTGAGTAATTGGACACAGCCGGATAATCCCTCTATATTCGCCACTGACAGACGCAAGGGACACTGGGAAACACGGAGTCCACTTGCACGCTGCTTCGCACGGTGTGAAAGTCATGGGACCGTGAGCGTCAAGTCGCTTCCGCCTCTAATGACCCCCTCGTGACAGCTGCGTGTATATAATACCTGGACGGAAGCCCGATTCTCACGCAGCCAGCTATGCCCTTTCCGAGAAGACCGCAATCGGTCTGAGAACAGAGCCCCACGCGACGGCCATTGTGGTAGCGACATACGCGGTTTTCGCAATCGCGATTACGTCAGCGCAGCAGTTGCATCGCTCGCGAGCCATTTTTCTCGAACGCTTTCAAATCGCCTTTGTGCGACGCCTCTTAAGCATTAATTGTTAACTGCGTCAAACTGCCCCCCCCCCCTTTTTTTTTTCTCATCACGGGGCTCCTGGACAACACCGCCATGTTTTTGTTTTTTTATTGCAGTGGTGACGTCTGACAACTTCATCATAGGGGGAAAAAAATAAATAAAGTGCCTTTTTTTGCCCCCGCTCAAGTCCAGGATAATAATAATAAATATCTTCTCACGTGTTTTAAGCAATAATGTAACAACCTTTTTTCTCTTCTGTTCATTGTCTTTTTTTACCTGAGCTTACAAAATTATAGCAAAAGCTTAGTGGTGCCCGGCTAGTGAGCCCGAGGACGCGGGATCGAATCCCTGCCGCGGTGACAGCACTTTGATGGAAGCAAAATGCAAGAACACCTTTGTGATGTGCAGTGTCGGCGCTCGTTAAAGGGCAACTCCGGGAGTTTTCCGAGGTGCAAACTTTTACAGTAGTTTTCGCTCGGTTACCTGTTCATTTCCGCCAAGTTTGGCAGCCCTGCGGAAATTCATTCCTTTGAGAAACGATTTTAAAGTTTGCACTTTCCTTGGCCTCAGGTACATGTGATTTCTGCCGATAGCACTGTGTCTGCGACGTCAAAAACATTAATCGCACGTTACTGCCGTCTCTCCACGAGAAGACAAAAATTTTCGCGCTTGTATTCGGTCGTTTCAGGTGTTTCATGAGCAAAGCCATTATTTCCAGTCGTTAATGCAGCCATTAAACGCATGTATGAGTGTTTTTGTTTTTCAAGAATGTCTGTGACGTCATCGCTACGTCAACTAGAGCTTTCTCCCTGGCCACTGTCTGAGTTTCGGTTGGCTTTAGCTATTGCTGCTGTTTTTAATTACACTTGGAATTTCGAAAAACATTTTCTTGTGCCGGAGACAGGGAACTCCAAGGAATGTCGTGCAATAATTAACTCCAAATGTTTGAAAAACCCTCGGAGTTGCCCTTTAAAGAACCTCACGTAGTCGATTATTGAGTAGCGGTCACTGAGACGTCTCTCACAACCCGCGCGTAGCTTTGGGTCGTTAACCCCACGTAACTTTATACCTTGCACAAACTTATTACGGGTGTACGAAATTTCTGGCCTTTTCGTGTTTAGGCGGCCAATTCCTTGCATTCTTGTGGTCCCCCGTATGCATACGAAACAGCAAAGAAAAAAACTGTAATGTCTAAGCGTCACAAGCGGCGAATAAAAGGCTGCAATGGCAGAACCATAGTTTTGCACTGTGCTGGGATCTTCCAGGGGGAAAGTAAGAGCCCACTTGTTTAATAAACATGAGGAGACGGTCTGCGACTCTCTTGACAAGGACAGACGCTTCGTAGGAGTGTGCGGCTGTGGTGACGCATGTACAGGGGGCAAAACGCTTCTCTAGAACACGTTCAGGGCGTGTTTTGGGATAAGCACGCGATATCCAGCGATAACATTTGGTTCAATATGGTCTGGATGTAAGCCTTTGCAGTTAAGCACAATGTGCAGCGTGTCCATGACCTGGTCAACGCCACTGACTACCCAGGGAGAGGTCTTCTCGCCTACCTCTTCGGGACGTGGCGGCGCCTCTTTTTTGGTCACCTTGTGGGTCCTTCAGCTGAGCAGCAGGCGGGGTTCTTCCGGTATGTCTGCCGGACGCCCGAGTCTCTCACCGCCACCCTGCCCGAGGTCGACGTCTCTCAGACGCAGGCCTCCCGCATTTGCGAGCTCCTTGCCATCCAGGAGGCTACACCTGAACAGCTAGAGTGAAGCAGGCGGGTGCGGTGGCGAGACTTGACGTCTGACACGCATCCACCAGACCAAGCCACCATCCATCCACCAGACGCAGCCAGCGACTTCGGCTGGCTGCGAGGCTTGAGGGTCTTGCCGACGGGAGTCCGCGTCGCAGCATGGGGCATCGCACCCTCTTCGCGGTGTCCGCAGTGCGGCGAGACCGAGACTCTCGACCACGCCATGTTTGAGTGAGTATGTAGCGGCAAGAACGTTTTGGCGACTGATGTCGCGTATGTTTTTTGTTTCTCTCGACGCCCGCACCAGGCCGCGCGATACGCTTGTGCGGCTATTGCTGTATGTAGGCGCCTTTGTTTTGTGGCGCCAGAGAGGCGCCGCTTCCTTACAGGGCCGACCCCAGCGGGCCATGTTCCCGATGTTGCAGCGAGTGCGAGCACGCCTGTTTCAGCAGGTGTGCTTGGACAGGGTGACGCTGCCGGAAGAAGAGTTCCTGCGATGGTGGAGCACCCGCTTCATCGTCGCAATCAGGGGCCGTGTGACAGTGCGGCTCCTGCCATACTAAGTATTGCGCGTCAGTGTAGTGCGCGATGTTTGTGCGCGGAATTGGTGCGCGGTGTTCCTCCCGCGTGCTTCCCCCGCGCGTTTGGACCCTCCTGAACTTTTCACTTTGGACACTTTGTGTTTCGGACACTTGCGTTGCTTGTGAGTATGTATGTGTTGCATCGGGCGACATCGGTCGCCGTAGTGTTTCTTCTGTTTTGTAGAGGGACGGCTGTCCCTTGTATGCTCCAGGGTCCAAATAAACTTCTCTTCACGAGCTCATAGGATTTCATCGTCATTTTTTGACTTCCTGGTCATAGCTGCTTTGGAAGGTAAGGAATAGATATTTCAGTCGTTCTAGGCATGGGTTTTGCCTCTGTTCGTGCAGTGCCGGCAAGAGTGTATGCATTTAACCCTGCCTTCATCGTCACTGTCACCATCATCATTATTTATGTTTCTCCATAAAGACCCTAGTAAAGTTATATAAGGGGTAAGAAAATGGTAATAAGAAATACTGAACTTAAATTATAGGCAATTTACAAAACGTAATGTTGGACAAATATTTACAAGACCGCATCTTGAAAAGAACGGGAAAGAGAAAGAACTTACTAATGGAAGCAGTAGAAATAAAATAAGTACATGCTATGTCCAACCCGGACACTTTAGATTTCGGAAAATGTGATCAATGCAACGATACAACGATACAAGCACAAACAGCGAACACGGTCTGTCCAAATATGATCACATTGCCATGCTTCAGTGTGAAAGCAACAATTTTGCAGAAGAAAGCTGAAATGAAAGGAGCATATTATAATTGTTCACTAAAATATCTCTGGGATAGGACGAACTGAATTAAAAAAAAATTCAGGTTAGTTTTATATTCGAGTCGTGAAAATAAACCCACAGCGTAAATCGGGCCGCTATAATCAACTCTTCAAAATATTAGAGCCCTTAACTGCTGCGAAAATCAAAATCCAAGCACGTTCGCGCTCTATTTCGACAAAGCCAATCACCTCTTCCACTCCGCCGGCAGCCAAGCCTTCGCTCTGACGACACAGAAATAATGGGTTTTATTGGTACGTGATTCTGATTCAGGAGCGAATAACGGATGACGTCTCGTCTTTTACTATGAATGGTTCACTAGCTCTTCTCCTTTGCGCCATTGGTTTTGTTAAAAACAAAAAAACATGCATTTCAGTTTATTTACGTCGTCCATTTAGTACCTGCGTGATATTGGTATACTACTATGTCTTTCTTTTGTCATTCACCTCGTTCATTTCTCCCTCACCGCCTAGGCAAAACCACTTTCCCGGCAGAATTACGCTGAGGTGAGTAAGCGTTGTCTCGAGAACGCCGTGAAGTGTAAAGCAAGAAAAACAAATACGTGGGCAGGCAGGGTCAGGTATGGCCACGACGTAGGCGTATGACGTACTCCGTGTCTCCCCCTAAAAATGGGTGAGAAAGGAAAATTTCTCTTGCGAAGACATGTCGCCTGGACGGGTGAGGGAGACCCACTCGTGCGCTGGCAAGAGAAGCGTGGCGAAATCGTTTGATTGCGAGGCTGCAACTCTGCTGTTAATGAGCCTTCTAAAAAAAAGATTTGCTGCTGAGCGTTGGTGACGCTCCTCAAAGTAAAGCAAATTTTTGACCAGAAGATGGTCGTTAACACTTACGGCTGCGTTTACACTGCGCACCCACTGCGAAATCTGTAACGCTCTAGAAACGGCGGCATTGGATAACAGTAACTCATGAGCGAAAGCCCCTGGAACAACGGACCGTCTTCTGTAAGCTGCCCATTTTACGTTGTCCATTTCACGTACAGTCTTCGCCAAAAGTAACCGGGCACAGGCGGTTCCTTTCTTAGCCCCGTAGCGAAGCACTTATGGCAGCACTTAAGCTATGAATCTGTGTAAAGCAAGGTACGCCCTTTTCCCCACGTTCTGTCACCTCTTGATCTTTAGGGGTGCCGTAAAGGCTCCATTGTACAGCTGAGAAGCAAAAACCTGTTGCTCGGTTACTTTTGGCAAAAGGGGGTACATTCGGTCCTGTGTCAGTGGTCACTCAGATATAGCCGCGGCTTTCAAGCTTACGTGGCTAGCGACCCCGCCATTGGATGGTTGTCAACAGGACCACACCATTGGCTGGAATTGGATGCAATGTGCAACGAATGGTGAGGTGCATCGCAGAGCTCTGTCAGCAGCAGGTGAGCATCTGACTACTGCCGCCATTGGCGGCGATATGCAGCCAATGGTAAGCTCCGGTCGCCAACCACCCAATGTCCGGGTCGCTTGCCACAGACGCTTGAAGGCCGCGGGTATAGTATATCTGAGTGACCACTGACACAGGATCGAAGGTTTATATAATGGACAACGTAAAATGGAAAGCTTGTAGAATACGGCCCCCGTTCGCCGTATCTAAAAACCTGAAAAACGTTAACGTGTTAACATACATAGTTTGAGTGAAGTAGACACTTCTCAGACACATACTCGTAAATGTCTCTTTGAGAAGTGTCTGCTTCACTCAACCTTTTCACTGATGTCGTGTCCCACAGAGGGCTCTATCCATACCAAAAACTCCGCTATCCATACCTATATTTCTTCTGACAAAAAGAGAAACAAACCATTCCACAGTATGAAACGTTATTTAGTTGCCGTACCGTGAGGCTTGCCATCCCTTTCGGTATCTGCTTCATCTGCTGTACTCAACTACAGACATCTCTTATATCAGTCTTCTCTGCAAAGCTCACGGGTCCTGAACCCAGGTTTTTGAAATTAAGAAATGAACGAAGTAATTAATTAATTATACGCAAGATGAGTTTTTGTGTGATGTAATTCATAACATGTCGTTTGCTTCTGTAGTAACACTGCCATTCACTTTACCACCTTAACTGCACTTTACTTTCATTATCATTCTATGCGCTAGTTTAACCAAGTTTTCTATTTGGATAGTTGGTATAGCATCCCTAATTTTGAAAGCGCAGGTGAGGACAAGACAAGGAAGCGCTTGTTCAGCCCAGCTCTATCGTCCTTTCTCTTCAGCACTGCTTTCAAGTGGCTCCTGCTTATGCTGACCTGCAGTATGTGATAAAGTACCTCTGCGTTGCATGGCTGCTACAACGGCTGATCCGGAACCATTTATCCAGGTGTAAGCAAAGGTGTTTTGAGTAACGACTCGTGGTTATCATGACCCACTCTGAGAGGGGAGGCTCGGAAATTATCTCACAAGGTAATTCACGCCGCGAATGGCAAGAAACGTTCTCGCTTTCCTGGCGTATAACACTGCAGACAGTACTGCGATACGCCAAAGGTGCCTCTTTGCTTTCCAGCCGCGTATTTATTCCCCCTTCCCTTTAATTTTCACCGCCTGTTTTTCGGCTTAGGGGGTGACCGCAAGGAATAGCGACGAGTCGCAGACGGCGTGCGCATGCGTGCGTAATAAACATACAAAAATAAAAAAGGTGGCTGCCTCTCGCTGTCGGCCGTATTACGCACAACGCCCTCTGTTTTGTGCTCTAGAAGAAAAATGATCAACAGAAAATGTACTTAAATTAGCGTAGCTGTTCGTCTACGTGGCGAAGGGTTCATGTCTGGACAAAGCGTTCATGTGGGTGTGTTTTTCGAAGGTCGGCTAAAATTAATATTAACGAATGTGGGGCTTTCCACGCCTCAGCCCAGCCATCCGGCTTTCAGGGCCAGATTTCATTACAGGAGGTTGGAGGCGCTCTAGAGAGATTTCGGTTATTTTGTAGCTTCTCGAGTTGTCCAATGCAAGCGGCCGGTGTCTCAGTAGTCAGGTCCCGTCGTCGTTTGTTTCGTCTTTATATGTTCAGTTTTATGCGCGGCTCGCATTTATGTTTCCATCATCAACAAGGCTACTTTCTTTCTCTCCTGCTTTTCGACCAGCATTCCTTACGCTTTCATAAATGTACACAAATTTTCTGTCGAGTTTTGAACCTAACTAACCTAAACTAACACAACGCGAAATAGCATCTGTGGCAGGCTAACGAGAGAGCAAAGGAAAGCGAATACCGCTCTGTGCGGGTTCGAAATGGAAAGGTATTCCTGAGAAAGCGAATGGGTGCCTTCGCTATTCGAATCGAAAGTGAAAAAGAGTTAGAAAAAATACTCTAAATGACTTACTTCGACGTCATCAGTTTGAACAGCTACATAACCAGCCAGAAGCAAGGCACAAAGAATATCTTTTCTCTTTTCCACCTGAACCCCAAATCATTCGAAACAAAAGCGATGTGCTGGCTTCTTGTTTTAATGGCCTTCAATTCCAGTTTGATATTCTCCCTTTTACATAAACTCGGTACACAGACCAGACCCAAGCGCATGTGTTTGAGAATTATAGAAACTTCTCTTCGACAAGAAGGAATAAACGAGAGGAGGACGGATTTCTCTTTGATTAAATATCACCTAATACCAGAGTCACATGTTATGAATGAGGGCGCAAAAATTCTTCCTGTACCTTGTAGAAATCGTATTAGTGCTGCAGTATTCAGGCCACCATCGAGCTCAATAAGTAGATTCCACAATCTTCTCCAATAGCTGTTTGATTATATCTCTTTATGTAATATGAATGCTATAGTAGGCGACATAAATATTTAAGTAACATGAAGTTAACACTTCCATGTCAATACTTCCACAAAAGAGCTCTGACACCGTACGCAGTGGCGGATTTTAAAACCTTATTACATCTCGTACGAGAGTAAAAAAACACACTGAAATCCTTGTTGACGTCTATTTTTCAAACACCTCCACTGCAAACGCCTTCTCCGGCAATCTGGCCGTTGGTATAAGCGACCATATGCCAATATTTTGCCTTCTCCCTCGGTATGGCAAACGGGCCAGTGCCAAAAAAAAAAAAAACAGGATTCCACTTTCCAGCTTAGCTTATTTCCGGTAGAATGCTCTCAGTAGAAAAAGGAATGAAGTAATGCGAGATAGTGACCCAAACAGATCATTTAAGATATCAGCTCCATTACGCGGAAAATCTATGACGAAGCTTTTCCGGGAAGTGAGTTAGAAACGTTTAAAAAAGGTACACAACTATTGAATTCAAAAGCGGTCTACAGGCGAATAAAAAAATCGCCTTTTTCGCGATTTCTTGAAAGTAAGAACACTTATCATGTCCTTTGCAAGCTTAAAAAGGTTTTAAAATATTCGGCGCCGACATGCAGAAGTCAAGAATGATATGATATCAAAAAGAAATTTTCCACAGCTAGCAGCCCTCGGGGGTAAATATAGTACAGGGTTTGACAGATTACCGTCTGGCTAGGAGCGAACATAGTGGAAATACCAGAGATACGCTCGCCAACCAATTCTTCCCAAGGAAACACGACGTTTCGGGTCGTGTACGGGTCCCTTAATCCCATACAGCGCTGCATAACGACAGTGGCTTATATACAGTTAAAATTGCGCAATTTTAGCCGTATATAAGCCACTGTCGTTCCATGCAGCGCTGTATGTAATCAAGGGACCAGTATAGGCCCAGAAACGTCGTGCTTCCTTGGGAAGAATTGGTTGACGAGTGTATCTCTGTTATTTCCACTAGAGCCCTTGGGGGACATGAGATGTATTGGACAATCTGCTGGATCAACAAAAACAGAACATTCTGCCCATCGATGACGAAATTTAGAAAGGAGCTAGGCTAGTGAAGTGTTAGTTTTTCGGAGTACGGTGGAAGCCTTACGCCAAAGCAGCGTGACAAAGATCCACAGAATGCTTAATGCTTATTAGTTCTGTGCAGAACAGTGGAAACCTTACGCCGGAATGGCGGCTGCACTGCTTGTACTCCCTCCGCCGCCATCGAATCGCGCGATGACAACACAGTATGTCTCTGTGCAGCATATTAAAATAATACTGAGGGCAACTCTAGCAATTTTTCTTCCTAGCAAAATCTGATAGTTGGGCATTTCGTGGCCTTATTGTCGCTTTTCCGGCTACGAAGATGCATTTATTGCTGGAAGATATGGATTCGAATTTGCAGAACTTTTCCCGAAGCTCTGATTTAAACTCGGGACTTTCTGACCATGAACTACCCGAAAAGTGACTTAAACCGACGTAAGCGTGGACTCTGTGATTGCTTGCGGCAATAGCGGTGCACCCTAGCAGTAGCCTAAATAAAAAGTGCCGCAGGCTTGACTTAGCAGGCCTCTATCAGCCGTCGTTCATCATCATCATCATTATCAGCCTGACTACGCCCACTGCAGGGCAAAGGCCTCTCCCATGTCTCTCCAATTAACCCTGTCCTTCGCCAGCCGTGGCCACCGTATTCCCGCAAATTTCTTAATCTCATCCGCCCACCCAATTTTCTGCCGCCCCCTGCTACGCTTGCTTTGTCTTGGAATCCACTGCGTTACCCTTAAGGACCAGCGGTTATCTTGCCTTCGCATTACATTCCGTCGCTCATTTACGTTTGCAAACAGTGTTACGATGGACCTCATTCTCGATCCCGACAATGAAGTTCTCGCAAAAAAAAAAATTCGCTGTGGCTTAGCTTGGTTAAGCCCGGTAATTGCGAAAGCAATATCCGTACCTACGCCATGGTACAGCTGGTTGTGTAGCTGGTGGTGGTACTTGTGGTTAGACTTGTGGTGATGCATCGGTTATACAATCCAATCCAAACCAAAACAATTCAATCCCATCCAATCCAATCCATTACAATGCAATCCAATCCAATTCAATCCAATCTACTCCTATCCAATCCAATCCAATGTAATCTACTCTAATCTAGTGTAATCTAATCTAATCTAATCCAATCCAGTCCAGTCCAGTCCAATCCAATCCAGTCCAGTCCAATCCAATCTAATCCAATATAATCCAATCTAATGCAATCAAGGTCAAATGAAGGTCAATGGTGGTCACCGCCGCGGCACGGCAAAGGCGTGAAAGTGCAAGTAGTATTGCTTTCGCAATAAAACTGCGCCCGGCAGTTCAGCGACTCGAACACCACACAGCGTGCGATGCTTTTGAGGGCTGTGCCGGCGGGTCTGAGAAGATATTCCGTGCACTGAGGAGTCGGTAGCGTCTACAGTACGCCAGGCTACAAGTACGTAGAAGGGTCAGGGTTCGGGCTAGTGGGTAGTCAACATGAGGAGTGCGGCAATTGTCACCGCCAAGCCACCGTCAGAACTGATGAGTGGAGACGGGCTCATACGGACATATTTAAATACAGTAATTATAGTCCTCGTAGAGCTGGTTATGCTGCCCAACATCTTGGTACGTTGACTAAGCGAACACGCCGAGCGGTGCGTTTTCGAGCGTGGAGGCTCATGCAACATTGGGCAGTGCATCAGTGTTTTCCTAATCGCAGATGCGTGCCTCGGAATGAACTGCGTCCACGGAACACATAGAGGGGCACTTTAATCTCCTCTGAGGCTCCGCACCTGTAAATCGGAACGCGTCCAAAACGAAACCACAAGGACACGCAAAGCAAAACAGCGAAACACGAAAACAGAGAAACAGCTGGCTTAGTAAAACACGTTGTGGGGCTAGTTGGTGATGGCTAGTTGGTCTTTTTTTCCCCTAAACATTCAAGTTTGCGGACCCGCCGTGGTGGTTCAGTGGATTTGGAGTCGGACTGCTCATCCCAAAGTCCCGGGTTCTATGCCAGCCTCGGCGGCCGTATTTGGTGGAGGCGAAATACGAAAACGCCCGTGGGTTGTGATGTCGGCGCGCGTTAAAGAACCCCGCGTGGTCTAAATTAATCCGCAGACTTCCGATACGGCGTCACTCATAGCCTATGTGTCACTTCGGAAAATTAACACCGCAATTCACAATTTTGCAGTTTAGACTTTTACAAAATTTCTAAAAAATTGCGCATCTCTAGCTGCAGCATGGCTACTATTGCAACTCTTTCTGAGACAGTGACACGCCTAACTGACCGTGGCCTAATAAGAGACAAAGGGTACGTAAAAATCTAAAATTGAAAACTGGTTTTTGAGGAAAGGAAAAGGCGCAGTAATTGTCTTATCTCGGTGCACACCCGAACTGCGCCGCAAGGGAAGGGAGGTAGGTGGGAGTGAAAGGATAAAAGGGAAAGAGGTGCCGTAGTGGAGAGCTGCGGAATAATTTCGACCACCTGGAATCTTTCACGTGCACTGACATCACACAGCACACGGGCGCCTTAAATTTGCGTTTCGCCTCTATTGAAACGGAGTCGCCGAGGAATACTTATACTTCCAAAGTACTATAGCGATGGAAAGAAACGCGAACAAAGCGGCGTCTACACGCTCCGCTGTTCGAATTTCTTTTCATCGCGCTTTTACCTCGGTGATAGCAAAAAGACGCTAGTCGTCCATGATACATTCCAGAAAGACTCTAACGCCTTTTGTCGTACCACTCAGGTAAAACTGCGATGAAAAGAAATTTGAACAGCGGAGCGTGTAGGCACCACGTTGTTCGCGTTTCTTCCCATCGCGAGAGTACACATACTAAAATTGGTATGTCGGCTTAATCCTGCCTATCCCTAGCACCACCATTTACACCGTAATAGGATGCCTGGACGACCGCTCGCGCTGGCCATCGAGGCGCCCTACACCGTCATACACCATCGCCACTAAGTGCGCCCTCTGTTGTTCGGCGATCGCAGCGTTTCAGGCCACGTTCTCTCTTGCGCAGTACACAGTGAGCCGCCAGATGGAGCAAGTGTACAATACCTGTCCGGTGACACTTCTTGACGACCCTGCAGTTCCTGTTATATGCGCACCTTTCGGAGGTGGAACAAATCTAAAGCATTTAGAAGGCTGTAGGGAAATAAAGAAAATCGTCAGTATAAAAAAGAGACCTCATCGAATGCTTCCCAATGGCGAAAGTCCATCAGTAAAATATCCAAAATTGGCTTGATCGTTTTGCGCCCTCTCTGTTGTGAGATATAAAGTGCCGTTACAAACTACTGTTTCCATGACTCTTTATTTCCACAAGCAGTCCACGGGGCATCCTGTTTTTTTCATCCTGGGTTACCAGGGTAGATCGCACGCCGCCACCTCTGCCGCTGGACCTTGCTTGGAGGCACGGCAAGACCACACTAGTAGCGACGGCGCGCGCGCTTTGCGTGAATCACACCCCAGTCCCTCCGTGCGTACGGGAAGCAGAACTACGAGCCAGGGTTCTGCATCTTGATTTCCACGCACCGCTTGCGCCTCTAATGCCGAAATGCGATCACGTGGACTTAAAGCGTTCGTGCGCTGCGCAGAAGCCGATATCTCCATACCGTTAAGAAACCGTCAACTACCTGAACTTCATTGGTTCACGCACTGTTCTCGTGCTTTAAAAGCTTTCTTTTTACTCTAGAACTCATTCATAGTAATGATAATAATAACAAGTTTCAGTGAAAAGTTGACGCTTTTTTTATCTGTACCACGCTATTTTAATGGCATATAGCGTTACTGGTCCCGTTCAGCGAAAAATTTCGACGATGGGAGCGTGAGCAAAAAATGCCCATAAATGGCAGGTGGACCACCTAGGTCATGTTGCCTTGAGATGCAATCACAACCTGCCCACCGGATTGTGAGAAAACTGCCCATCGTGGCAGGTGGCAGTTAAATCAGTGATTGGTAGCCAGAATTGCAACCTGGGTGTCACAAGGTCCACCAGCGGCTGTGTTTGAAACAGCCATCTGCGAAGGCAGTGGCGCATCGCTTAACCACTGCGCCAGAAGTTGTATGAGGACTCGTCCCAGCTGTTAGATCGACCTATGAATGCAAAGTCGAGAAAGACCAATACCGCATATACAGGCATTAACCTGTTAACGCTATCGCGCCTTACCTTTAAGGCGGGGCTTAAGTGTCCCCTCTGGTTTATGACACATTTTCTCTTTCATTAAAAAGAAACGCCACGGCCTCTTGGGTCTAAACGTCACTTGGATCATGCGCGTAGCGGGGTTTTCGAGCGTGCGCCTCTGTGATCAGGCACACCGCCTCGTTTCTCCGCTTGTGACTTGTGTTATTTGCGACAGATGGCGCCACCCATCCACACTGTGACTTTGGTCCCATAGTTTCAGTTTCAAACAAAGAGGAAGAAAAAGGAAGAAAAAGCCCTGATGCCACAATTTTTGCAGCTGGGAGTACTTTAAGCCAACGTTTTTAGATTAGGTTGCTTTAAGCCGGAAGCGAACTCACAGCCGCGTTGTGCGGGCGCGCTTGTTTACTTTTGTCACCATACATAGAGCCATCATATCTTTCCTCCATGTTTTCCTCTACGACTTTTCCCGCTACTCAGGCTTGCGCGATAGCGCGCGCGTTTCAAACCCAGCGAAGGGGTCGACCTAAAGAAACTCCAGCGCGACTGGCGCGTAGTTTCTGGCCGTTTTTCATGTACTGGATACTATAATAACCAGGAAATGCGAGACATCCGGCTGCTTCCAGTTAGTGCTCTGAGCCGCGTCATCTCCGCGTTATCCCCGATCTCTTCTTCGAACGAAACAGCCCGGCTTTGGTCGTAATCAAATGGCATCCAGCAAAGGCTCTTGTCGCAACTGCGGTAAGTGACCTTCGCTTTCAATTACTGCGGCGGCCCACCATAATATGCAGCGTCCTTTGCCGCTTTTGCTTGTGTCGTTTTGCGACGGTGGAGGTACTTGTCCCTGGGGCTCCTTGCAGGCCGCACTCGGCGAAATGTACCAGTTACCAACTTCCTGTTCATCATATCCCTCTTTTTTCGAATGGCTACAAGGTTTCTTTCCCCAGATGAGGTGAAGGGCACAAAACTTCAGTGCAGTGAAATTTTGTTGAAGTACACAGCTGCTGCCAAAATATAGCAAAGAAAGAAACAGCCAAATGCCGCATACACTGGGCATCCTTGTTTAGGTTCTTTATAGATATATACATATAGCAGGGAAGGGGAATGAGGGACTCGTTATATATATGAGAGAAGCCAACAGCCACAGAAACCAAGGGACACGGGAGAGTTTTTATATTTATTTATTTTGTGGTGTTGATCAATGGAGAATATTGCTAAATATGCATTCGCTATCGCTTAAAGATAATTGATTAGAAAAGCAGAAGAAAAAACAACCACATGCCGCTGGTTGGAACCAAACCTACGACCTCCGAATTACACGTACGGTGCTCTACCCACTGAGCTACGGCGACGGCTGTCAGATCTTCTGCTTTCGGGGGTATTCATGTTTACAAGTGAGCTAACTTTGAGAGTGTTCATCAGCGCCACCCACGTTCATAAGCGGCGGACGTAGTACGCCCTGAGTTACCGCTGGTGTGACGTAGGACGTCATCGAACGGCGAGGGTGGAAGCTGAGTGAGAATTATCTTAAGCTTCCTATGGCGTCAAGACTGCCAGAACCGAAGCCCTCGCTACGCAATTAAGCAAACAAGGGAAGGGGAATGAGGGGCTCGTTATACATATGGGAGAAGCCAACGGCCACAGAAACCAAGGAACACGGGGGAGTTTTTAATACTGTCAAATGTCAGCTTTCAGATGTGCTCATGAAGCTGTGAAAGGAAATCTTTCTTTGCTAGAAATAATTTAGAATTTCATGCATGAGATCACTGAGCAAGGTTTCCGATGTCGGGTTGTTTGCATGCGATTGGAGTTGTAAAAATGGCTTATATATTTGCCACACTTCAATCGCGCTCTCTGATGGATAACACAACCCTCTCAGTTTTATGCTGAATGAGTGTGCACGTGTCTGCTTCAGGCTTAGTCGTGAACGATGTTGCCATGCATGGTCACACCCCAGCTCAGTGTTCAACTTGCCGTTTAATGCTGCTCTTGATGTTGAATGCTGAAATCTGCCTTCATTGGGTGTGTCTGGGCAGTTGACCGTGGCAACGGTGCCTTTGGTGCAGCGGTGAACACAGTAAAAATCCTGCAGTGTTTAGTTTTTGGTCTTGCATCTTGAGTACTGTATTAAGCATGAAATGCTTTTAGCCCCCGTTGTCGGCAGTGTGGTGACGTCACGCCGACACCGAGAGCCATCATCCGGGCACTGAAATCCACTCATCCGGGCACTGAAATCCACTCATCCGGGCACTGAATTCCAGTCATCCGGGCTCTGAAACGAGAACATCCGGGCACCGTACGAGACTTAACGAGATTTAACGAGACTCTCTAAGCCCTCCTACGCGACCGGCATGCAAGCGCCGGTTGGTCTCCAAAGGAGTCACAAAAAATAACTGCTGCCAGTGCCTTCTCAATGTTTATCAAGATATCAGTTGAGCTGTGGGTTTGATAATGCACGGAATTATAATTTCCGATTTCTAATAACGCGTGCAAAAAGCACATAAATGCCATGTTACACTTCGTTGTCATACGTGATCCGGGGGAGAAGCGCTGCGTTCAAAGGGCAAGGCATGGCGCCGAACGGGTGGTGGCGTTCCTCCCTTCCTTTACGGTGCGGTTCGGGTGTCCACCGAGATGGCAGAGAATTACTGCGCCATTTCCTTTCCTCAAAAAACCTTGCGTTCAAATGGCAAGGCATCGCGCTGAACGGGTGGTGGCGTTCCTTCCTTCCTGTACGGTGCGGTTCGGGTGTCCACCGAGATGACATTAGGCCCGTAAACATTTCATGCTTACTCTACTCTCGTTTACGGGAGAGGCAGAGATTTTTTTTAGCTTCATAGCATGTTTTTGTGCGGGTGGTGGTGGTGAAAACTTTTAATTTCTGAAATAGAGTTTGGGAGCCACAGAGTGGCCACGCTACATGGTCGGCGTCCCTAGTCCGGGACACCGCATGACAATGCCCCGTCTCTAGCCCGTTTCACCAGAGCCCTTTGGGACTCAAGCGAGGAGCAGTTGAGAAGGGCAGTCTCCCATGCCTCTCTGGAAGGGGTAGGGGAAGGGGGGAGGTGGGGATTTTGAGTACATGCCCACACCATGTGGAAGATATCACAGGTCTCCCCACAGTGTGGGCATCGCCCATCCGTGTTAGGATCGTAATGCTTTAAGATTGCAGGACAGAGTAGAGTACCTGTCTGCAGGCGCCTTAAAGTTCGCTCCTCCGTCTTACTCAGCCCCTTTGCAGGGGCCGGGAAAAGGCGGTGGATGTCGCTATAATGCGTTATAATTTCCTTGAATCGCAGCAGCGGCTGGTTAGTCTCCGAGCCAGAAGAGCTGGGATGAGGAGCCCGGTGAGTAAGCGCTCGGGCAGCCGCGTCAGCGGCCTCATTACCTCGTAAGCCCTGGTGGCCAGGAGCCCAAATGATTCTTTTGGGTGTTGGATCAGTGGCAGTCCGTCTTAGAATGCAAGCAGCTAAGGGGGAGATCTCCCCTGCCAAGTAATGATCACATGCTTTTCGGGAGTCCGTAATGATGATTCTAGAATTGGCGTGGGCGGCAGCAAGCGCTATCGCTACTTCCTCGGCTCGCATTGAATTAGGGGCTCGAAAAGAGAGTCCATCAACGTGCATTTCCTGGTGAACGACAGCGGCCGTGTAAAATCCCGTGGGCGATGGGCCTGCTACGTCTACATAATATACACCGGGTCGGGAGCCGTGTTGTCTCTCAAGAGCCCGAGCCCGCGCTTGTCGCCTGTTTACGTGCATGTCGGTGTCCATGTTATGGGGGAGCGGGGAGACCCAGAGCATATGGCGCCACAGTACTGGGATACGCTCCGCCTCCTCTGGAGTGCAGTCGTGTTGGATGTGTAAGCGGTTTAGCAGGCGGCGCCCAGGGGCCGTCTGCATGAGCCGCGTGTATTGGTTCACGAGGTGGGCCTCCCGCAGCTCCTGGTAGGAGTTTAGCACCCCCAATGCCTTGAGTTTGGCATTAGAGGTAGCCACCGGGAGATCCAGGGCTCGCTTAGTTGCCTTGCGGATGACGGCGTCTATTCGCGCCTCGTCTTGCTTAGTAGTGCGGAGATATGGCACGGCGTAGAGGATCCGGCTAGTCACGAAGGCATAGACGAGCCGAAGCGCGTCCCTGCCCCGCAGACCGCCCCGCTTGTTGGAAACGCGGCGGATCATGCGCCCTACCTGTTCGCCTACTCTCTTGAGTTTCAGAATGGTGGAGTCCGGTCTGAGTCTGTGGTGAATGAAAAGGCCCAGAATACGGAGCTCCTCCACCTCTCTAATAGGACCTCCTGACAGAGAGATGTGAATTGCTGTCCTATCCTTTGGGTTCGCTCTGACATGCAAAAGCTCTGATTTCGCTGGAGCACATTGGAGCCCACAGTCAATGGCATACGCATCGACTATGGAAGCGACCTGCTGAAGGCGGGCCTCCATGTCCCCAAGGCTCCCCTCAGTGGTCCAAATTGTAATGTCATCTGCATACAACGCGTGTTGAATGCCTTCCACCCGGGCCAGTTGGCTTGGGAGGTGCATCATAGCTATGTTGAACAGGAGCGGTGATAACACCGCTCCCTGAGGGGTACCCCGTGTTCCCATCATGTAAGGGCCGTATTCCTCGCCCTCAATCCGAAGAAAGGCCTGGCGATTAGTCAAGAAATCTCTTACATACGCGTAGGCCCTAGCCCCACAATCGGTAGAACTCAAGTTGGCCAGGATGCTTCCGTGCTTAACATTGTCGAAAGCTCCTTTCAGATCAAGGGCGAGGATGGCTTTGTCATTGTGTTGCATAGTTGTGGGTCGTATTACATCCCTGTGCAGCTGGAGAAGGACATCCTGTGCAGACATGTGGGGGCGAAACCCGAACATGGTAACTGGTGGCCGTGTCAGGGAAACTTTTGGTACAGCACTTTTTGATACAGCAGGCCAAATATACTAAAAAGTTTGAGTTCTTCAAACGAATGCCAAACTTAAGCTCATAACCTGCGTTAATAATGGCGAGAGTGCGAGCAATGACTTTTGATTCCCAACTCCAAGAGCCAATCATAGAGGTTACAGAAACAGAGAGGGCCGGCAGCGTCTATAGCAGCACTGCAGGGGAGGATTTATGAGAGGGGAAGGTCATCTCTTACCCCCTTTCCCAAAGCCTGACATTTTACGTCGGAAAGCCATGCTAAACTCCATTTTCTCGACGAAAAAACTCCAAAAAAATGTATGCTTCAAATTGGACTGCCTCCTCCAGGAATGACCCATTGATCCAGCCCTGTAGCACTGCAACATAGCATGTTTCACATTCACAGACCTAGTCTGGGGCATCGGACATGTAATAAGAAGCAGCGGGGAGATTTTCACCTTCTCTTGTGGAGGAATTCGTCAAGTTACAGCCTCTGCAGACAGTAGTAATAGTAAAACACTTAATTTCAGAACACAAATAAGGTGCTCATGATCTGCATATCCTTCACAGCAGGCCGTACTGGCCCTCTAGAAGCCAGCCAGAAGGTATTCCAGGAGAGGGCTGGGGTAACGTGTGTATAAGCTATCGAAACAAGCGCAGCGCCAACGTCGACAAGGTCCAGCCGTGAAAACGGCTTCGATACTAAATCTGTATTTTAATGAAATGTATATAATAAGAAAACTTTTACTTTCTAACGCAAAAATCCCCTACAACAGCGCCGCTGTAATAATGCGTTACCGAGCCTCGTAATCGTGCGCAGCGCTCTTCCTTATTTGTTTTTCATCACAAATCCTTCGCATTATCGAACGGGCGAGAAAAGAAGGCAACAGGAAAGCGAGGTGAATTGCTCCTCACAGGACCGCCCTAAAAGAACACGCATTTAGAAGCTTGATGGCCCGTCTTTGAACGGAGCGGAAGACGTCGGCTAGCATCTCCCGCTCTTATCACATGCCCCCTCTACCTCTGCAGGGCTCTAATTGCTCCTCGCTGAATGACTCTCGCTTTCGTCTCGGCAGTTTTTCGAGCGACGCCGTCTGCTTTGCAGGAGCTGCGTTTCTCGGAGACAAAAGGAGAGCGAACGACTTCCTCGACGAGGAGGAGCCGGCCGTCGCTTGTCGCAATCTGGGCACGCCATCTCGGTTCCGGGTTTTCGCGTGGGGCTCGAGGAAGTCCCCCGCTCCTGGGAAGACGACGACAAAGACAGCGGGGCGCCTTGAATGCGAGCGAGACCTGCGGAATAAGGGACATCCGATGGAGGCCAACGCGAGAGGTCGACGCGGTGGAGAAACTCTCTCTTTTGTCTGCATATATCGTTGCCTGGCTGCGCGAGATTCCACCGCCCACCGGCTATCTACCGACGAGAAACTCGTTGCTCCCACGAGCGCGGTCACTAGGATTTCATTCTCTTTGTTTTTTCTTGGTGTGTTAGATAAACGTGAGTGCACGATTGAGTGCTTCCGAAGTAGGAGGAAAGCTTTTGATACTCGAAAAGACACATCCCAGTCATCCTTCTAAAGCCTGACGCAACCCCAGATGTGCAACGCAGGAAGGAAGAGCCATGCACAGGTACCACGCTCAAACAGCTGAGTTTTGCAAACTGTGAACTTTCTTTCCTAAGGCAGTGATCTAAATGTTAACCTCATAAGTGCCAAACATGTACAGTCGCTGCCACACTACTACTGAGCTCGCCTCGGCGTTATAACTCTTCCCTTTAGTTGCGTTGAGGTTATACAAAGGTTTGCTGCGTTCATGCGCAATCGCACAACGGCATGTATCAATTTGCATAAGCATCACACACTAGTTTTCTCTATTTTACTCTAGAGGGGAGTTTCACCACCGAAGCGCAATTACTTCGGAATCTGAACGCGAGCGTTTGTTTCTCGATTGGGCTCTTGCTCCTCTCCTGTTCAGACGGCATTCCCCAGTAGTGACCGAACACTATAGCTCTTTGCTGGCTCATATTTTTTCGCTGAATGACCCCACGGGCCGACTGGGGGGCCTCCTACCTGCAAGAATATTCCTTCTTTGTCACGTAAGGTGATTGACAATATAACGCTTACACCGGACAGGACATTATGACAAGAACGCGCTCACTGTCGCCTTCAATCAGTACATGAATACCTCACCCAAACCGTCCCCAATCACGGGCAAGTCCAGACGCTCGCGCCAGGCAGCCGTCTGTTTTTGCCTCCTTCCTGTGGAGACGCCTAACTTGATCAGTCCGACGTTGTGCCTTACCTCTTCGTCATCTCTGAATTTCGCAACGTCACTACGGAATAGGGCTGCGCCCTCTCACTAAGGTCCCCCATTGAAGGCCTCTAATCGGCATGCCCGAATGCCTCCTACGACTGGCTCTCACCGATGGCCCTCTATATCGCCTCAGTGTCCACTATGATTGGCCTGAGTTGCTGCTACGTTCGGTTGCCCGGAAGGAACTCCATGACCTGCCCACCGCCAGCCATCTTCATGAGTCGCGAACCGAGTGCGCCGCCCATTTTTGTCCTGGTTTGTGCCGCGTCGTATCACTGCCAACTGTGACCTTTTTAGCGTATACGAAAAGCC
This sequence comes from Amblyomma mixtum, assembly GCF_055824585.1. Classification (NCBI taxonomy): domain Eukaryota; kingdom Metazoa; phylum Arthropoda; class Arachnida; order Ixodida; family Ixodidae; genus Amblyomma; species Amblyomma mixtum. Next base: position 327,007,556 of record NC_143012.1, read on the forward strand.
ACCTGAGTTGCTTGTTAGCCCCATTTCCATGTAATCTATTTTATCGCGTTGGTCTATGTACCTGCAGGCTGCTTTCCCGACGTGCCGCTCAGGCAATAAGCCAATTACCATTGGCACTCATGATGCGACCAGGCACGCTTTACGGCATCCGTTCACCACAAGTTCATTAGAATTTGCATAATTTCTCTGCAAGACGTTATCATTCATCGCTACACGACACTTACTCACAGGCGTCAGAAGTCAACGACGATATCCGTCACTCATGTTCCACCTGCACCGTCTGACCCTTAACTCTATATTACATTCCCAGACGAATGTTATCACTAAAATACTCAACCGTATACGCTCTCCGTGGGCTTTTCAGCCGACCACAGTGTAAGATTATATTACGTTATCCTGCAATTCTTCCCATCACAACATTTCCGGCTCATTCATACGATATCCATGAGATGCCGTTGCGCAAGCCGGTCTGACAAACCAACTTCTCTAAGAACGCCTCTCCGCGTCACAAAATTATCAGAATTTGATTTACGACCGCTAGCATCGTGGGCTCACTCCTGTGGTGTCCGTCATGCAGTAGCATGAGGCTGAAAAACTACTCTCCTCGTCCACTGGCTGTCACCGTGGGCTCCGTAAGGTAGCCGACATGACCTGCAGTCGATTCTCCAATGTCGTCCATTCTCGGCTCAAGGCACATTGCGCAGCTGGTCAGCTTGAAGGTTAGCAACGGGAATGTTGTTTTTTTCTTCTGAAGGGTTCTCTCATAGCAGTACATGCGGAAAACGATGAAAAGCGTATCTCATGACGGGTCTGCTGGGTGCTGCGCCAGTGTCTTGTACTTGGCATATTCCCCCCTTCGCATCATCACTTGTATTTTATTATGCTACAGCATAGAAGCCTCACTGGAGCAAAGAGTCGGCAGCGACCGCCCGGCGTTGTTCAAAAAACTCCTGATTGGCTGGCGGTCAGTGACGCCATCAGTGACGTTCCCACAGCAGATAAATCTTAATGGCTGGAGAGACGTGACGTCTCCATCCCAGCTGTGCCGCCACCAGACAGGCGAATGCCCATTGGCTGAAGGGAAGCAACGTCGCCTGACCAAGTTTGTCTGTGGCAGGTGGCAGGTGATGTGAGGGTCCCAAGCAGCCTGGGTCTCACAAACCCCACCAGTCACTTCCGGCAAAGGCATCAACAGCTTCAGTTTTTTTTTTTTTTTTCACCAGGCAAGTATTTCATGTGATGGTTGGTTTGTAACAACTTTATTATACCCATTTCATTGGATCAGGTAAGGATGGATGAAGGGGGAGGGGGATTAGCAGGACGGTGACGGGCCCTCGGGCCGCTCTAGATGACCGGACACAGTTGGGCCGCTGCAGCCTTCAAGGCCCAGCCCACGATGCAAAGCTGTAGCTCCGCCTGCGGGCTGCGCAGAGAAGCCTCCCATCGCTCCTGTTATTCCATCCCTCGGAAGGGAGATTTCAGTTTGGTTAGGAAAGTTTGATAGGTGTGTTTAAAATTCGCTGTGGTGCTTGGGCATAAGTTACACGTTGGAGATTTTCCCCCTCTGTGTATGAGGGAGAGGAAGAAAGGCGATGGCATGGCGGCGGTTTGAAATCGATGATTTGCTGAAACATTTAGCGAACTCCACAGAAGCACGGCATCGTAATTGGTTGCCTGGGGAGAAAATGGGGAGGGGTTCCCCGCCCGTCACCCCAGTGAGGCCACTGCCGCGCACGGCTGCGACTGTTCAAGTACTCAGCGCAGGAAGTGAATCGAGTAGCGTGTAAACCGGCGTATAGTGCTTCTAGGATGTTTTTTTGCGACCAATAGCAAGGCGTTTCAAGTACGATGCCATAGCTAGCAAGTTCCGCTTCTGACGTCATCGGCGGCGACCGAGCTGCTCCGCACCGTCGGTCGTTCGAATGTGTGGGATGTGGGGTGAAATCGTTGCGAGCATAGTGGCCACAGCGCATAGTGCCTAATGTAGTAAGGTATAATACTCTCTGGATTCACCTTTCACTCAGATTTCATTCTACCTCTATTCCCCTCCCGCTGACGACTAGCGCGTCGTCATCATCTTCATTGAAACATCATGCCTAAGAGCTACCTTGTCACTGACGATGAAGATTTAAAAAAAAAAAAACTAGGGCACTAGTTACGCATAAAACACCACGCGATAAGTCTCTTTTCTACACAGCTGAGATGCAGGGGAGGAGGGGAACGAGGGGAGGGGTTACTCACCTCCCTCCCTGGGCGCCTTTCCTGGAACAAGTTTATTTTTGTTTATGAGCAGGGCCGAAACAGAGTTCTGATAACTTTGATCTGTTCAGCCTTGCGCATGCGTGTGACTTTGTACCGGCATTCATGACCAGTCAGTCACCGCACGCAAAGCGCGCGGTCGAGTCGTGGTCTGGCGGAAGTCCACGACCATTAAACTCTATCGCACAAACACTGCACGAGGAATGCTAGCGAGCGACCAACCCAAGTTTGCCTAGCGGGATAACAGAACAGACAAATAAAGAATACTATACTCGCCACAGAGGAAAACCTGGGAACCGGAAGTCCTCATAGAAGAGGAAACGCATTCACCGCGCAGGCTGCCGAACACTATACAAAGCCGTTGCAACGAGAAGCCGAAGGGGCCTAGGAAGCCACGCAATGCATGCAATGCAGTCGCTGTGCGTGACAGAGCGTCCAAGGGGTCAACAATGCGTAAAATACACTGGGCGCCCGGGATAACCGAGTGCATCGAACACAGGGCAGGCGTAGTCGCATGGGAGTAAGTTATAGTAAGTTTTACCTGCAGAACTGGTAATGACAAATGCTTTGTCAATAAGTTCTTCCTTCGAGGTCCATCAATGGCTGGTTGAGCAGGCGAACAGGCAGGCAGCCCTCATTTGGGACCCGGTTTAGGGGCTCTACCCGGTGACGTTTATAGTTGGATTTGAATCGATAATTGTTTATTCCTGCTGACCCGAAAGACGCGGGTTCGATCCCGGCCGCGGCGGCTGAATTTCGATGAAGACGAAATTCCAGAGGCCCGTGTGCTGTGCGATGTTAGTGCACGTTAAAGAACCCCAGGTGGTCGAAATTCCGGAGACCTTCACTACGGCGTCCCTCATAGCCCGAGTTGCTTCGGGACGTTAAACCCCAATAAACCAAACCATAATTGTTTATTCACAATGTCTTAGCACCAACAAGAAATGTATTATCTTAAGTGCAACCCTTTACTTTCTTGTCTTCTCCTTCAGCGTTTCCTTATTTACCGAATTGTTTGTTTTTTAAAATTACGTAACTTCGCGAGATGTTTTCATCTAGCCCGCCCCACAGCCGATGTCTTGCGGCGAATCACTAGTGACACAGCCAAAACGAGAAAATAGAAGAAAGTTTTCCCCGCGGAAGCATGAACACTGGCCTTTGTCGAAGGTTTCGTTTCTTCCCAAGCTTTTTTTATCCGCTCGGCTTTGGTGGTCTGTTGGATGGACGAGAGACAAAGCACCGGTGACGGATGCTGCGCTTGGTCGATCAGGCGCCAAAATACTGCAACCGTTTGCTGCACTGTGGCTGCATAAAGGAAGGTGTGTCGGTTTCACGATGTTCGGCCTCTTACTTATTCTGACTTCATAGAGTCACGGCGTGTAACGCGTGGCTCGTGAGATAGCAGCCAGTAAGCCGCTTGCTATCGTGGCAGAGAAGATGGGTCGTCCGAAGCAGTACTCAACTTCACGAAAGACAACGCCGCGAACGTGAACGTTACGTCCCATGCGGAGTTGTGCGCCCGTGAAGCGCCAACTCGAAATGGTCCTGACGTGCCACCTCGCGATGCCAAGAATATGAGACAACGGCATCAGCAACAGCGCGTCTGCGAAGCTGAAGTCGCCCTACTGCGGAAAAGCCTATCACGATATCGCGCATTTGAGCGTCAGTACAACGCCAACCAGTACGCCTTCGTATGTTGGCTCTATGCTGCAAATATCAGAAGTAGCTGTGTGAAATTATCCACCGCATTCATCAGTAACGTCACCGTGAGGCGGCGTAGCGCCGAAATCCGCAACACCTTTGGTGGTGGGCGAGCAATTTTTTTCCGTTTCCCCAATGCTCTGGTGAAAGTGCAGCTGTTCTTTTCTAACTCGATATACCAAGCTAGTGGAGACGTTTCTGCGTCAGTGACGCAATAGAACCTTTACAGCGTAGCTCTAACAGCGAGCTACTATAACACTCCCAGCAGCCGCAGCAAGTTCACTGATGACCACGTATGTCAAACCCTCCACATGTCCATCTCCGCATCGACGCGATGATGAAGTGGCAGTTGGCTGAGGCTTCAAAAAACGGCGTTTGGAACCCCAAGCGGCCTTTTATTATTTTCGATCAGTGACACTTGTGACTGCTGGTGATTTCTGACAAACTTTCAACGTGCTGAACTTCACAACGTATTTCCCACCGTGACTGTTGCTCTCTAGATCAAACTATGAGGCGCCTCAAAGTGTAATAAATGCACAACTCGCAAGTTACGTGGACAACGGACTGTGCGTAAGTTTTTTGGAGCCGCAACTAGCCTACGGCTACAGGTCCAGACAGTGTTGGACACGTCTTTGTGTACTTTTAAATGTAAATAAAGAATTTGAATTATAAAACCGCCCACATTTATGTACCCTCTCCCCCGTGCCTCTGTGCCGCCTTCGATCCCTCTCATGATCAAAGTATAGTCGCCCATGTGTAGTGCTTACCATGCCAGTCACACCTGCGCTGATTACGTAGGCCGGAAACGAAGAAATAAAACAAGCGCGTATGCACATAGCTGAAACAGCCCACGGCTATACTTCTGAAAGCTTATGAGCACAGGAAATATATATACATACATGCGACTTAAACTTTACCCGCGCAGTTAATCCTGTGAAGCCGCCGCTGCGGTCAATGTCCGTGCGGTGAGAACGTGAGGCCGCAAGAAATTGTGGAGTTCCATATGCGGCCACACATTCAAAAAAAGAAAGCGGCAAATGTCTGTCGGAGAATGCCCTCCAGTCAATGGCGTCTACAGATTCTAATGACTTCGTGGTTAACCCCTTGGACCTGCCAACTTGGCTTCGCAGGGTGTGGTAGGTGAACGGGTTTTAACCACGGTTTAAACCGATTGAACGTGACGTCATGAAAATCGGTCGACGCCGTTGGCTGGAGTTCCTCCTCTGAGGGGTATCTGCCGCTTCGTTCTTGAGTTGTATCGGACTATCTACAAATTTAACTTCAAATTTGAAGGTGAGAAAAAGGAGTTCAGGAAAAATACAAAGCAGCTTAAGTTGCTCCAAGCGATCCGCGAGCCTGCTTCGGCTCATTTTCCCTGCGTTGTGGAATGGAGCAGATTCTCATGCTTCCTGAATCATTGCATCGCGACGGCGCACGTGCGGCTTTGTGTCGCGGCTGTTTCCTGTTCTCGCTTTCCGTTTGTGTTGTGGACCGCGCGAGCAGTACGTCGGAAAAAGGGCGAAGGGGAAAGGGACGGGTGACGCCGGCGCGTCGTCTATGTTGGAGTGCGTCGTCGTTTGCCGCCTTGTTATCGTATACGCCGTTATTTTCGTCGCGCCGCCGTTTCTGTTCGTGTCTATTGTATACGAACGGAACAGTGTTGTCTCATTTCCCCGTCTGATTCCGTTTATCGCTCCGCCCTCTCGCGGTGGGAACGCTGATCACGGGAACAGATTCCAAGTGGCACGTAAACTCTTCCGTCGGTCGTAATTTTCCTTCTTTGTCAATGAGGGTACCGACTAAGTTCCCACCTGGATGAGACGTGGGGAACCCAGTGGAGTCCCGACATCGTTCTCAGCCGAGTAAAGAGGATTGTCAATGAAGAGCCTGAAGGGACAAGTGAAATAACGCTGTCAACTGCATCCAGTACGTCAATGGCGCTACATATATGATACAACTCGTGCGGGCGATATAAAGTGAAACACTTTAGGTTCCACCCAGAAACCGAGTTAATCCTTACTTCTGCACTGATCCTGAAAATGCATATTGTGGAGATCACTTGTTGAGGCGAAAACCACTCACTAAAGATGCTACACGCCTGTCTTCCTAACAGGTACAACGCATTTCTTGAACTTCTTCCTCGAAGAAAAAGTGGTTAGAGGCAGGCCGCGGTGGACCCTGCCCCCGCTTTTTTTTCTTCCCAAATCAGTTTGGCATGCGCGCGGTGCAAGCTCTAGCGGCCTTGTAGCGGTATCGGCAGTGCTTAAAGTCTGGGGGGTCTGAATGTATCGTGATCCGAGCACAGGTGGAGAGAGAAATATTCCTTAGAGAGAGAGAAATTGGCTGGCGACCTATTTTACACATCGTTTTATACAAAAGGCAGAAATGATTTTTAAGGGTCGCTGTTTGCTGATTTTATGTCCCAGACCTGAAATCCCCACGTACTGCAGGAGTGTTGTTTTTGTGTGTTGTTGTGTAGCCTTGGAGATGAGTGGCCATTTCTAGACTGACTCGAGGTGTGAGGGCACGAGTTTCCCCTTTCCATCCACCCCTTGTGTAGTGCAGCCGCCTTTTCTATTTTTCTCCGTCTCGGGTTTTTTGGAAACATGTTAAAGATTCTAAAAAAAAAATCACAGTGAAATTTTCGAAACGACAGAGATGAAAGGGGGGGGTCTCGATACCTTGTCGTGCGTGCGTTTTTAACCCATTATCGCTATCCGAACAACTACAATCCGTGAATAATGAATGGGTCCATGGACTAGTCCCCTATTTTTGGGAGTAATAAAAGAGATCACCACCAAGCACCGAAACCAAAGTGAAAACACGCAAATCGACCGGTTTTTTTTTTTTCGTTTTTTTTTCATCTCGCCTGCGTCGAAATGTGCCGCCGCGACCTGAATTCGATCTCTCCCAAAGAGGATCCGAAAATCTAGTACATTATACTGAAACTCAAACAAGTACCGTTGGCATGCCTCACTTTCGGGCAGGCAGTGTCCGCTAAGTGCGACAAGCATGACGGCCAAGTGACTGTGGTACAGCGCGTTTCCTCTTCTGAATGGGTGCACGACTGGAGTGCAGCGATACCAAGCAGGCAAACCCAAGCCGGGAAGGTCGGAGGCGTTGCTGCCTCCTTGAAGCACATTTATGCACCGGCGGCGTCAAGTGTTTCGCGGAGCGCAACAATGGGTGGCCGTTTCCAGAGCGTAAGTCTGTTCCGGTCAGTGGTTCGCTTTCAAGGCCGCCCTGTCGACAGTCTCGATCCGCCGGAGACGACGTGCACCGAGCTGCCGTACAAACGACCTCACACATTGTTGTAACCGGCGAACATAATCCGGTTGCAAAAAGAGAAGAGAGAGCCGCGCGTGTACAGCGAAGCGTCGCATTGTAGTCCGTCTTATCAGACGCCGCCGCTAAAAAAAAAAAAAAAAAAAAAAAAAACGGTCACAGCGTCATCGGCCGACAACACGTCCTCAGCGCGTCCCAGCAGTCGCTAGAAGTCGCAAACGTGGTGCGTTGTGCTGTGGGAATGGTGCAGTTGCCAAAGAGGCATGAAGGTAAACATCGGACAGAAATATGGTTTCCACCTCTCGGCCGCTGATGAAAGGGAATGGCGATCAAATGAATGAAGGCACTAGACTGCACTCTTCACTTCAAGCAAAAAGGGACTAAAGAGGGCGACAGGTTAGTCCAATTGGGGACTAACTTAACTACCACAACGTTTCCTTCTTTTCGGAACTAACTTCAAAGGGTTTTACTGTTGGTCCCCTAGGAAATGTATGTAACAGTCGTCAGTAGCATCCGTTTAAAGAAAAAAAGCCAATGAAGCGTGATTTACGAGGTAAATCAAAGCATATAGATTCTGACATCCCTGATCACACATATTACAATAAAGGAATCAGAAATAAACACACTAGAATACAAGATGATTCGAACTCGCTGTCCTTTGGACTGAGACCCGAGCGTGGATACTCCCTGTTCACCAGATATTTTTTTTCTTTAATGACCATGGCCACCACAGCTGACGACCTACAGCAGGAAGGAACAGGCTTATCTAAGAGCCATGCAAATTGCTTGGGTTTACCACTCCCATTTTTTTTTTCAAACTTTGTTTTTTGCTCCTAACTTATATGTAATACTTATCGTAACTGGCGGAACTTATACGTAATAACTGGCAATTGCGCATTACGTCCTGTTGAAAACAAATAACAGGTGTTTCACCTAAGATGTTCTGCAACTTTTAAAAATAGGCTTTTTGAGTTTTAAGAGCGTTTTTTTTTCGCATAGCACTGTCAGTGGTATATAGCACCACTTCTAACTGGTAACTAGTAATAGTAACGTGATAACTAGTAGACTGGCTAACTAATATTGAATACTCAACTTTTTAAATTTGACTGTTAGTAACCCTATTTATCCAGAGGCGAGTTTTAGAATTTCGAAAACACAGTTACCCCCGATTTTGCGGCCCAACAAATTCTGACTATTTCAACGACGAGGCTTTGCCTTGCCTGCAAGCTGCTTCTGTATAGTAGGGAGGACCGGCAGAAATCTGACGCCAGCCGATAGCGCTTCCAATCTAATTTTCGAGAAACTTGAGATGGGTAGTGACTCGGATGAGAGATGGGGGGGTGAATGAGGAAACGAAAACCCATTTCGCCCTTACGACAGGTCACCTTTTCGAGCCACATTGAAAGCAGCTTCGATATTTATAAGGGCTACCTTTTACTGTCAGCATGTTTTCGGCAAGACGCTTTTTTGGGTGGAAATCGAGTTTCACCCGATTTTTAAGAAATGTTTTGTGGTGCAAGAATTGGGCAAAATAAGGCTTTACCTGAAAACGAAGAAGCCCTACACATAATGCACTACGTCACGAATTGCTCAACTCTGATCAGCACGCTCGCCAAGCGACAATAGTAAGTTATCTATGCAAAGACTGCCGTCCAAACGTTCACTACGGACAATGGGCACACTTTTCTTTGTGCTCGCATCTAATCATACGAACACGCCCTGAGCGAGCTTCCTGCAAGCAAAGATTATTTAACGTGATCAGTCATCATTCTTTTGTTCCCGCTCGAGGCCTCCTGTGGATGCATGCACGTCTTCATACGCCACACCATAAAGAAAGAAAGAAGCAGAAGGACCAGCCGCTATAACTTGTGGACCGTGATTTGCGAAGAAGCAGAAATTTAAAAATAAATAAAAAGTATATCGCCGGCCTTGGAAGCAGCATTCACGTCCCGTCCCACACGACACCCTTTTGGCCGTCCACTGCACAAGACTCCCGCGCGGCCATGCACGCGCACGCCCTCTGACTACGTCTTCTATGGCATAGCCCCGCCGCAGACAGACTGCTGGCCATCATCAGGGCACTGGCTACCTGGAAACTTGCGCAAAAGGCCGGACGGCATCCCGGCGTCGTTTCCCACGCACTGGCTGTAATCGAGACCACCGCGGCGCAGAGGCGGCCGCGGGGTCAGAGGGCACCGGCCATTCTCGTCTGCGCTGCGTACGCCACATGCGAGCGTCGAGTCCCGGGGGACCGGGTCAATGAGAGGGCAGTGCAGAAAGAACACAGGCGTCGCCTTTGTGTCCGCCAGGGCAGCCAGTAACCACGCGCTGCGCAAAGAGAGAGACGCGTCATGACCCGACAGGTGGTCACGTGGCTGTGCTGTCCACACGGCTAAGTACCCGGGCATTTGGGCGCGTGCTGCTGGTGCTGCTGCTGTTGTCCGTGTCGGACGCGTTGTTTGCAACCCCTTCGATAAAAAGAAACAGAAAAATAGCGCGTGAGAAAGAGGTGCGGTCCTTCCTCACACTGGTTGAACAGTGTATGATACGCGGCATCAGACATTGTTATCGAGCCGCGCACGCGCAAGCCATGACACCGCCCCCGGTGGCCTCGTTTGTCTTCATTTGTGGAGGCACATGAATGGAACGCACACGGCTATTCAGAAACTGTGCCGATTTTTACAGCGACAGTCGTGTCAGGGAGTTTATACCGACTTTCACGGTGCAGTATAGATGTGCAGCAAGTGCATTGTAAGGTAAAAATAAACGACCCCGCTTCTCTGATATCACGTGGTCACCTTCTGACCAATAAGACATGCATCGCCATGATCATAAGCTGGCCGATGTGAGCGCGTGCGCGCGCGCATGCGCCATATGTGGTCACGTGATCATAAGCCTCTGTGCTGATCTTCTCTGATGATCGTCTGTGCTCATAGCCACCCTGCGGGAGTGAGTCAGGGCTAGTGAACTTAAAGTTCCTTGAAGTGTACTAACGGTTTTCCCTGCAACGTGACTTTAAAAAAAAAAGAGAAAGAGGCGAAATGGCCGGTATTTTTGGCGAAAGCGTCTGGAACTTGAAACCACCCCGCGGAGCTGACGGTGTACTCGCTAGTACACGAGTGAAGTACATGTGCTTATTAGAGACGCCTTCAACACTCTTATCTGAGGACATTATTTATCTAGAAGAGGCAAGAGAAGGCCATAAGTAGATGGAATGTAATGTCGAATAAGCACTCGATGGTCCTCCAGTGGTTGCTTAATTTTTTTTTCTTTTTCATGTTTGTCGTAAGAGTGCGCCACTGCGCCATGCTATGTATATAGAATTACTGAGGGTCATTGGCAGTAGTTGTTTCTGCGATTTTGATTCTGGCATATGGTTTTTTCGCTTAATGAAGGTCTTGCAATGCAGGAGTAACTTACTGAAAAGCCTTTTCACCACAATAGGCCAGGTTTGAATGCAAGCGGCAGTTGTGGACTTTATTATTATTATTATTATTATTATTATTATTATTATTATTATTATTATTATTATTATTATTATTATTATTATTATTATTATTATTATTATTATTATTATTATTACTACTACTACTACTACTACTACATCTACTGCTACTACTACTCTGACTTAACGGTAGCCATCACACTTTCCCAAACTACTAACGATTACAGGCAGGACATCTGCCGGTTCCCACTGCACACACGAGGCTACGATGTACACAAGTCGTGTCTAAGTGACGAAAACACACTCCGCACCCGCGGCGACAGTCGCCCTTTTTGCGCCATACACTCGTCGCAAAGAACACAGGTCACAGTGACATACGGCTAAGTGGAAAACAGATAAAGCGCCGGTTCACACACAGCACTCCCGAGTATGTACAGTCGTACCCGGACACAGGAAGGCCTGTCAACTCCTCGCTGTCAATATTTTTTCCGAAGGCTTTTGCGCCACACGCAGCGTCCCAGCTGTCTTCTGTCGAGTATAGGGGCTCGCTTTGTGTTTTAATGTGAAAACATTATGCGGCTAGCAAAACCCGACGTTGGCGTTGAACAGCAGCAGTGGTCTCAAAAATCTCAGATGACTTCACCGCGGTATCAAGGGAAAATAAAATTTCTCCCGAAGGTACGGGGAATGGAAACCAGGACTTTCAGATTGCGAAGCGAGGACGCAATCCATAGACCTCAAAATCGCGTTGCTTTATGGCGAACAAAGGTAAGCTAAGTATATGTGTTGACTGTATGCTAATGAGCAGGTGCGTCATTAAAAATGAAGAAAAATATAAACACATTAAAAGATAAAAATAAAAATGAAATAAAAAGGAGCCCAATGCTTCCGTATTCAAAGCACGTATATCCTTAAGTGCCTTCCACAATTTTCTTTTCATGCATGCAAAAATGTGTTATAGCCTGATACGCTCTCGTTCCCTCATCCCGCTCCTCTCTCAAGCGCATGAAAAACAGGCCGCCTAACAACAGAGCACATACTGCCGTCAAAGATAGAGCCAGAAGATTAACTGCCTCCCATACCGTTACACGAGGCTTGCGTCACAGCAGCAGGATTGATTTCAACGGTTAAAGCAGTGGGGACGAGCGTTACTCTGATATGCAAACTATACGCAGGGATCCTCAAATGAGACGGGTACACCACATTTCAAAGCGGCAACGTTGGAGCGAGTGGATTTGTTCAGTTAGTTACCCCAGAGCTCGGTCCATACATTGTCTTCCTCTCGCTGCATTTCGCCGCTAGCTCCCCCCATCAAGACCAGTTAGTCCGCCTCATCATTTACCTTCCTGTATACACAGGTCACGCCCGTCGCTTCTTATATGACGATCCTTTCCGGGGACACGCGAAGGCATTCTTCTGGTCGTCGCAATCCGACAACGTCACAAAGCCCGACCTCAGCGGCCTTGCTGATGACAAACACTATATACTCCCACCGGGGGGTTCCAAACGCGCGCCCTACTTTAGAAATCGCTCTTCTGTCGCCGCACATATATATATCTCGCGCCGCGCTATTGCAAAGTGCGAGAGCAATTACGACGTCCCCTTCCACGTGCGGCGCAGGTCGCACGAGTCTAAGCTCCGGAACATTAGGCCAATTTTATCTTCCCGAAGCAGCGTTGAGCCCAGCGGGATGGCGGCAACGCCCCGGCGATATACAGAGACGCTCCGACCGGCGCGGCGATGTCGCTGCGCGCCGGGAGGCGAAGAGCGACGGCCCATTGTCCCGCGCAAGTAGGCCTTGGCGGCAGAGCACGTTTACGGCCGCGAGAGAAAAATGAAGGGGCCCCGTGCCACCCAGCACAGCAGCCTGCAACTGGCCACGTCCCTTTGTGTGATACGCGGGCGTTCAGCGGTCGGTGTAATTGTGCCGCCACCGCTGCAGGGTGTCCGAGGTGCGCCGGACCGAGCCAACGGACCGAGCGCCGGTGTTACCCCCTCAGGAACTGCCTTGACGGCGGCCTTGCCGCGGGCGTTCGAGGCGCGGCCTTCGATGTCAGCGCGCATTACGCACGAAGTATCGGCGGCAACAGAGCTGACGCTTTGGCCTTGCTGACGTAGTGCGCCTCAGGCAGTGTACCCGGGATTTCAGACACGCAGCCCGCGAGCGCCGTGGTTTCCGGAATGTAGATCAGTGCGGGATAGCCAGTAAAGGGATTTGTTTTTTACAGCGGTGGGCGTACGAGGAACTTTCTCCTGTGTTTCGTGACGTCCATCGTTGGCATAGCGTAATGTTTTAACCGGACATTCCCCGGCCTTCACCTAGTGCCAAAGCAAAGGAGGCCACGAGCCGAACGCCTTCAAGAAATCGCCGCTGATGGTCAGTCTGCAAGTTTTTAGTAAAGGTATGAATTCCAGACACCCACAGGCATTGTGCAAAGTATTAAGCGAAAGGCACGCCGAAATGTGGCAGATGGTCCCGGCTACAGCGAGACAGGCCGACGATTACGCCAGCTAACGCCATCAACATTGGAGGAAGCAGCTATTGTCCACTGGGGAGAAGTAGCGACAATGTGTGTACGGTCCCTTCCACACTTCTTTCGATAAGGCTTTCTCCATAACCAAGCGGCACTTTCTCATTGTCCAACAGGTGAAAATGTGACCGCGGCAGACCACTCTCACAGATGAGACCAATTACATTGGCCGGCGGAGAACATGTCAGTGCTCCATTCTCAGTGGTCTAAAGTTGGTCATGGAACCCAGGGCTAATGACATCGCTGAATTTTCAATTCTAAAAGACATGCACTGCGGCTAACTCTAGGAAACCTTCCTGATACAGCTATTTGCATCCAAGTGAGAACTCTCTCAGCGCCTCGAAACACTGATCTGATAAGCCTACAAATCTTCTTGCACCGCCATCATCCGGTCTTGCCACATGTGTGCACACAGTTGTCAAAGCGGATGATGGCGCTGAAAGATTTTCAGGCTTATCAGGCCAGTGGTGCGGGGACCTGAGAGAATTGTGATTTGGACGCAAATCACTGGCTTTCATAAGACACATTTCAAGCATGTGTAAAATTGCCACCAAGATAGGAATCCCGGAGAAAGGTCTGAACTGAGGACAGAGTACCGAGAAATGGAAAAGAAAAATTGGGGGGTTACATAAGCTCCGCCTTTAAGGGTATGACGTGGCACACATACATATAAAGCCCTGCTTTAACGAAGCCGTACGGATGTGCATATGTGTGCCCTAGCGCGTAGCTTGTCTGACTCGCAACCCGAATGTCAGGAAATGCAGCGACGAGACCGCTTCGTAGCAGCTTGGGAGGCGACGCTATAGCAACGTATGTATACATAGTGATTCATCGTCTGCTGCGTGTTTTTATGAGAGTGTGGAGGAAGACGACGGCTGACGGCCCGTGCGCTAGGCGCGTTGCTCGCGGTTGCTCCGATCGCTGAAGATCCGAAGCGTCGCTGGTGTGGCTGGCGTCATCTTCTGGAGCGCCTTGTAGCTGCCACTTTTTCGGCCAATCGGGATTTTTCGGTAACAAGAGGAACGCCGACGACAACGGTGGCTTTTCTGCAGAACGGGGCCCTTACGCTGTTGCGTAACATGCTAACCATGAGAACAGGAGCTGCATGGACGGCATTCGGCTATATCCTAGCTGCACTATAGAGAGGCATGCAGGAAGTGGTCTTCAGTGAAGCATCTGTTGCCCAAAACAGATTTGTCCGCTCTGGTATTACAACAACGGAGTGGACTACAAGAAAAGAAGCGTAGACAGAAAGGAAGGCATCGAATACGGTGCAGTGATGTCGGTGGAAAAGTCGCAGTCGTGGAGCTCACGTTGACCCGGACAGGGGTGCGATGGATGGGGACCTTTCCCCTGCAGCGTCTTAATTCGGTCAACCTCGACGACAACGAATCAATGCCACAGAAAGCTTCAGCAGATCGACGGGTTTCAAGATTTTATAAAACTCTTTTGTCACTGTGCATGCACTGTAGTTCGCGGCGTTCAGTACGAACGTCCGTAGAATTAACGCGCATCTCAAAGGGAAGCGCTTCATCAGCCGCTGCATACGTATTGACCGCTTGCGGCAAGGTCTCAGCGTGGGACGTGTCTGGTCGTCCCAAAAGGGCCAAGTGCAGCCATCGTCGCGCGGACAGCGTAACGACGCTCGGTACATATACGCGATCCGCTTGGAACCGCGCCGCATTATACCCCTCTCGGCGCCGGCCGACCGGTGAAATGAGGCGGCGGCGGTGGGCGAAAGGGGCGTGCTCGGTAGCAGCGGCAGCAGCGCAACCTTGGAATAGCGTGCACGCTCGGCGACGGTTGCTGCGGCAGCCACAGTTGCGTGCTAACAATTTGGCTTTCCCCATTCGTTTTCGACCAGCGCGCCGCCGATCCATGACGCCGGCGGCGCGCTCGGGGCTTTCGTGTTACCGTCGAGTATTTGTCTGTCTGCGCGCCCAATGTGCCTCGCTTGCGGAACGAGGGCCGGGCGCAGGAAGCCCCGACGCGGACGGTGCGGCCGCAGGCGGTCCCCCGCGACAGATTGATTCAAGACGCCGGAGGCGAAGCTGGGTCTTGCTTGGCCGAGTCCAATCTCCGGACGGGAAGTGCGTTACGGCGTCGACGCATACGCTGCAGTGTGTATGCTGCTGCACGGGTTTGCACGGGCGGCTGCCCGGGCGGTGGCTTCCGGGTCCTCGACACACAAAGGCGCATCGTCGCTGGCCGCGGGGAAAGTGGACTGCCCCCCTCCATTTCCCCGTATGCATAACGGCCCTGCGTGAATGGCGTGCATTGGGTGGGCCGCCATGTTGCACGAGTTGCGACGGCGATGTATGCACGCAAAGAAAAGAAAAAGAAAAATCATCAATGCGTGCAGGTCGCGAGTTGCAAAGCGGCCTCTGTACACTCGAGAACAAGACTGAGTATAGTACATTGAATAGTAAATGGGGCGAGTTTGGTATCTTCCCACCTGAACATTACAGCACAGCGAAACACGGACGTGGAAAGAAGGCAACAGTGCACGCGGTGCTTTTTGTGTGAGAGACACTCGTGAATGTCGCTTGTCCGCTCTCGAGAAGAGGTCTGAAAGAGAGCGAAGCAATTAGGGAGCCCCTGAGGCTGCCTCTTGCGCCAGCGTGAACGTCGAGCCGTTGAGAAATTTTTACCGTATAACAGGCGCAGTAAACGTTGTCACCGAAGCTGTGTAGAGGTATTCGCATTTTGCTATACTGGCGGTTATCACGAGTTACCTGCTGAGCTGGCTGAGATCTCAGGCGAGATGTCTGGCCTTAGCGGCCCCATTCCGATGATGTCTGAGTGCAAAAAAGAAGAAGGCAAAGAAAGAAAGAACAAAACGAAGAATGACGAGCCGCGGGATTCGAGCGCACGTTTCAAGGTCTCCAGGTCGTCAGAATTACAAAACAAGTCGTCGTCTGCTATTCGGTCCATCATGGTCCCCCAGCAAACTTCACCACGAAAGGCATGGAACATAGTTATTAAACATCTGGCGACGTCGATACTGATTTTCAGATCGGACTACGTAGCCTTTTGCTGTGTAAGAGCAGCCTGTTTCCTGCGGTGGGGGTGGGGGTGGAGACCTCTTCTTCCCTTAGAGTTTCAACCTACCTTCTGCATAAGTGAAGCAATATGTAAGCGCTTGAACGCCTTCGGGAGGAGCTAGCTGCACATATCTCCCTTGAAACTCACGACGGGCACATGAGAGCGACTTCTAGCGTGCCTGCTGACTGTCCTTCTAATTACAGCAGTTATCAGAACTTCATAGTTTGCCGTTCGCGTACGCAGCGACTATCGCTGCTACTTATGCGTCGGCAGCGCCCACGTATGCGGATTGCTTGTGCAGGTAGTTACCGGTGCGGTAACTTATGTAGTGGCCACCCTAAGACGTTCCACTAATTGATCATGTGCACGAAACACGTGCCAGTTGTTAGCATCTGATGCGGGAGCAGCAACAGTTGCTGTATACAAGGTAAAAATGAAACGTTTTAATGGAATAGCAGTAGACTTCTCGTCACACCAAACACCCGCCGATGTCCGGTGTCACGAAGTTCGCTGATTGGCCGAGAGATGTCACGCGACCTTGTGGCGCCATCGCAACCTGCCCAACGGTTTGTGAGCAATCTAGTTTCTAGACAGCAACCTGAATAGAGAATCGAAATCAAAAATCAGAAAAAAAAAATGCGCTATGTGCAATTGTCGGCACCGTCAGAGCATAGCGGATTCCTGCTACTGCAGTCCAAATATGGCGGTTGATATGAACCGACAATTGCAAAGAAACTGACGCAAACACACACAGAAGCTGCGACAAATGCGAAGATGTGACTTAAGCGTCGCATCTTTTTCTCCACTTTATTTTTCTGAACACGAGGTCGCGAGCCCGCTTATTAACTCCGGGCGGTGGAAATTAATCCGGAAATCTCTACTATAGAGGGATGCCTCCTAACTGCTGGGTCGGCTTTAGCGCATAAATACCCAATTGTTACTGCAGGTCATGATGTTGACATGGCTGCGGACGTCGGTTCCTGCAAGCTCCCAAGCTACATGGCAGCGAGATCGAGACTTCCAGCAGCAAAAGAGAATAATCTCAACTCAGGAAGGAAGAGGGTCGGTTTAATGAGATGTTCACTATCTACATGTGGTTGAGTTTATAGAGTTCTGTGCGTCCACCAGCGGAATGCTCAGATATAATGCCATGACCCAAGAGAAGATGGCAGAGAACATCGGAGATAGAAGAAAATACAAACGCACAGAACACGAAAAACTCAGCCCCGGGAGTGTTCTCTATAGTTACCCTGAAATTTATCCCGCATCCGGAAGAAGCACAGCCAATCCTCGGGTCCTCGTAGTAGCTTAGCGCAGCTCGCTGCTGCTTTAGTTGCTTCACAGCCTTTTTGTGATGGTAAACTGCATGAAGGTGGAAGAGACGCACTAACGACGAGGACAATCGCAGTATATTGGGCGTAGCTCAAACGCTTATAAAGACACTATGATGGGGCAGAAGAAAAAGAATTACAAAGAAAGAACGTCTAAAAGTATGGCACGACTCAAGAATGAAGCGGAAAATTCCTCTTAAAGGAGGACCTCCAGTCAATGGCGTCGACCCATTGTCATGACATCACAGTCAGCCGCCTTGTTACGCCAGCCGATTGCGTGCGTATACTCGGCAACCGCACTTCCCCCAAGCGGAGGAGCAAAAGCGGCAGCAGGGACGGGACTGCACAAAAAATTTAGGGTCGATCAATTGGATTGATCCAGAGGAAATGTGATGGCATTTCTCTTTCACTCGCAAGTCTATTCCAGTTCTGCTTCTATTGTCTTTCACACGCCAATCTATTGCAATTCTGAACGTATTCCAATTCCGATTCTGTACCAAGTCTGATTATATTCCAATTCTGATCCAGTTCTGATTCTGATGATATTCGCATTCCATTTCTGTTCGAAACCTCTTCTTTTATTCATTTTTGCTGTGTTATTCTTAGTCCGGCGTCTCTCTCCTCTCTCCTACAAGTGGAGAGGAGGCTGAAAGAGGGGGGCTGTTGGATAGGGGGGCGGTTGGCAGGAGGCTGGTGGAGAGAGGGAAATTCCCCCTTAACAGCGCCTGCCGCCTGTTATGATCGGCAGGTGGAGGCTTCAGACGAAGATGCCGCCGCCGTACAGATTTCGCCCTCATGGCACTCCTCATGCTATTGTGTTAAAAGACGTTTCTGCGCGCCGTGTTTTTTTTTTTTTGGCGCTGTGTGAGTGTGTTCATGCCGAAGGCCCCGCATAATAATTGCACGCGACTTTGTGGGTTCCTTTTCAACGAAAGCAGTGTCGGCAATCACGTCGCTCAACTGCTGGAACTTGGGCACCTCCAGCATTCTAGTGCGGCCGGCCACCGCGGCTGGTACCCTCAAGTACAACAAATACAGCACGTCTGTAGCTTTGTAACAAGCCACGTAACTTATCCCGCTATAATGTCATCATCATCATCATCATCACAATCATTAGCAACCTTACTACAATCATTGCAGCACAGAGGTCTCTACATATCCCTCCAATTGTCCTGTGGCAGCGGCCACACTATCCTCGCAAACTTCCTAATCCCACCCGCCCCACCTATCACTTTCTGCCGCGTCTTGCTACGCTTGCCTTCCGCTATGAAACAACACTGCTTAGATATGTTAAGGTTGAAACCGGCTATAAGAAAGATTCGTTTGGCTTTCATTTTACTTTTCGCAAAGTGTTCAGAAAGTGGCTCGATACGCGACCCTCCGCACGAGAATTCAAAAACTACAAAGGATTTCGAAAATTCCCCGTGAAACCGGGAAACTCTCAAGACCTGTAGGAACGCCGATGAACCTGCCCGCGTGTCAGCAGGGGCCCTGAGTGTTACCGTTACGAGGCGAGCCAAAATTTTCATTCGAAACGAGTACTCTGAACGCGTTGCGTCTACGAAATGCAGGTATGTTTTATGTGCCACCTGCGTTTGGAGTATCCGCAAAACAGCGGTCATTCTACAAAGGTCCCACATCCTGACCGTCTGAAATTTAGTCAACACGGCTATGAAATTCACTCTTCGACGTCGCTGAACCCCAAATCCCATCGAAGAAAAATATGCCTTTTTTTTTTATCTATGGCTCTCAACGATGGGGGTGATACAGATTTATCCGTTGGCCTAGTGAGAAGGCAGAGCGTCACACAATGAGGTGACGATTGCGTTAATCTTCGAGCCCGATAGATACGATATATAGACACTTTGTTTGATCCAAGAGCTGCACTGCGAGAAAAAGAAAAAAGGAACGTAAGCAGCACCTCTGCACAGTTACTTGCCCGAGAGGCGTTGCAGGCGCTCTGGAAACCATATTTTGACCCTGAACCGCAGTGTCTCTAGGTCTGACGTCAGCGTACCTCCCATATAGAGTAATAAAAATAGAGTCGTATGACGTATACAGCTCCCTGGAGGGGTTTCTGCGTGCGTCACCGACAGGAGATCAGCGATGCTATGCTACAGGCTCAAGACAACGCCCCAGCTATGCAAGTGTGTCGTGCTTGAAACTCATAGTCGAGGCGAGTCGCATCCCAATTAAGAAGGAGGTGTGCTTCGCATGATGAATGTGGCAGAAATTGAACCATTAACCGGTTTCAACCGGCCAGTCAAATAGAACAAACAAGGACAGCATCAGAATAAGGGCAGATTGTAACGGGGTGTCGGTGAGGCTCTTCTAATGTCAAGGTGTCACGTATGTCCGCTCCACACGGGGGAAACCGGCACATGGAAATGAGCGAAAGAGGAACAAGAGATATGATAACGCTGCTCTACTACAATCGCTGTCGTTTTCGCCCAGTCAGTGAATTGTCGAAAGACCTCACTAGGTCTCGAGTCACACCCCTTATCTCGGGTAGTTGCTGCTAGTTAAGATTATATTTTTCTTTCTCCTTCTTCTCAGCGCAAAAGTAAAAATGACAGCATGACTTAATCGTCTCGGTGACCGTGCTTCCTTGCGCTGTGCACCGCCACGAACGGTGTTGTCAGGATGTCCGCCATCACTCTGCAGGGCCTTTGTGCTGCCATGTTTCACTGCCAGCACGCCCGAGAGAAATGCCATTGACCCAGTACAAAGCGTTCATGCCAGAGTGAAAATCGCAGCTGCAGTGCATGAGGCATTGGCGTGCCCTTGCAGCGTGCACTTTATTGCCCTACACACAAAACGACACAAATCACAAAAAGGCGAAAACAAACGTACAACTGTTGATCACATCGCCACGATCAACAGCGTCGTATGCAGCGCGCGCTCGCATAGTTGAGCGTCCGCCTACTTGGCGCTGAAGGAAAATGAAATACAGGCGCCAGTCTATTAGTGTTCAGTTTCACTGCTGCCAGGGTGCTTTCAAGCTGCCCTCGCATTGTTGATATTCGCTCCTCGCGTCATACGGGTACACTTGTCAAACAAGAAAGTCCAATAAGTTTTGGAGATCTAGTGTTAAAACTGGGTGCATAGCCTGCAGAGACTGCACTAGGAAGCTCTCTTTTGATACCAATTACTACACGTCATCGGAAATTTCCCATTAGGAAACCAAATGTCGTCGGCATTTCAATAGTGGCGTCGGTGATGAGTGAAGAGTTCGAGACCAAGCGCGGAGCCCTCTTTTCAAGACAACTCATAGTAGGTCCAATTGAGAGTGCGCATTCGCACACATTTGCAGGCGGTTTGCGAACGAGAACGGAGGGGAGCGTGACGCGGCTGCGAACCGCGCAAGGAGTCTCTCCGGCAGACAAAGGCGGCGCGAAGAAGTCCGCTGCAGTGTCGAACCCTTGTCCCACGGGTGCGGTTGCCGCACAAAGGGCGCTTGTCTGCATGGCGACCCACATTGGCACAAAGGGGAGGCACCAGAAGCAGCGGCGTGGTCGCCTTGACCTAGAGCGCGGTGCGCCTCGAAGGCGGCGCGAGCAGCCCATCCGAGACAAAAGCTGGTCGTTTATGCCACAAATGGCTCCACTCAGTCGGGGCGCGCGGCCGGGGCTATCGCCTGCCCCGTCGCGCCTGTCTAGGTCTGCGATCTCTCTAACTGACCGGCGCCACTTACACACGGTTGCCGTGCGACGGCCTGAAAGCTTCATCGCGCTGAAAACTTCATGCATGCGAGAGACGAAGAGTGAACGGACTCGAGATAGAAAGACTGGTGGATGGAAGAATTGAATGACGCGCAGCGCATTAAGGCACGCCGATTGAACGCGGCGGTGAAGATCAGAAACGCGTACTCTTTTTCCAGAAAATTTGCCACGAGCATGCGGATCAGCGGAGTTCTCTTCAAACGACTTCGAACTCCCTTGCGAGCTCATAAGGTACAGTCATTCTTGGCCTCGTTGGATGGGCGAGCGCCCAAAGGACGAGGGGTGTGCTCGAGGCATGGGTGAAGCGCAGGTCGGTGACTGGAAGCTGGATTTTCTGCGGGGGGTTTAGCATGGAATATGAACTATGACTTGTAAAACTTAGCAGCTTAGTGCAACAACCCAAATCAATTTATCATCATATGGAGCGTCGTAGAGCAGAATCGCAGGCGTGGCGAGGTCAATGCGAATTGAAAGGGCGTTGTAGGATTTATGAACGGAGGGAAGAGTGCGGTTAGGATGATGGGAGTCGTGGCCGTTCATAACGGTCAGCCACATTCAGGAATATCGCTTACGCAAAGCAAGATACATTTCCTCCTCCGTCTACCCCCCCTTCCTACCCCCCCCCCCCCCCCCTCCCCCAACTCTCCTGATGGCCTTCGCGTTTTTACGCGCGTCTGTTGCGTATACCAAACATCAGGCACTGCCAAGTAGGTAGAACTAACCCTATAAATCTCAAGAGCTTCGCCGAGCCGTATACAATTGCTACAGAAGACCTCTGAAGGCAGCCTCATGAATCAACTGTGCTACGCGTCGTCCACGTTGTCGGCGTAACCGGTTGTCCAAGTAGCACAACAAAACGGCACCAGTGGAAGGTGGCTGCCGCAGGAAGTTCCCGGGGGACGAGGGGGGGGGGGGTGCTAGCAGCGGTAACACGCCACCGCACGTGGCATGTGAAGAGCTGCGCTCAAACTTCGCATTGACTGCTATCGCAATCGTCTGTTAATTTTTTTTTTTCTCGACCTCTTGCAGGACAGTAAATAACATAAATGTGAATATCAACAAGAGTTGACTTACACTATGCCGGTACATATATGATGTACGTGTCCGCACGTTCAACATGCCGGTTGAGGCCCTTTTGTCATAGCGGCACTTTTGTCCGAGGACAATATAGCCGGAGAGATCGCGTTATTTTCCTGCACCTGCGCCTCTCTACTCCCCTATGCCCATAAGCGTTAGGGTCACCCTATTATAAATGTCTTTATTGGTTCAGGTTCAGCCTTTTTCACCTTTAGCCGCTTCTTCGGCTATACTCGCTGGGATTTGATGACTGCCGCGCTGAAGCCACACCCTCTAGAGTTGGCTAAAGGCGCTGTTCACCTCATCGCGCTATAGAAACACACCAAACACAAGGGAGCTGTGGGGAGAGGGAAGAACGCCCCCCCCCCCCCCCCCCTTCCTCGCCACCTTGATCTGTTACTGGCGGCAGAAACGTGAAAAAAAAACACACAAAAAAATCTAAGGACAGTTATGGTACTCCCTAATGCGAAATTTGAGCGCAACTCTGTCTGCTCCAGCGGCACGAACGCTCGGCGGCGGTGCTGAGCCGCTGCTCGGGCAGCTCGTTTAGGAGCGTCATTGTCTACTAAATCTGCTACCGTCGTTTCGGTTTTTTCATAGGAGGTGCGAGGAACGCCATGGGTCGTGCAGTCTGTTTGCCTGCTCCCCGTGACGATTACAGGATTGCCTTGCGCGCACTGGCATTAACTGACTTGGAGACTAGACGGAAGTCGCGGGACATTGTCTTCCTTTTCAGGTGTTTACATGCATGCATTGACTGCATGGACCTATCGTCATTGATCACGCTTCGGGTGCCCGGACGGTCCGTGCGACAAAGCCATATGTTTTACGTGTCATCCTTCAAACTGAGCCCCACGTGTGCGACTGATGTGCACGTATAACGGCATGGCATCATGTGGTCCCGATATATTTCTTCGGGATTTTAGCTCTTTCAGGCGAAACCTGCTGTGCTCGCTGGTACTCGAACATATTTTGACCGTTAACTGCTCTGTCGTTCATTGTCATTGTCTCCATCGTTTCCATTGCTTCTTTGTTATTCTTTTCTTATTCTTTTGTTGTTGTTTTTTCTATTTCACTGCTCTGAGTGCACCACTGTAAAACGCCCATGACTGTTAGCGGGCACCTCACAATAAACAAATAAACAAAAGATGCCATGCCATAATATACCGTACCATCCAGCTGACCAGAACATACAGGGTCTGTTCTGAAAGTAGTAGGACTGGTTTTTTCCCGGGCGAATGGGCGGACGAGAGGTGGTCTGCGCGTGCAGGATCGTTGAAGCAGGATGTTGGGAATGCTGGGGAAAATCGGCAGTCGGCTCTCGGTCGTTGAAGAGAGGAGGTCGCTTGTACTGTGAACCCCTGTCGAAACGTCTCGTCACGCAGAATCGTCGAGCGTTTACTGGATCAGCGATACGCGATCAAATTTTGAGTAAATCTTGGTAAAACGGGCAAAGAGACTCACAACATGATTAAGGAGGCCTACGGTGACACTTCCATGGGTAGATCATGTGTTTTTTTAGTGGCACGAGCTTTTCCGAGAAGGTAAGGAAAGAGTGGAGGAAGACGACCGCTCCAGACGCCCTTCGACCAGCAAGACCAACGAAAATGGGTAGCGAGTGAAACAGTGATGGTAGAATGAGTATCAGAATGATTGCTGATGACTTGAGCATTCCTCAAACCCAAGTTTTTGAGATCGTGACAGAAAACTTATCCATGAGGAAAGCGTGCGCGAAGTTGGTGCCGGGAGTGTTGTCAGAGGAGGAAAAGGCCAACCGGTAGGATCTTCTTCATCATGTGAATGAGGACCCCGATTTTTTGCCCAGCACAAGGCGGCAACGCTGCCTCAGCACCCCTACAGCCTCGACTTGGCCCCCGCCAGACTTTTTTCTATTCCCGAGAATAAAATCGACGCTCGAGGGGAAACATCACGGATCAGTAGAGGTGGTTCAACAGGCCGTGACGAGGGAGCTAAACAGCATTCCGGTCCAGGCGTTCCTGGAGGCGTACGAAAACTGTAAAACTCATTGGCAGCAGCGTGTAGGTGCGGAAGGGTGCTACCTTGAAAAATTGTAATCGTTTGTACTATTCTCTTGAATAAATTTTGTTTAAAAAAATGAGTCCTACTACTTTCAGAACAGACCATGTATATGTTCACCTGAACAGTGTGCAGCTGCCAATGGTGTCGGCCAGTATTCGGGACGCCACAGTTAATCATATTAAGCTGTGGTTAATAACTTTACATCTGCCACCCACTGTGATTTCACGCCAGCAGGTCAAAAGGGATTAACCACGACGTCATGGGAACCGGTCGACGCCATTAGCTGTGGGGCCTCCTTTCAGGGGCATTTGCCGCTTTGTTCTTGAGTTGTATCCGACTATAGTAAAGACTGTCTCCCACAGCTCGACTGCACGAATCTGTGGGTTACGACCAGACAATCCTGCTTGAGCCCGGATATTAGTTTCAACATGTGAGAAACAAAGCTGCCAGTGTTGCGTTATCCGTAAGTCTGTGCCTCGTGGACCTCCTGTGCATGATCACTGCAGCAAAAAGAACACCGTATGCAAGCTTGCCATGGAGGTTGGCAAACCGACAAGCTGCTGGATATCCCCACCACCAGTGGCACTATATACTATATGAACACATATATGGTGTCATCACTATAGGAGCTTGGATCAGAATGGCAGTCCATGCAGCGGCTACATGTGAAATCACCGCAGCAAAGTTCAAGCAGCGGCTCTCAGCGAGTCAATTGATGTCTGTTTTGAAACACTGGATGGGTAATCCATACGGAATTGGTATGAACAGACTGCCCACTTTGAAAGCTACAACCCCGACTGAGCTAAAGGTTCAAATTAACAGGGCCACGTCAGAGAAGAAAAATATTTCTCTAGCAATGCAAAGCTATGCTCTCTATGTGTCCGAAGGCTTCAACATAAGTGAGTCCACCTTTGCTGCACAGTTTTACAGCACCCACTGTACCGTCGAGATCTGGGATTTTTGCGTCTTCCTTCCCGAGTTTATGAAAGATGAACTGCGTGAACGGTACTGACTTTTGTCGGCATGGGGCGCAGCGCTGGCGAAAAATGCACACCATTGACGATATATGTCGAAAATTAGGACTTCGGTGTGCACTACGGTGAAGCATCGCGCTGTTTGTACTTGTTCCTAAGGAATTTAATACGACGCATTTTTTTTTTTCCGGACCAGATTTGTCAGGGCAATTTTATTCAACAGGCATTTTAATAATAAGACATTCAGCACGTGCCTTATGTGGCTGTGAAACATGGCGGCTAATAATAGCAACCTCCATGTGCGTGATTCAATGTGCTAAATAGAATGGGGTCAGAAGGTGACCCACGTTTTAAAAATTATATCCCACCTCGTAAGCTATAATATGGGTCACGTAGCATACAAATGTAATACAGATATGTCCCATGCACATCGAAAGGGGCCTTGCATATGTGCTTTCAGATGCGGATGCTATTCACAAGAACTCGATGCTCAATCCAAGTTTCAGATCAACTACTGAACCTGTTCGCGCGAGCTGATCATCAACTAGCCAACAACGCGAATACGAATAGCCGCGTGCGGACCTTCGCAAATGCTTTGTCAGCCCGTAGATGGCAAAAAAAAAAAAATGGTAAAAACAACTTTTCGTTGTCTGCGTGAGAAAAAGTACCTCGAGTCTTGCGTAGACAATGCAAGCAAGGTGTTTTATTTGCTTTTTTTCCCTCGAACTGGCAGAACAAAGAAACGTCCTCTCCTCAAGCCTACGTGTATGCCGCGAGGCACGACACCGATACCTACTTCCTTTCCATTTTCTCATTTACTAGGGCAGGGAATCTACCAAACTCGGCCAAAGCGATCGCGACAGCGGTATGCTGTGAAAAACGAGAGCCGGAAGACAAAAATCGAAACTGGACCACTTACACAGAGCTCCCGCTACACGCTTACCCGCCCTCTATTTTCGACGACCGCGACCGGTTCGATTTTGCTGCCCAGAGAGAAAGCACTTGTCTCCCTCCTCCACTGCCCCTACCATCGGTTTCGTAGCACGCGCTGCATCCTTAGCCGCGCTCCGTTATTCATGCAACGTTCGTATTGTGACGTCACACAGGTATGAGAGGAGGAGCCCGAGAGCGCGCTCCCTTTCTCCGCGATTGCCTTCACCGCTCCCCTCCCGCGGCGGCAGCAGTTCGCTCGCTCTCTCAGCTTTGCTTCCTCCGCTGAATGCGTTTGTTTTGGTTCGTGCGTCGAGCTGGCCGGCCGTGCGAGCCAGCCGCAGCGAAGTGTGTGCGAAGCGTAACCAAGCGGATTTGCGCGGCGCGTGTGACACTGTGGCGGCGGCGACGAGGGAAGCAGCCGTCGACAAGAGAGCTGTCCCTTCTCCAGGCTGCCGCCGCGCTTGTGTTCCCAGCGGCAACGGAGTACCGCGGCGAAGCGTCGGTGACGGGTGGAAGAGCGTGCGTGCAGCGGGCGACGTTCGGTTTCACTGCGCGGGACATCGTGGTTCGGAAACGTTGAAGCTGCGTCGCGTGGCCTGTTCGCTGTCGTGTCTCCGTCGCCAGCCCAGGAGACAACAGCGGCGCCCCACAATGTCGACGCTGTTTCCCGGAGTAGTGGTAGAGTGGGGTTCCGGTGACAACCGGTGACAAGGGAGCGCGCGCCGAGATATATCTTCCCTGCGCGGTTTGTCTTCGTCTATCAGCGCAACGCACTCGTGCGGCCTACGCACCGGGCCGGGAAAAAGGTAGCGGAAATTCGCCGAAGGTGGGTATATGCAGCGTGTATGTTGCGTGGATTTTGTTGAGCGAACGGTGTTTGTAGTACGGAGCCGTCCACGGCCGTACGCCTACGCGTACTGCACGTGCGCGGATTAACTGAACCGATATTTGGACAGCCACCTATTGCTCCGTGGAAATGAGGCCGATCGTTGCGCAGCTTTCCTCGCCGGAAATATAAAGCGAGTGAGAATAGCAAGAGAGCAACAAAAGACGGGGTAGGACGCGAGAACACCTGCGATATTCGCTCGTCGCGCTGATGCGTAAAAGTGAGGGACACGCGTAGACCTTGAACGGATCTTGAGCATAGGGCGCGACTGCTCGCCGGTGCACCTGGGCTGTGTCTCCATTCTGAGCGAGCGCAAAACAAGCCCATCTCGATCTCGCCCGTCTGTGTCACGGTCGTTTTTGGGAAACGGTAGGCGCTTGAAATCTACAGAGTGTTCGAGGTTTTATTTGCTGCGTTGGTGCTAACCTGAGAAGCCCTGTCATTTTCTTCTACTTTATTCCACATTATATGTGGTTACACCACCGTGGTGCAACCCTACCCTGTGCACGTCGACCACTCCCCGCGTGACAATCCTCGAAAGCCGGGGCTTGCTGTTACTGCGGCACTTGAACGAGTCGAGAGCTTGCGATAAACCGAAACCAACCGACAGCTGTACTCAAGGCAGCCAATGTAGGCCGCTGATTCGAGAACAAAGCAGGGCGTCTGCCGCGTCTCAAGCGTTGCTCACTGGCTGTGGGTTTATCTCTGCGAATATTTGTTGAATAAGAACCGAAACTATATGTGCATTTAGGCGTTTCTAAACGCCATTGTGGAACTGCCTTAAATCAGCCAATATCCATTTATGCTTTATATAATACACGCATCCTTAAGCTGGGGCGTAGCCAGGGTGGGGGGCTTATGGTGCTTCAGCCCCCCCCCCCCCCCCCCCCCCCGAAATTTTTTCAAACTGTCACGTACTGCTGACCAAAACAACTACAAGCCCTGGAAGTCATTCTGGGTTTGGTTACGTACAATGTCTTTTTCAGACTAGTAAAGACCTTTTGCCGCAAACATTGCTAACTGGTTGCATTTCGATTGTGGCAATGCCATGCACCTGGAGTCACGTAATGCAAGCATCAGTTAATATCATGATCAAAATTACCGTGCGAATATGAAAATTTTGAGGACATCAATAACTGATTTTGACAGACTTTGCTTATTGAAAGCCCTCCCCACGTGGCATTTCCCAACATACACACTCGGCTTTTCGTTATTTCAACTTGCAGCATCATTCGTGGCTTTCGTTTGTCCTTCTCTTTCCTTTTTAGCTAACTGCTTTTACTTTTTCTTTGAACCAAAGGAATAAATACGCTTCTGTAATTATGGGTGCAGAATAATTGTCGCCGTGCAGGCAGTTAAAGATACATACTTTGGTATTGATTTCTGCATATTTCCTCTATTATTCTAACTATATGGTGCTGTCGCAACCGCAGCATAGCCGAAGTACATATCGCGACTTCTATCATAGTTTTGTTCTTGCCTGGATCGCCTGTCTTTCCGTGAGTAAAGTTTACTATCTATGATTGCGCAAGATGCTTTTTGCCTTGTTTGACATATTATATAAAGTGACTTTTGCTTAGATACCTAGATTTAATGGAGACATACGTGTATTTAAATATCTTGTTGTGAGGTTTTGTGTATACATACAGTGACTTTGTTACCAGTGTCACTTTTTTGTCCTTTACCAAGTTGTATCATCACATTTCCAATACTCCATTTTATCTTCGCACTTCTAATCTATATTTTGCTGAACTGCTTGTTTATACATGTGCTCGCTGTTGCGGCTAATATTTCGGTGCAATTACTCGCAATACATGACCGGTGACAGCTGCTGCTGTAGAATACACTGGAACGAAGGACAGCGTTGCGTGTGTACAAAAATATAAAGGTTCTTGAACGACAAAGATTCATTAAAATATTTGTCCATTACTTGCTCATTTCATGGCTTTTAGATTTTTCATATCAGCGGGGCTAAAAGTTAACATGCAAGAAACCAGAGTAATGTTCAACAGTCTAGCAAGGGAAGAGGTTCGCAATTGGCAGCGAGGTGCTGGAAGTAGTAAGAGAATATGTCTGCTTAGGGCAGGTAGTGACCGGTGATCCGGATCATGAGAAGGAAGTAACTAGAAGAATAAGAATGGGGTGGAGCACATATGGTAGGTTCTCTCAGATCATGAATGGCAGTTTACAAATATCCCTCAAAAGAAAAGTATACAACAGCCGCATCTTACCGGTACTCACTTATGGGGCAGAAACGTGGAGGCTAACAAAGAGGGTTCAGCTTAAGTTAAGGACAACGCAGCGAGCTATGGAAAGAAAAATGATAGGTGTAACGTTAAAAGATCGGAAGCGGGCGGAGTGGGGGAGAGAACAAATGCGCGTTGATGATATCCTAGTTGAAATCAAGAGGAAGAAGTGGGCTTGGGCAGGGCATGTAATGCGAAGGCAAGATAACCGCTGGTCGTTAAGGGTAACGGAGTGGATTTCAAGACAAGGCAAGCGTAACAGGGGGCAGCAGAAAGTTAGGTGGGCGGATGAGATTAAGAAGTTAGCAGCGACATGGTGGCCGCAACTGGCAAAGGACATGGTTAAATGGAGAGACATGGGAGAATGTGCGTAGTCAGGCTGATGATGATATTGTTCTGTTTTCTGTGGTCTGGCTTTATGATGTGTGGTTGAAGTCATTCTGCAGCCAACTGGTTGTCATTATTTATTTATGATTTAAACGTCTCTTTTTGTTTGTGTCTAACGATTAGTCAGCGCTTGTTATTTCCCGCCATGATTTATTTACGCCATACCTTGCAAACATAAGGCACATCACACAGGAAAAACAGAGTACACAAGGTATAATTACAGACATAGTATCTGGTCAAACAATACATAAGGAATATCAACATCTGTATGACAAAGTGTTCACAATGAATAGCTTATGTGTATAATAGGCTCAGGACTGCGATGTTCATTTTTGCGAAAAGTCGGTAAATGTTTGTCGGCGCATATTCTTTATTTTAAAAATCACTTTTCAGCTCAATGCCTTGTGTAAACGTTAAATACGGTGATTATCAGTTCCAAAATTCTCAAACCCATGAAAGAAAAGATCCCGTAGAAGCAAAGGGTACCGATTTTATCACCTTACTAGCGTAAGCACTATTTACGGTTAGCGGTAGTAGATGCATACGTATGTAGACAGTATCAGCCATTTATGTGCGCTGCTTTGTGTTGACAGCATACGCTTCAGAAAATGCTCATTTGTCATTAGCACTAAAGAAACTCTAAGATGTCCACAGATGCTTGGTATAATACAACTGGTCGCATGCGTGTAGGTTCCAGAACCATGGAGTGTCAATGACATCACTTATTGTATACTGCCTTTAAGTTTGTAACTCTGACTCGAGCTCTTTCAGACTGCGTTCGTCCTGCACTATGACCCTGTAGGTCCTCTTATATTGCATAAATTTCTCCGGCAGCTTCATTTTGGCACACCGGTTAAATATCGACATGGAACTAATGGGATGTTCCTCTGGATGGTAAAGAATCATTTGTCCTAGAATATCTTGTTGCAATACAGTGTGAAAGTTGCCACGAGTGTCACCCTGAGGTCCTTGGCTACTATATATCAGTTAGGCTCTCATACCTCCTTGCTGGTGCCCGATTTTACTTCTTTTGCAAGGCAACAAGTTTCATGCCTAGGATAGGGCGGACCTTCTTCCTACCTGA